>NW_027527930.1:6150356-6418081 GCF_008692635.1 Crocuta crocuta | reverse complement strand
GTTTTTTTTTTTTTTTTTTTTTTTTTTTTTTTTTTTTTGCTTAGGTGTGCTTTATTTTTTATTAGTATCTATGGAAAAGGAAAATAAAATGGTGATGCTCTGTTGGGGATCTCAGGATAGCTCCTCCATAGGGTACCATGTACCGTGAAAGATGCTTTAACATAAGGCCCTGGAGGAAGGAGAGACAGAAAAGAAAAGGGAGGGAAGGAGATGAGGCCAAATCCCTCTCCGCCTGTGCACCCGCCCTTTCTATTGGGGATTCAGTAACTCTCTTTCTCACAGCCTTGGATTTCTCTAACCCCATGCCTGTCCTATCAATGCTTTATGAGCTGTCATGTGGGAGCTAGCATGGGATTCTAAAATTCTGATCATTCTGAAAATTAACAGCTGATTTTTATTCCTCTGGGTATATCAGTCGCGTGGGGCGCTAAAATAATGTGAACTGGTTTTGAGATGAAATGTCACCTGTGGAAGAAAAGTGCATCATAATTTGTTTAACTTAAACAATGCCGAGGGGGGGACGGCCCTCGGAAGTACATTTCATAGGCTAATGAATGTTTATTGGACTTTTGGATACTAGAGAAAGAGGGGAGTGATTACATAGTGATCTTGGAAGAGGAATATAGATCAGTATGAAAACAGCTGTACCCTTTAGTTATTTTGGAGGCAAATATATGAATCACATAAGGTAACTCTGGATGTTGCTCTAAGGGTGCCTTTGTGTTCCAGAAAATGATTGGTGCAGAACCATCGGATTCCACCTCTCCATAAAGAGGAGGTGTGATGAAGGAGAGAGTGCTGGAGGAGCACAGGCCAAAAACATTTTTTAAATAGATCCAATACAGTAAATGAAAAAATACAGCGAATAAAGGGGTACATGGATACAGAAGAAATCAGAAAGAAATTTCTAAAGTAGCTCTTGGTGAGCCAAACTTCCAGAAAGGCAACAAAGTAGCCACGTGAGAGAAAGGCTTGTAAATTGTCAAATGCCTGCGTTTACCCACGGTGACTGTTGGGTCTGGTCCCTCCGAGACCCCAGCCATTGGTTGCAGCAAGGGAGGCTAGAATTCAGGGCGTGCGTGGGGCTCCGATGCTCCCCAGGGGCGTTCCGGGAGTTTAGAGCTCGCTTCTCTCAGGGCCGCCTACCGGCCCGGCACGTTGGCCACCTCTCGGAGTGCATTCTCTCTGCTCCCCACCTACCTGGCTTACGGGGGGAGGGAAACGGAGAGCCAGGTGCATCCCAGCAGGGGGAGTGGGTGAGCTGGCCCCAGGGCAGCCCGAAAGTGTCCTTGAGCGTGGGTGTGGGTGTGGGGTAATTTGGGTGGGAACAAAGTGGAGGCTACCGCCGCGGGGTCCCGCGCCTCGCCGGTGGGGTGTGTGCAGAAAGAGCGAGGATAAATAGGAGGCTCCCTCCTCCCAGCCCCACTCCCGGAGCCGGTCGGGCCGCCAGCCCCGGGTGTTTGCCCGCCCTGCGGCCGGAGTGCCAGCCTGAGGAGTAGTTTCGTTTCCTGCTGGCCCGACAGTAGTTTCCAGGCCCGCCCTCGGGCGCCTGCGGCCCGGGAAGGGGCGCGGGAGGAGGCGGGAGACTCGGCCAGGGGCTGCCCGGCCCCTGCAGCTTGGGGTGGATGGACCGGGCCGCCCCGGGCAGCGGCGCCAGCTCCCTGCCACTGCTCCTGGCCCTCGCCCTGGGTAAGTGGCACGCCGGGCACTGGAGCCCCAGGGAGAGTGTGGGGTGGAGAGGCAGGGAGAGAGAGCCCGGATCCGCGCGGGCATCTGGGTCCCAGGGCGCGCTGGGGGCTGCAGCCTAGGGGCCGGTCAGGGAGCCCCGTGACCCTCGGGCTGACGCTGGTTAAGGCTGGGGCACTTGGCTCCTACGGCTGCACCTGCCGTGGGTTTCCCGAGGGTGGAAGGACCCCGTGGGCCCCGCTGCTGGGGCCGCGGACGTGGTCGCAGGTGCCGTCGGGGCCCCGGGGCGCCGTGCCCTGTGCCCTCTCTCGAGTGAGGGAGTGAGGCGTGTGGGAGGGAAGTCCAGCAAAGCAGGAGCAGGAAAGACCGGCCGGAGGAGAACCTTTGGAGGGGAGCGGAGGGGAGGGAACTCCCTGGCTTAAGATGCGGCCCAGAGGAGCAAGCAAGGTGGACGGCAGTTTGGCAGGTGTGTTTGTGCCCTGGGCGTGTGCGAGAGTTAGAGACTTAGAGGGTGACTCCTGGAGAGCCTGGAATGGATTCTCACACCCAGTTCTGGTCAGGGCAGTTGGGAGGGGAGAAAAAGAGACAACTTCTGAGACCTCAGTCTCCAGCTGCTGATAGGGAAATGGCATATTTTACCGAGGACACTAAGAAAGGCAGAGATGTTTTACTTGGAATATATTATTTGCTATTTTAAGAAGAAAGAGGGGAAGGAAAAGTNGCACTGGGTGGGGTGCCTGGTGGGGGAGGGTAGTGGGGTGGGGGGGAAGGAGCAGGATGCTGGGTCCCCCCCAGGCTCTCCTCACTTCCATGGGAGGCAGTGCTAAGTTCATGCAGCCGGATGTGGGAAGGGACCAAGAAGGCATTTAGGTGGGAAAATCCTCCCATATCAAGTCATCCCCCCACATCATGGTGGTTTGGGGGAGGCACAGGGAAGGGAGCAGCAATATTTTGTAGGCTGAGCTGGGCTGAGGGGTAAGGACACCTGGGCTTGGGGCGTTAATGCGGGAGCGGGGGCGTCTCCACAGCTGAAGTGTCTACATGGTCTCAGCCGTTCCTTCAAGCCTGGGAAGGGCTGGATTTCTCACACGGAAGGGAAGAGGTGGAATCTAAATGGACGGTTTCATTTGGCGATGGTCCTTGGAGTAAGAGAGGTGGCTACCAACAAAGGTGTCACGACCTTGGTTGGAAGAGGATCTGACTTAGGGCCATGATTAGAGAGAAGGGACTGGCTTAAGAAACCCAGCAGAGGAAGAAGTTAGTAACAATGTAGTGGGGGCATCATGTGGAGCCTGAAGAAGGGCAGAGAGAGGCCCCGAAGCAGTGCTGATGCTTTGGACAGCATCACTCAGATGAAGCCGGCGTTTCCTTCCTCTCTTCCTCTGCCTTGTCTGCACCCACCAACAAAGTACTGACTGAGAATCTGTTACAGTCAGCAAGACGTTAGAGTATATATGGGGATGGGGTGGGAAGAGGGCTCAAGAGATTCCTCAGACTTGAGTCCTGCCTTAAAGATGTTATGCTGAATTTGGAAATGCAAGACCAACCGGTAGGAAACAGTAAGGGAAAACTTCATAAAAGCAGAGATGGGCTGGCTCGCCAGTGAGGGATGGAGCGGGGTGGGGGGGAGCTCTGGTAAAGGGTACCAGTGGGGACCTTAATGCATGGGTAACATTTGAAATAGGGAAGAGAGGCCAGTGATAGAGGGTGGGGTGTGAGTCGAGGTGGGGGAGCTGTGGGCCAGAGGACCTGGTTGTCTGACAGGTAAAATCCAGGTGGGAGCGAATGAAGGCCTAGGTGAGGGCGCTGTGCCAGCAGAAATGTTATGGCAGAAGTGGTTATTCCAGGTTAATAGACACACTTCCCCCCTGACTATCACATCGTGCTTTATTGTTTCCTCAAAACTTGTTGCGAGGTAGAAATGAAAAAAAAAAAAAAGAAAACAAAACAAAACTCTAACCCGGTGCTGTTGTACCCTCAAGATAACCTGACTTCCAACTGCCCTGTGAATGTTGGGCTTAGGGAACTGAATTCAGGCTCCAGACGCCCTAAGCTCCACTACTTGCACAATTCTGAAGGATGTAATTTGTTGGCCTCAGTGTTCCCATAACGTGCTTCTAGTTCTGTCGCACATGCTTAACTTTTCTGTCTCTTTCTTAATTTAAATCACATGCTCAGTGTTATTTACTTTTTGGAGAAAATGTGAGCAATGCACTGTGTGATGCACTTTGTGTGTGTGTGTGTGTGTGTGTGTGTGTGTGTGTGTGAGACAGTGGACAGTGCTTTGAGAACTGTGTGTGTGTATGTATGTGTGTGTGACAGTGGACAGTGCCTTGAGAGCTGACATGAAGCAGACAGAGACCTGGTTCCCGCTGGGTCATCCTGTGACTCTGTGATGTCTATAAATGACAGCTTTCTGGACATTCTTTTTCTCATTTGTGAAATGAAGGGGTTGCTTTAGATGAGCCTACCATCCTTAGGAACCTGATGTTGTACTCATCTTTAACATTTCCACTGGGAAGTTTAAGAGAAATCTCTGTACAACCCCATTTAACTTCCATTTACTTTGTAATGGGATCTTTGTTTCACACCAACTTTGTAATAACAGAGTGAATCATGGACGCATATATCTTTGAGAAAGAAATTTCTCTGGTAAAGAGGTAATAACTTTGCTTACCATATTTTTTTAATCTCAAAGAAATTGAACTATCCTTTTTTAAATTCTGTTTTTTAATTTTTTCCTCTCCAATTGCTGTATGAGACTAAAACTGAGGGGTGCCTGGGTGACTCAGTTGGTTTAGTGTTCCACTCTTGATTTCGGCTCAGGTCATGATCTCATGGTTCTGTGGGATTGAGCCCTGTGTGTGGCTCTTGGCTCCACGTTATCAGCATGGAGCCTGCTTGGGATTCTCCCAATCCCTCTCTCTCTGCCCATCCCCCAAATAAATAAATAAATAGATAGATAAATAAACTTAAAAAAATAACTGAACCTGAAATCGTAACCAGTGAAAAGAAAAAAAGTGCCTTTTAAAAATTGAGTTTTAAAATTAAAAATAGGTCCCTCTCATTAAAATCAAACACATTAGTATTTGTAAGTTGGTTTAAGTTCTGCTTGAGAATATGAGCATTGATGCCATTTATCTAGCTTCCAAGTTATAAAGCAGGTAGGTGACAGCAAGCAAAATTCTCATGAAGTAAATGAAGTCACCGATGCCCCAGAGGCTGTAAGATTTGGGGCTTTTCCTCTTAAGTTGTACTTGTGGCTCAGAAAAACATTAGGAGTGTTTTTTTCCTCTTCAAAATCGCAGGTTTTGCACATAAACAGCTGTTGCGAATTGATTTTTGCTATTGCTCCATTCTTGGTTGTTGTGTGGAAATTCCCAAATGGTTCTGGAAGATCCCACCGCTGCAGGCCTGCTTTGTTATGCCCCCAGGAGGTGCCCCTGCTGCTGCTGAAGTCAAAGGGCCTGAGGACAGAGAGTTCCTATGTCTGTCCCAGAGTCCCTGCTGACACCATTCACCGCAGCAGCCCCGTGTCCCTCAAGTCCTCAGAGAACCCAGTGCGAGGACCTCATCTCATTTTCCTCTCACTCTTTTACCGTAGTCCGCTCATGCCAGGACATGGACACAAGTTATCACTAAAAGGACAGTCAGACGGACAGTCAGAGGCACCGACACCAAGCTGTACCTTGCATCAGCCCTCTGAACCATGCACCTTGCTTGTAAACTTCTCTGTTAAGACTTAGCATCTTCCCAGGGGGGTCCACACAAGCCAGAATACAGGCTGCATGCCGTTGGGCCTAAGCCATGATCCTATACGCTTCCAGAAATGCTATGACAGATGCCTGGGTCCACAAAGAATCCATAGACTAGTGTGTCAGGGTCAGAAGGGCTCTCAAGTAATATTTATGAGGAAAGCAATCTAAATGGGTATGCTCTGTAATGCCACTAACAGCTAGCTTGCCCAGGCACATTACTATTGTAAAGAAGGAATCTTAGTAGCTCAAATGACTCTGTAATTGCTAAAATTTAAAAAAAAATCAGAGGGCTTTTTAGATGGTTGCAGAGACAGAAGGGGGATTTCCTCTTATTCAGATCAGTTAGGCAATAGCCTCCTTTGATTATCAACAAGGTCAACTCAAATAGCCACGAAGTACTTTTACTCATTCCTTACAGTTTTTGAGAATATGTAGCATGCTATTTGCCTGACCTGTAGAGGTGAGGCACTGATTCCAAAACAGTGATGAAAAATATAACAGTGTTTGTGTTCGGCCTTTTTAATTAAATGTGCCTGAGTTGGTAGCATAACAGGATGAGTTATTAATATGACATTTCCCTCTTTCCAAAATTATGGGTTTACTTATTCATGTTGCCTTATTCACTTTTGGGGGAAGGTGCATAAAGAGTGCCTGGCACATAGTAGGAGCTTAAAACATATTAGTTAATTGGATGGATGAATGGAAGTGTCTGTTGGTGACAATGAACTGTCATTGAAAACACAGCAGATTCGGTAAAGTAAACAGTTCTAGTTTTTGTTGGCAAAATATGTGCACAATCCAGGGACGTAGAAAGACTTGTTTCTTCATCTCTTTTTACTCGGGACTTGCTTCCAATACTGCTAGAGACCCTTTCGCAAAAGGACTATTGTTCTGCAAGTAGTAAGTTTACTTCTGTTTCTTAGGTGCTGTGCTGAGGGTTCAGAACTGCTACAGGTATCTCACATGTGTGCTTCCAGGGCAGATCTCCTCAAAGCAGGAGTTTTAAAAATAAGTGTTTAGGAGCTCCTGGAGGTGCTCAGTAGGTTAAGAGTCTGACTTCGGTTCAGATCACAATCTCACAGTTTGTGAGTTCAAACCCCGAGTCAGGCTCTGGGCTGACAGTATGGAGCCTGCCCGGAGCCTGCTTTGGATCCTCTGTCTGCCTCTCCCTCTGCCTCTCAAAAATAAATAAACCTTAAAATAAGTGTTTAGGGCTGCTTGGGGGCTCAGTTAGTTAAGCATCAGACTCCTGATTTCTGCTCAAGTCATGACCCTAAGGATATGGGACTGAGCTCTGTGTCTGGCTCCGTGCTGAGCATAGAGGTTGCTTAAGATTCTCTCTTTCTGCTGATATCCTCTACTCTCTCTCTCAAATAAATAAATAATGTGTTTAAAGGGGGCGGGGGGGCAGAAGGGCATTGGATTTAGGGCATTGTCCAATGGGTCACTTAAAAATAACCCTTTGAATTCTGTGAGGGGTGAGGTAATTTGCTCTCTCATCTGATTATAACTTTTCCTAACACACATACGTTTCATTAACTGGGAGTAGCCACATTGCTATATTCAAGGTTTCTGTTTAGTATTAAATAGAATGAAAACGTTTGGTGGAAACTATAGGAGTTGAGATAGATTTGCTGTGGAGACTGACAACAGTCTGACTTGTCAGTGTGGAGGAATCCTTATAATCTAACTTTATATATAAATATTTCATAGCCATCACTTGTCTAGAATGACAGACCCATGTCCCCCTGCCTTGAGGGGAATCACATGGTCCAGGCCTTTCTAGAACAAGAGAGGAGAGCCTGATTCTGCCCCCACTCCTGGAAGCCTACCGGAAAGGCCATGAACTTGTCATCAGAGCTGAGTGAGGCATTTTTAGGGGATACAGATTTGACTTTTTCATGGCTACTTTCCCCCTGAAATGTCATTCTGTGTTTCTGACACTTGACTGGTCCCGTCTCCCAGGGTGCCTGACACAAGATGTTGCTGATGACCAAGCATATACCTGCTTGACCTTTGCGATGGAGTCTCAACATCACCCTTTACATTTTGGGGACCTTTACAATTGAAGAATCATTCTCATGTCATCATCTCATTTGATCTTCACATCAAAACTAATAAGAGAGCAGTTATGTGGTATGCATGTTAGGCACCAGTCCAGAACCTAATAACTCATTTCATCTGTATGACACTATCCATCTAACACACAAACTACACACTACACATCTATAGGAAGATATGAAGCACAAAGGCATTAAGTAACTGGTCTAAGTTTCTGACTTTATGAACATGACCTATGGAAGATGAAGTAATAGTGCCTGGAGCCTAGTAGGTAAATACTTGTTGCTGAATGAGGTAAATAGGGAGGAGATGGGACAATGATATATCAATGCATTGCAGAGGAACCCAGCTTTTTGGACTTGTTGAAAAAGCATTGAACTTCATCTTAGTTGTTTTCTACCATCTTCGCTTTCCCTGCTGCCTGCCCATGTATTTGTGGCATCCCCTGCTCTGGTTACACCTCAGCTCCTTGAAGTCCTGGCTCTTTATCCCAGCCAGGAAAACTGCCTACTTATATCTTAGGCCCAGGCCATCCTAGTTGATGGTGAACCATTGGTGGGGATGATGTTCCTAATTGGATCGCAGGCTTATTACTGAGAATAACTATAAAGAACATTTCTGAGGCAGTATGATGCCGTGGTCAGGAGTGTAGACCCGAGAGGGGCAATGTCCGGACGTGACCCCTTAGTGCTGTGACTTACCAATTCCTTAATCTTAGGAAAATCTTTTTAAAAAAAATTTTTTATGTTTTATTTATGTTAGAGAGAGAGAGAGAGCGCGTGCGTGCGCGCGCGCACGCGCACACACACACACACACACACACACACGAGTGGGGGAGGGGCAGAGAGACAGGAGACACAGAATGTGAAGCAGGCTCCAGGCTCTGAACTGTCAGCACAGAGACTGATGCGGGGCTCTAACTCATAAACAGTGAGATCATGACCTGAGCCGAAGCGGGATGCTTAACTGACTGAGCCACCCAGGCACTCCTGGAAAATCTTTTATATCCTTTTGGCCTCAATTTCCTCATCAAGAAAAGCCCATAGTAATAGAACAAAGGCTATTATATGGATTAAATTAGTGCATAAAGCACTTAAAATTCACCCAGAACATAGTAAATTCTGGAAAAACCTGGGCTATGATAATGGATAATAGGAAAGCACAGAAGAAATCATTAATTATAATCTGTGTATTTTTAAAATTGTGGATATTTTGACCTGGGGTACTTCTTTAATGTAACCCAGGTCTACCAACTGATAAAGACAACTTTCTCTTGCCTTTATTCCTGCTCCCACCAGTTATGAAATTGGAAATAGACAAAAATTCTCAAAAGAGTTCTGTTGGGCTGCTTTGTTAGAAAGGAACAAATGTAAAAAAAATAATCCTGCAAAAGCAAAATGCATGTCTGCTTTCTAAAAATGTCTCTATAGATTCTTCTTCATCTGCCAAATTTAATCCTAGTTTTATGCTATGAAAAGCTTTACAGCGCTTGCCTGGCATTGACCCCAAAACCCAGCATCTTAAGATTGAACCAGACACAAAAGTCATCCTGCACTAGCAAAGAGAAATGAAATATTTAGGAGATCATTTTATTATTTTAGGTAATCTCATCAAAATGGGGTTATCTCACTTATTTGAATTATAGAACTAATTACCTTAAGTAAAAAGAAATAAAACTCATTTTGGCAAAATGAATGACAGCACAACGTCAAAATTTGTTTCTGAAAATCAGAAAAATGGAAAAATAACTAGAAATTATTTTAGAGAGTGTTCTGGTAACAAAACAATTTTTTTCAGATTATAAAGTGTAAACAGTCATGCATAAATATTGTCGCTCTATAGTATTGTCTTCTTACATTGAGGAAGTCATTGAGTCTCCTTGTGCTGCATTATCTCTTCTGTAGAATGACAGTGATGATAATGATTCCTGTCATCTAGGGACACAGGATTGTTCTGGGGATAAAATGAGAGAATTCAAGAAAAGATTTTAGCAGAACAATTGGCTACCGAATGTTCAGGATGTTATTAATATTCTCTCAACTTTGTGAATATGTAGATAAGTTATTTCGTAGGTATTGACTGAGAAGGAGAAATGGAATCATTGTGCTTTTCAAGCCAATTGAAGTATTGGTGTTTGTGCTTTGATCAGAGGAAACTGCTGTAATATTCACCACTGAAAGCAAAGGGAAAAAGCAGGAACCCGCTCCATCCATCATATCCATGCTTTCAGTAGTGCTTTCAGCAGCCCCATTAGAATGTAAGGTCCATCATGGAAGAGAGTTTTGTATGATTTGTTCACATCTATATTCCCAGGGCCTTAGACAGTGCCTGTACATAGTAGGTGCCCAATAAACATTTGTTCAATAAATGAATCTGGGTGCCCACCTAGGAGTCCACCTAGACCAGTAGCTTCTCATAATGAATCACGAAGATTGCAATGGAAGCATTGTGTACACACACACACACACACACACACACACACAAACACACTTCCATATTCAAAAACGAAGAACTCATCATGGTTTCCAATAACCCTTTATATTTCATCTTTAATGTCTCTGAATTTGCGAACAAAGCCTTATTTTAGGCAATTCTTCTCTTGGATGCATCTCTGCCTGGTTTTATTGAGTAGGATGACCTAATAGAATGAGATTTGCTCATGGAATTTCGGTATTGACTGCCACCACCAACAAAACATGAACTTATCCAAAAGCAAGACTCTCTTGCCCATGGCATAGTGTTGGGTGGGTTGTTGGAAAGTACTCTTTGTTTCTAAAACATGTAATCATAAGGAAGACATACCTAAAATTTTTTGCTAAAGTGTGTCTAATAGTATTATAAAATGTGTCAAATACTGTGTTTAGTATTATGGAAAATGGTCTAGGTATGTCATTGTCTTTCCAAAAAAAGTTTGCATTATAATGGGACAAATGTTAATCATAAATGAATACCTGAGGGGCACCTGGGTGGCTCAGCCGGTTAAGTGTCCGACTTCGGCTCAGGTCATGATCTCACTGTTTGTGAGTTCAACCCCCGCGTCAGGCTCTGTGCTGACAGCTCGGAGCCTGGAACCTATTTCATATTCTGTATCTCCCTCTCTCTCTGACCCTCCCCTACTCATGCTGTCTCTCTCTCTCTCTCTCTCTCAGAAATAAATAAAAAAACATTAAAAAAATAAAAAAGAAATGAATACTTGATAAAGTTTAAATTACATAGTAAAAACTAAATATGATTTCAGAGAAGAAGCTTTTATGGGCCAGAGGGATTGGGGAAAAAATCATGAGGGGAATTGGGACTTGAGTAGTGTTTCCATGATGATGGTGGAGGAAACAATGGGAGAAAAATTAGAAAGTGGGCAAATTAATAATTACCTTTACTTTATATATGCAGTAGAGAGTGAGCAGACCCAAATGCCTAAAACAAACGATTAAATTTGTGTGCTATTGAGGGAAATATTGACTGGATAGGGACCTGGTTTCCAGAATGAGAATATTAGTCAGGATCCTGAATTCTTGATGTAGTGCCATTTTTAAAAAATGGGGTTTTTTTTTTGAGAGCTAGAGAGACAGAACATGAGTGGGGGGGGGCAGAGAGAGAGGAAGACACAGAATCTGAAGCAGGCTTCAGCCTCTGAGCTGTCAGCAAGAGCCCGACGTGGGGGTCCAACTCACAAACTGTGGTATCATGACCTGAGTCAAACTCAGACACTTAACTGACTGAGCCACCTGGGCACCCCTGATGCAGTGTCTTTTTTGCAGGATTTTCTAGGAATTAGAGTCAGAAGATTTTGTAATTTAGATAAATACATGCATTTAGTTATATGTTAAGACTTTGGCTTTAAAATGTTATATAGTCTCCTCCCTGGGGAACTTGTTTGAACACTATGGAAATATCCAGAATCCATTTTACTGCATGCCCTGTAGCATGGTGAAGAGCTGACCTCACCCTTGCTTAAGTCCAGATGAGGGGCTGACCTGAGTAGTTTGCTTCTCATTCCTAACCATGTACTGCTAAGCTTTCCAAAGCTGGGGGTGGCTCATAATCATGAGGTAGCTCCAGGCCCGTCTCAGAGGAGCAAAAGCATTTGGAGAAAGAGACTAATCCAAGAGGACCAATTCAAGAAAGTTAATTCCTGACCATAGAACATTTAGAGAAAAACAGAAAGGAGTGAACTTAATGAACTTCATTCTTCTCACTGACTCCCCCACCCCCCTTTTCTATGACAGCTTCATTCTCTAACATTAAAGATGTCATTTAGTCCCTCACTCATGTCAGAAGGCCTCCTTCTTGGGAGGGTAATCATAATGGATAATGGGTAGCTATTGTGGTATTTTCAATAGGGGATTAATACAGGGAATGCAGTGGTTTTAAAATTGTTTTTCATGTGCTGAATGGATCAGATGAGGAAAGACGAATAAGAGGCAAGTTACTGTTCTAGGCTACGAAGTAGCCTAGGAAGTCTGGACCAAGCGATGGAGAGAAAATACTAAATTCAATAAATACTTCTAAGTAAGAATTTATGAGATATAATGACAAGTCATGTGTACATAAGAAAGGGGAAGAGGAATGAATTAAAGCTGTATCCAAGACTGCTAACCCAAGAGAGAAAAAGAATAAAACAATTTATGGTGTCATATGTAAAATAAAGCTGTTTTGTTGTTGTTGTTGTTGTTGGTTTAGTGGGGATGTGAAATGCTTTTGAGGCATTCAAATATCTTACTTAGGAGCATTTGGAAATATGGAAGTTGACTTCAGTTAGAGCACTGGATCCCAAATCTGATTGTTCTCCCAGGAAATGTAAAAAGTACAAATTATCAGTCCTCTTCCTAGACTTGCTAAAGTCTCACGGGGATGTCCCTACGAATCTAAATTTTTCAAGACTTTCCAATAAACAAACAAACAAACAAGTATTTCTTATAGAATAATTGCAAATAATATATGTAGATACTCCCCCAAGTAGCAGGTGAAGATTAATTCCTTGCTCCTTTTGAGTGTAGGCTAGATTTAGTCACTTGTTCCCAAAGAATAGAGTATGAAGAGGAGAAAGAAAATGATAACTTCACAGTATAAAAATCTGGCAAATACTACTTTAACTAAGTGGTCAGGGTTAATATCACCAATGATGTCATGCATATATCATGTGTTCTTCATATAATGTGATGAGGGGAACACTTCTCCCCTTTAGTGTTTGTTCTCAAAATCCATAATTCCAGGTCAATCATTATAAAAAATATCAGGCAAAACCAACATTGAAGAGCATTCTACAAGATACCTGACCAGTATTCATCAAATTTGTCAATGAAATCATAAAACAAAGCAAAACAAAGCACAGAAAGAATGAGAACCTGTCACAGACCATAGGAGACTAGGAATCTTGACAAAGAGAAAGCACCTTAATGGAAAATTGGTGGAGTTAGAATGAAGTCTTGAGTTTAGACAACAGTAATGTACCAATATTGGTTCTTAGTTTTGATAAATGTACCACAGTAATGTAAAAAGATGACAATTAGAGGAAAGAAAAGTGGGTGAGGGGAGTACAGAGATGCTCTGTATTTGCAACTAGTCTATAAGTCCAACATTATTTCAAAGTAAAAAGTTTAGTACAAAAAAAAAAAAGGCTTTACAGGAGCTTCTAATGGCTGAGTTTGGACAATCACCTGGGTCAGAAAATAGGGTTGAAAATATAAAGTAGTCATTGAACTGATTATAACTTCAGGATCTACCACGGTGTCTAGCACATGATAAATTCTCAGCAAATATTTATTTAAATACTGAGTCCATGGGTATTTTGTGACACTGACTGGCATTATGAAAAAGAATACCAAGGCAAAATCATAGAGATAGAANCTGCTTAGTGGACATAGCATTTCAGTTTGCGAGATGAAAAACAGTTCTAAAGATGGTTGGTGGTTCTGGTTGTACAACAGTGTGAATGTGTGTCGTACCACTGAGCTGAGCACTTACAGATGGCTAAGATAAAGAATTTTATGATATATGTGTTTTGCCGCAATAACATTTGGGAAAAAAAATAAAAGGCTGAGAGTAGAGTGCTTGTGGCACCAATTTTTGTGGTGTGGGAGCCAGGAAAAGGGTTGGCAGAGTTGAATGGAAAGGGAAGGACAAGTCAGGGAGCTGAGAATGGGGGTGGATTTTAGATGGAAGATTTGGGAAGGTCAACCATACCAAATACTGTGGGGGTGGAGGAGGCTGAGGATCAAGAAGAGGCCGCTGGTGGGTGAGCTATGAGGAAATCACTGGTGCTCATAAAAGTCCGAGACAAGACATTGGTGGTCACTGAAGACACCCCCTCCCCCAAAACACACATGACTGAGAGGATAGAAGTTGAAGCATTGGGTAGAAAAGAGAAAATTTCGGTTTATGAGAGCCGATTTCAACCCATCAGAAAGTTGCCTCAACAAAGGTGTCCTCTGTACAGTTCAGAGGGCACAGCTTGGATTAATGAACTAAAATTCCAGGAAGACAGCTCTCACCTTAATTTTCTCTCAAGTGGAGCTTTGAAAAAAACAGAATCAGCTGCTTGGGATGTAGGGGGCTTCCTATGCGTGGACATGTTTATGGTCTCCTTCCACTTATGGAAACTGTGTAAAAGTGATTACTGAGATAGGTAGGAAGTGTGTCAAATGACCAGCAAGTTCTTGTGTCTCTGTGAAAGCAGCATGATGTTACTGCACTGGGAACCCTTTAGAATTTGGAGGATAGGGTTTTAAGTTAAGACACTGTCAGCGACTTCTCTGGGAAGAGAAGAAGAGACAGGACACTTGGAGCCTTGTGAGCCCGTGATGAAGAATTTTGAAAAGTAGTTTGAGTTTTTCCTTCCTAAATTCTATTCAGTGACCTTGTCTTCTCATGAAAGGAGATATCAAGGTTAACATCACCAATGATGTCATGTGGGTGTCATGTACTTGTCACATGATGTGATAAGAGGATGTTTTGGGATTTAGTACCAATTCCATGCCCAGGCTCAGTTTTGACCTTCTACTTTACCATTTATTAGGACAATGATTTATCAGTGGGGATCTGATTATAAATGCAAAAAAAAAACCCTCTGGCATAACTATAATTGATAAATTATATTGGCAAAAGTTTCAAATGTGATTATTTCAGGAGACACATTTCTAATATTGCCATTCTTGGATAGGAAACTTTTATGAGGAAATTCTGTAATCACTTTTAGATACATGACGATTGTAATGGAGGGTACAGAGAGTGATTGAATGTGTGATTTAGATGCGAGAAGAAATTACACCCAAGAATAAGCTATGCTTCCCATTTGCCTTTGCAGAAGCACAACAAAGGAAACACATCCCTTTTTCTTACTGGTGTCTACCCGACAGCATTCACCACTATTAAATACTTCTTAAGTGGTCTTCTAGACTAGTCAGATTCTTTTATTGGGAATCTGTCCTTCAGGATGTGGTGAGCAGACACTGCAAAGCTTCGTTTGGAAATATGCGGTGTGACCATGTCTTAATGTGTCTTATTTTCATAGGTCACACAAGGAAATCAATTGAATTATTTCACAGTCACACCACGCACATCAAGAAGGCCCTTGTTCTTAATACTCTTTGTGGAATTCTTCACTCCAGCTGGACAGCTTTACTCATTATCTCCAAACACACAACACTCATTTCTATGTCATTGCCTTTGATCCAGTTTAGTTCCCAATCTCTGTGAAACTTTTCCCTATAATTTCTCCAGCCTAACACATTGCCTTTTTTTGGAATTCCAATAGAATCTATTTTCTATATGCCTGACACTGAAAATATATGGCCTAATATTTCTTTCTTTCTTTATACTTTTGATCTCTGCAAATAGTTCTATTGATAAAGAAAATGATGGATTAATGTTAAGTTGGACTGGCTTTCCCTAACTCATTTTTAAGACCCTAAATTCTGGGGCTTTTTCAGGTTGAGTAAGCATGTACTCTAAAATTCTGTGTTCTTTTCTTTACCATTATTAAAGTTTGATGACTGTTTCCTCATGGGTCAGAGACTATGTTATCACTAAATCCAGAGGCCAACTCCACATTTTCTCCTCATTTTGCACTCGGATAATCCTCCCTGATAACAAATTGTTCTTTTGCTTGGTTCTTTTCCCCTCCTCTCTATGAACTATTATGAAAATTCAGTGAGCCTGGAGCTTTTCATTTAAAGTATTATAATGTCTGACTGTCTGGAATGGTCTTATCATAAAGGAATGGGAATCAAAAAGTCAAGTTTTGACAACTGATGATTTCTAAGAAACTAGCTCTAGGTTATTATGGGGCTCCCGTTCAATTTAGTCATTGTCACAGATTTAATAATGGCCATGGTGAGAAAAAAAGAGGTTGATTTACTGGCAAAGGCATTATTGTAGTGTTGACAGTTTTCAGATCTATGAGTTAGTTTATGTATGACAGGTTGTTAAATTATTTCCCTCTCTGGGCTTTAAAAATACAAGATTGTGGAGTACTTTTGTGAAAAAAGTGTTATATATCATTCCTTAGCCTTTCTTAAACACCAAGATACTGTTTCTACCATTTGGGATAAAATTTTACATTGGAGGAGGAAGGAGTTCATATTTTACTTTCCTAATTTTGAATGAATATAAAACATTTGCGAGGATTCCCTTGTTTTTTTTTTCTGTCCTATCTTGGCTTCTCTTCCTAGCCCTGTAAATCCAGAAACCTGTCTTTGAGTTTTATAGAATAGGCAGTCTTATAGGTGACGTGATTTGAGAGATCTTAGAAAAATCCCTCCTTATCTTAGAACGTGTTTTTCCATGAGATGCCCTGATGCCCCAAATCCTCACTGTACTGGGACTCAAGCATTATGACTCTCTTAAGAGTCTTCGACTATTTCCTTTGTCTCTGCTCAGCTCCCTACCCATACCAGGCTGCCCCTCTTTTTTCTTCAAAGTAAGCATTTGTGTTTTTTTTTAATGTTAATTTATTTATTTTTGAGAAAGAGAAGGAGAGAGAGAGGGAAAGAGAGAGAGGGAGAGAACCCCAGGCGGGCTCTGAATTGTTTGTGTAGAACCCGTTGCAGGGCTCAAACTCATGAACCGTGAGATTGTGACCTGAGCCGAAAACAAGAATCAGATGCACACCTAGGTTGCCCCTCTTTGTGAGCTTGGGTAACACCATGTCCCAGGACATGAGTTCTGGCCTCTCATTCAGCAAAGGGTCAGAGATAGAAGGAGGTAGCACCCATTATTGGGAATTTTGTCCAGGAAAAGGAGGGGTGAAAGTGAAATTTCTCCCTCATTCTTTTTTCCATGAACTACTTCAAGAAGCATTTTTAAAACATGTTTTGTACGGCTTGCGTATGAGTGAACCTGTTGTCTGAGCAAGTTTCAGTGTCTTTTGTGGTGCACTTGGGAGCTGCGTTGGTGTGATGGGGACACACATTGCATTCATTGCTTTGCCTTCTTCTTTGCTTCATTTCCTTTTTTTTTTTTCTTTTCATTATCATGACCCCAGAGCATGTACCTCCCAAATAAAGTCATAATCCCTTAATCTGTTTCTCAGGCTCTGGCTCTCTAGAAGACCCAGGTTGAAGCACTTGATTTTAGAGTATTTGAGTGAAGCCATTTCTCTCCTTGCATATCTGCTTTGAAAGCAAATACATTTGGAAAATAAATTATATTCAAAAGTTATCCTTTATTTGGGGAAATGTCAGGCCAGGATAAAGCAACAGTGTAAAAAGATGTTGTTAACAAAAATAGATGGAGGAGAGCACTAATGTCAAACTTCCCTTATTTCAGTTTTTGTCTCAGTCAACCACGAGCCCACAGTGATAAACATCATTCCATTCCCTAATAGTTTTTTCAATACTTTTTAAACATGATTTCTTTTTTAACCTTAGAAAATTCTGTGTAGTACACGTACTCAGGATTCTGCTTGTCTTCTTGACGATGAAGATACAATGAAAAAATCCCCCAGATCCTCATAGTTTTTACTCTGAATGTTGATTAAAACTTTGGAAACTTTGTTCACTTTATTTTTTAAATTAGAGATAGGATCATGATCCACTTGGCTGTTAGACAGGACCATCCAAAGTCTGCCTTTATCAATTGTATCTGTATCACTGAATCACTTAACCGACCAACTGAATCAGTAACCCCATCAGACACACACAGTGTGCTGAGTCAGGGGCAGAAGTGTCCTGAGAATACAAAGACCCATACAAGTAGAAGAGGCCGTATTTCTATTCATCAGTTGAGGGGCATTCACTTCGAAGGTCTTTTTAAAATGCTGGAAAGAAACAGCACAGGAAAGGCCAACATACAGTTTTGCCTCACTAAGTACATACATCTAAGTACACTGTAGAAATGTGGCAGGTACACATATACGTGTATGTATCTTTTGTACTTTATTTCATAACCATGTTTTATACATGGATCAAATCACAGCATAAATGTAGAAAAATGTCAATATCCACTTATGAGAATGATAATCTACTGTTTTACCGGAGTAATTAGAATTCTCTTTTTTACTTCTGTGTTGAGTACCTACCCTGTACCAGGCATGACCAAGGTTAATAATTCATCATTTATTTTTCTCTTTCTTTAAGCACATAGCTAGATCTCTGCCATGTAAGTTATTTATTATGGGCCTCAGTTTACAGATGGAGACCCTGAAGTTCAATGTTGAGTGACTTAATTACAATCACAAAGCTAGTGATTAGAAGGTATCTCCAGGATTCAAAGCCAGTGCCATTTGACTCCAAATTTACCCTTTTCCCATTAATCTATACTGTTCCTTTCTCATATAAATAGAATTTTAAAGATTTGACTATGAAATATTCTTCCAGTTTCTTCTTATATTCATAGACTGATAAATTCCCCTCCTATTTACAGTTGGATTTTCTTTCTTTCTTTCTTTCTTTCTTTCTTTCTTTCTTTCTTTCTTTCTTTCTTTCTTTCTTTCTTTCTTTCTTTCTTTCCTTCTTCTGAGAGAAAGAGGGTGAAAGTGAGCAAAGGGCAAAGAGAGAGATAGAGATAGAGAGGGAGAATCCCACAGGGGCAGAAGGAGAGAGAGAAGTGGGGCTCACCAAAAGTGGAGCAGGAGCTCACCAGAAGCAGGGCTCGAGCTCACTAACTATAAGATCGTGACTTGAGCTGAAGTCAGACACTTAACAGACTGAGCCACCAAGGCACCCCTACAGTTGGATTTTCTAGTGGAACATGGAGTTTGGTTCAAATCCTAAAATCAGAGATATATGATATCATTGGATATATGTTGAAATCACTGAATTTGGTAGACACAAGTAGAAGTTGGGACATCAAAGAAGGTGTCCTAAATCATCAGAATACAGATGAATGGCCATTTTGTGATAGTGTTGTATTTATTTTTAAAATATAAAATGCACTTGGCTCTGAAAATGGAAAATTCAGCTCAGGGATGAGGCAAATACAACGCGCATGACTGTTTACGTTGGTCACATTTGATCTTTTTAAATAGTTGACCCAGCTGGTGTACAACTTACCTCAGCATTTAGCAGTTAGCTATGAGACCGTGGGTCATACTCCTTGTCAAGCTGCATCTCTTTCAATGCTTACATTGTTCCCAATGACTTCATTCCCCATGCTGGCTGACAGGGATAATGCTTCAGTAAATTCTGTAATTTTTAATTTGAGCATCTTGTAAATGGAAC
The DNA here is from genome assembly GCF_008692635.1 of Crocuta crocuta. Taxonomy (NCBI): domain Eukaryota; kingdom Metazoa; phylum Chordata; class Mammalia; order Carnivora; family Hyaenidae; genus Crocuta; species Crocuta crocuta. The sequence goes on along the minus strand of NW_027527930.1, from coordinate 6,398,919 downwards.
TTTGACTCACGAAAGTAGAATTAGGTTGCTTTTCTTTTTTATCTTTAATTTTATGAGTACAGTTGATATTTAAAAACCAGCACCAGAAATACTCAATTTCCAACCACTTACCAAACACAACTAATCTAACATTATTTTGTTTTATTTTGTTTTTATTGCTTTAATGCATCTTTTAGAAATTCGCGAGTCACATGAAGTAGGTTGAGTGAAAGAATAAGAAAACAAAAACAACTGTGAATATTTGAATGATAGGTGAAATCTAATACAGTTTTAAAAGGGACATTTAAAAAGTCTAGAACTGTTTTTTAGGTAAAAAGTAAAAAATGAGACAAAGCAGAACAATGACAAAAAAGAATAAACTATCAATATACCACTTTCCAGTAGTACAAGAGATTTAGCAGTTTCCTTTAATTGCACACAGACTAAAACCCCCGTATTTAATCAGACAGCCAAATATGGCCAATGTGTGATAGGGCTGAATTATCAGAAATAAGGTGCCCACAATGTGGGGGCTGAGGGCCCTGTTCTACTCTGTCTTTGCCAGACCCTGTGAAATAGCACTTTGGTTTGACCTTACATTTAGAGGATCATGGCAAGGCTTATAAGGGTTTTGATGATGACAGGTAAAATGTGCTTGAAAGATCCTTGGATGTTTAGCCTGAAGAAGAGAAATCCTTTCAGGAAGATTTGATAGCTGGCTTCAATAGATGAGAATCTGGTATGGGAAAAAGAGAGTAGATTAGTTCCAGGTGATTCTAATGAGCAGAGTAAAGTTACAGGAAGGCAAAACTCAGCTTCACATAAAGAAGCATTTATAGAGCTTAAGAAATAAGTGATTAATAATCTTTAAAAAAAATTTTTAATGTTTATTTTTGAGAGAGAGAGAGCAAGCAGGGGAGGGGTAGAGAGAGATGGAGACACAGAATCCGAAGCAGGCTCCAGGCTCTGAGCTGTCAGCACAGAGCCTGATGCAGGGCTTGAACCCATAAACTGTGAGATCATGACCTGAGTCAAAGTGGGATGCTTAACTGACCGAGCCACCCAGGAGCCCCATAATCTTTGTGAATGAAGGAAGGCTGCAATTGAAAGAATGGATGGATGGTCTCATTGAAGTGGAATGCCTTAGAAGAGAGTATAGACTCTCTGTACCAAAATTTTAAAGGCCATCTTGATGAACTCTCCCAAGAGGATGATTTTAGGGAAGTTGAGTGCTGTTGGTAGGATATTTTAATACCTATAAGATTCTTAGTAATTCTGGAACTGAAATTTAATAAAATTTGTGACTCTTCTCAATAAGAATGAAAAGTTTACTATGTTTTCCACACCTAAGTCCCATATTTCCACATCTAAAGTACCATTCATACTTTCTCCAGTGAAGATAAGGATTATTTTAATAACATATGTTTTTTGAACAAATTCTTTTGCTATATTATTACATTTAATTTTAATGAATGAGATTATGGGATGGACAGAGAACCTATGATTCAAAATGATTCTAATTTTTCTTCAGTACAAAGGTCAGGAGAGATTGTTGATTAGCTCAAGGTCACATAGTGAATTGATGACTGAGTTCAATGATCTTCCCATAAGATCATGGAACTCTAAGACATTTTTTAAGAAACCAAAATTTGAGCCTTTGAGTTTGTGTGACTGATTTATATTAAAATAACACATTCGAAATGAAAGCTATATTTTGGGCAAAAAAACATTAAAACACGTTGGAGAGAATTTCAGTGGTTCTCAACTAGGTCAGTTTTCTTCCCAGGAACATTGGGCAATGTCTGGAGATACTTCTGATTGTGATGACTCAGAAGTAGGGGAAAGGGGAAGGTGGGAGGTTACGGGTATTTAGGAGATAAAAGGCAGGGCTAATCATCCTAGAAGACACACTTTCCCATTATACAGAATTATCCAGCACGAAAGTTGAGACACCTTTGGATGTTTTCATTCATTTTAAACCAGAACTTGGATGCCTTTGAAGAGTGAGGTGAGATGTACAAAATGTAAAATACCTTTAAGCTCTCATTTTCTAAAGACTTTTCATTTACTAAAGTTATATTTGCCGAATTGCTAGCTTTGAATGCCAAGGATTAGGCATTGTGGAAGAGGCCTGACTTTCAGGCTAAGCAGTATACATCTCTTCTGCCTCTACTGATACTCCATTCTTTGCCTCTTTTCCTACACGTTTAGCTGCTTTCTATCAATTTTCTCTCACATTAAAAACAAAAAGAACCCTCTTTTTTCTTTATGTATTGACTAATCTTTTTCCTCTTTTTCTCAGTTTGACATCTTTGAAGAGTAACCTGCAATTATTTGCGTACTTTCCATGCATTAATATTTCTTCCTAATGTTTGTCTTTTGGCATCCCTTCTGTCTATACTGGTACCACAACCCAGCCAGCCACCCAAGCAACAAACTCCAGGCATTCTAGACTTCTTGTTTTCTCACCTCCTACCCTGTCCCACCAGTCACCAAGTCTTTTATATTTTACTTTGTGAATATCTCGCTTGTTCATTTCTTCTTCTCCACACCCACTGCTACCACCTTGGTGTAGGTGTGTCTGAATCACCCATACTGGTGTTAAAGTACCCTTTTCAAACAAACAAACAAAAATAATTCTGTTGTTTCTCACTTAAAACTTTTCAGTGACCCCAATTTATGCACCTAAGCATCCAGAGTAATTAATATCATCATTTGTTACCTACGTGCCCCCAGTCTCCTCTCCATCACAATCCCCACCCACCCTCCAGACAAACTAGACAAGTTGTCGTACTCATTTTGTGTCTTCTTACAAGTTGTTACTTTTGTTTAGAATGCCTTGGTCAGTTACAACTTCATTTGTCCTTTTCTTAAAAATTAATTTGGGGCACCTGGGTGGCTCGGTTGGTTGAGTGTCTGACTTCAATTCAGATTCACAGTCTGTGAGTTCAAGCCCAGGATCCGGCTCTGTGCTGATAGCTCAGAGCCTGGAGTCTGCTTTGGATTCTGCCTTTCTCTTCTCTCTCTCTGCCCCTCCCCTGTTCACACTGTGTTTTCTCTGTCTCTCAAAAATAAATGTTAAAAATATTTTTTAATTAATTTTATTTTGGGGCACCTGTGTGGCCCCTCATTGGGCTCTGCACTGGGCATGAAGCTTACTTAAAAATTAATCTTATTTTAATTAATACAAATAATAATAATAATATGTAAAATAAATATTTTAATTAATTTATGTATAATAAATATACATAGGTTTTTAAAAATCCAATAGTACTAAAAGGTTTATAACAACAAGTAGCATAAAAAATAAAAAACAAACAAAACAAAACAAATAGCAAATCTTGCACCAAAGCTCCCTGCCTTTCCACCTCCAAGAAGCAACCACTTTTGTCTATTTTAAGTGTCTCTTCTGTACTTACCTCCCTCATGCTAAATAACTTGTTTGTAATGCTATTTCTTGGCTGGTCAACTTTCGACTTTCCCTACTGAGTCTCTCCTCTTCCATAATCTCAGTGTAGTTACCATAGGGATGTTGCTGAAAACATTGAAAACCAGCACAGCAAAGATATTGATTCGTCACAACGGTCTCCCCACATGGTGTATGTGGGCTAATTACTGGCCCTGATTTTATGACAGTTTTGATATAATAAATTTAAATTATCAGTGTTTACATTATTATAACCATATAAATATTGTCTACTGCAGAAACAAATAACATCAATTTTTTTCTAGAAGTTACCGGTTGATGTTTAAAACAACCATTTCTTCCTCGTTAAAAACTCACCATGAGCCTCACCTGCTCTATCAAGTCTTTGCAGCTAGGTAGAGCCGGGTCTCCAATGCGTGTTAACTCCCGTGTTATTCCCGCGTTACCTCTGTTGGTATCCTTACTACACACGTGGCACCTTAAAGATCTGTGTGTCTCTCTTCCTCACCAGAATGAGAGCTCCTTGAGGTTAATGATAATATCTGTCATCTTTGAACCTTCAGTGCCTTGTGCCAGTGCCAAACACATTGTCCTTAATAAATATTCCTTGAATCATGGATGGAACAAGTATGTCTTTTCTCTTTGGAGCTGCCTTCAGTATTGAGTAAATGGTTTTGTGAGCATTTCTCTGATTTCTGAGTCACTTCATATAGATCACAAACTGAAATGCCTATCAAGATGTAGGCAGTTAAAATAAATGAGTGTGGCCAAGTCTGATGGGGTCCGTGGCATGAAAAGTGTCACCTGCTGCTTAGCTCTGGCTGGTAGCTGCCAGGTAGCTGTTTCAGACCTGTGTTGCCAGACCTTCTGCTTTTTCAGTGGAGGTAGAAAAATCCAGGTTAAATAGGACCGGCCGTGATTCAATTTTTTAAAACCATGCAGATCGAGAAAAAGTTTCTTGGGACTGGATTTGGTTCATGGCCACCAGCTTGTGACTGTGACCTGAAGACTGTGGGTGGGGGGTAGAATAGCACCTGCTACCCCAGTGCCTTGTGCTTGGTGTTGGGTTTGCCTGAGCATGGATCCTCCCCAGGGGTCTTCTCCAGGGCTGTCCCCAGTGGTGGCATCCCTTCACCAGCCGATGCCAGCTTGTGGAGTGAGTTGGAGCAGAAGAGAGTCTGGGCACAGGCCCCAGCCTACCAGAATGTTCGAAGGTGCTGAACAGAGTTTCAGTGGAATCAAGGCTTCTTCTGTTAGGTGGAAGTGGAGAATGATGAGTTAAATAATAAGTTGTAGGAGAAAAGAGTGCAAGTAGACTAAAAATTGTATACCAAGTGCCAAGCCGTGTGCCTTTTCATATGTTACTTAAGTTTTTATAATTTAAAAAAATTTTTATTTATTATTAAGAGAGACAGAGACAGAGCACGAGTCGGGGAGGGGCAGAGAGAGGAGACACTGAATCCAAAGCAGGCTCCAAGAGCCTGGCGCGGGGCTCCAACCCACAGTCTACAAGATCATGACCTGAGTGTAAGTCAGACAAGCCACCCAGGTGCCCCTTATGTTACTTCATTTAATTTTTACAATAACCTGAAGGAGATGTTGTCATTTCCAGTTTGCAGAGGTTGAATCTCTGTAAGATTTAGAGTTTTTAAATAAAATTCTCGCCATTAAATAGATTAACTCCAGAATTAAGGCCCATGTATGAGATTTTTAAAATGAATTACCTATTTTATAATAATAAAGAGATGGATTGGAATTTTCTACTAGAAACGGATACGGGGATTTTTTAATCTGCAAGTTGTTTTGTTCATTTATAGATGGATTATTCATTCTTTCAACATTTGTTGAGTATCTATTGTGTTCTGTTTTGGTTACCAGGATTACAAAGATGAGTAAATATACAATCCCTGTGCTTGGAAAGCGCTAAATGATTGTATGTTTCTGGTTTGTTATAAGTGTGAAAGAAGGGTGGCAGGTGTTGGGATAAAAGATGTGAAAATCCTAGAAATCTGGTGGCCAAATTGTGTTTTTTTTAAAAATATTTTTATTTATTTCTAGGAGAGAGAGAGAGACCGCGTGAGCAGGGGAGGGTCAGAGAGAGAGGGAGTCACAGACTCTGAAACAGGCTCCAGGCTCTGAGCTGGCAGTCAGCACAAAGCCCGACGCGGGGCTCGAACCCACGAATCACAAGATCATGACCTAAGCGAAAGTCGGACGCTTAACCGACTAAGCCACCCAGGCGCCCCCAAATTATGTTTTTTTTTAAATTGGGGAGATACTCCTTTTTTTGTTGTTGCCGCAAATAAAATATGCTAGTAGGAAATTGGAAAATGCAAATAAGGAAAATTAAGACAAAAGTCTAACCAGTGTGAGGAACTTTATTTACTTACCTATCTTTTTGATTATCTATCTATACGAACATTTTTTACACTTTTCACACATAGATGCAGAGAAACACACAGATCACACTGCATTATTATTCTATAGGCTATTTCTTTTATTTAGGAATATATCAGAATGTTCTATTACTATTTGAATTATGTCTGAATAGTATTTTATTGCATGAAAATAGTTCTATGTTTTTAATTAACTCCATCTTATTAGATAGTTAGGGAATTTTCACTTTTTTATAATCCATGTCATACAGAGAATTTTTGCAGCTAAATCTTTTTATGTATCTTCAGTTACTCCCTTAGGAAAAATTACTAGAAATGAAATGACTGGATTTAAGCATTTGTATATTTTTTGAGTTTTTTGCTTTTAGCACATACAGTACTAAATTGTCCTCCAGAAAAGTAGTAGTAATTTACCCATCACCAGTGAATTCAAGTTTCCATTTTTATTCACTATTTCCAATGCTAGTGACAACCTTTTTTTCTTTAACTTTTCTAATTAGATAGCTAGAAAAAAGTCTCTATATTGATCCTTTTGGAAAACTTTTGGCCTTTGAACTTGCTAGATACTATTGTCCTCTGGTATAATACTCTCCCTTCTTATTATGGTTAATTGCTTGGCTGATTACCTGCCTTACTAGCTTCGGAGCACTTTGAAGGTAGAGCATGTCCTACCTGCCTGTGTGTTTCTGGATGCTCATGGTGTTTGTTGAACTGAGGTGAATTAAAGAAGATGCGTAGCTTAGAAACCATTGGCTACATGGGTAAATGTCAACACACCCAGTGTGCAAGTTATTCAATTCCTGCCAGTTATGTAATAATGAGTAATTTAAGTGATCATTTGTCACACGCCAGCACTGTGTTAAGTGCTTTGCATACTTACCTGATTAAATCCTCACAGAAATGCTCTGGAGAAGAGATAATGATTATCTCCACTTTGGCAATCAGGAAATTGAGAGGTTATGAAATTTGCCCAAGGTACATGGTTGTAAAGTGGCAAAAACAGGTCACGAACTCAAGACTAGCTAACTCCCAAGTCCTCTTATCTTTACCATCTGCCCTCCCCTACCTTCTCCTCCCCTCTCTAACTTCTTAGTATAGATATTTAATATAGTGTATATACAGTAGAGAGAAGAGCATGATACACCTTGGTATATAGCCAACACCCAGGTTTGACAATTATCAGTATGTGGCCAATCTTGTTTCATCTGTAAGTTTCTTTCACCACCTTGCACCCATTTTCCTTTTTTAGATTATTTTAAAGTAAATGTTGGATACATTAATTTCATTTATAAGATTTTAAATATATATCTTTAAGAGATAAGGACTCTATTCTTTAACCTAAACCACAATATCATTGGCATACTTAAGTTATCTAGAAAAATATCTAGTCAAGATCAAATTTCCCAGATTATCTCAAAAGTCATGTTTTACAGTTGATTTGTTTGAATAAGGTCCACCTAAGGACGTCACACTGTATTCTAAAACTGTTCTAACCACAACACAGTAGTCCTCTCTCCCCGGCATTTTTTCTTGAGACCTGTCCTTCTCAACAACAGGGCTACTTAGCTGAAGGAAACTCAAATTTTCAAATAATTCCCACAAATTGAATTTCTAGTTTATATATCCCAAGAAGGAAGTACAAACGATAGTTATACTAGAGAAACATTGAATCTGTATGGAATGGAGACAGTACATTGCCACATGGGTTTGTCATCCATTCTCCTTGGAAACTCATCATTGTATTTGTGCAGTGGCTGAGAACTCTTTATCTCTGCTTCTTTGATGTCTCCATCACAATCTATGGCCAAATCTCTTCACTTAAGATGCGTACTTAAATTTAAGTGTTGCTGGCTTGAAAATTCTGTCTTTGGCACTGAGCGTAAAAAATGAGACATGCTGGCCTGTGTACCACCCCTCTTCCTGTGGCAGAATGCCTTGGAAATGGAAGTCACAGGCTTGTTATTTTCATAAACAGGGCATGACTTTGACAGAGTATTTTGCATTGAGGAAATTTTCAAGTTTTCATGCTTGTTTGGTTCTGTTTTGAACTTGAAGGTCTAGTGATCCTCCACTGTGTTGTGGCAGATGGGAATTCAACCCGAAGTCCTGAAAAGGATGGCCTTCTCTGTGGAGACCCTGGGGAAAACTGTGCAGGTAATACTTAACACACAGTGCATTTGTGTTTTATCAGCTTCATGTTCAATCTTAGAAAGTTGATTTCCCTAAATTTTCATTTTTAATACTACAGTAATCATAAGACAAGGTAGTCTTGTGAGCACACACTAATGTACCAGGCTCTCTGTCAAGTGCTTTCTATATGGTAATGTGTTCATTCTTCAAAAGAGCCCTCTGAGTTGGATAATATTTTTTACTTTATTTTAAGGTGAAGTCCAGAAACATTAGGTAAATTGCCAAAGGTTACACAGCAGGTAAATTGCAAATCTGAGATTCTTACTCAGGTCTTTCTGATTCTAGTGTTTCCATTGTTAAACATTACACTATTTTAGGTATTGCAGGTATGTGCTCCAGACTCTAGTATGGGATATTTTGGACTAGATTCACAAAAGCTGGCATATTCTATTCAATTTAACTTTTTCTCTTCCATAACTTAAAAGAAGGGAAGAAGGCAATGATTTTACATATTTTTTGCTTTAGAGATGCTTGTTCAGTATTCTCAAAGTTATTAGTCTAAAGCAAAGATAAGCCTTAGGAAAGGGTGGCATTGGATATGTTTCAATAAAACTTTATTTAGAGAAACAGGCTGTGGGCCAGATTTGGCCCTTGGGCCATAATTTGCTGACTCCTGTCTGTCCTTTATAGATTGAATGGTCTGTTCTTCTCCAGGGTTGTTTCTGATTTAAAACAAAACAAAACAAAACACAGACCAATTCTAAAAGTAGGCTGGAGAGAAACTCCTGTATTTCCTGGAAATGTTTTGGAACTCAGACGGCAGGGACATGGTGTAAGTGCTCCTTTCCTAGCACCCTGGAGAAGTCATAACTGAGCCAGGAACAGGCTGAGCAAGTCATCTTGATGTGAGTCATCAGGTCCAGCCCAGTCTTCCGCTTTCTTCCCTCACACTAATGGGTGGTCTGGAAAGTGCCTACAGGCTGTGGAATCCGTTGGTGTCTTAGGTCATCCTTGTATGGGTCTTGTCACTCATGTGGAGAGAAGAACAAGACCAATTTTATGTGTTTGTGTGCTTTTCTTCAGTTGGGTTTGAAATATCTTCAATGATTGCATTTTCACATTTCCCTTGGGCGATTATTCCATAATCCAGTGATTGACAGTTGTAAACACCATGCCTCATCATTATCCTGAAAGTGTTTCTTATTTTTTAAATTTTAGTGACAATATTTAACATGAGGTCTAGTCTTTTGACAAAATTTTAAGTGTACACCACAAGATCGTTTACTGTAGGCAAGATGTTGTACAGCACATCTTTAGAAATTATTCATCTTGTGCAACCCAAACTTTATACCCATTGAATAAGGACTCCTCATTCCCACCCCCCACGTCCCTGGCCCCTGGCAACCACTATTCTACCCTCAGTTTCTGTGGATTCAGCGATTTAGATTTTTTTTTAAATAAGTGGAATCATGCAGTACTTGTTCTATAACTGGCTTATTTTACTTTGCATATGCTTTCAAGGTCCAGTCGCGTTGTTGCAAATGGCAAGATTTCCTCCTTTTTTAAGGCTGAATCGTATTCCATTGCTTGTATAAACCACATTTTCTTTATCCATTCATGTGTTGATGGGTATTTAAGTTGTTTCCACATCTTGGCTATTTGAATTGATTGTGCTGCAATAAACATGAGAGTGTGTGTATTTCTTCCGATGCTGATTTCAATTCTTTTGGATAAATACCCAGAGGTAGGATTGTTAGATCATATGGTAGTTCTGTTTTTAATTTTTTTTTTAAAAAACTCCATACTGTTTCCCATAGCTGCTATAGGCCTGCCTTTTCAGTTTATTGTTTCTGTCTTGTACAGAAGATTTTTAGCTCATTTAAGGTCCCACAGTAAGGATAGTAGCCTGACATGAATTCGGAGAGACTAGCTCCAGAATGCGTATTGTTAATCATAATGCTAAACTGCTAGAATCGTGCAGGAAAATCAGAATGCTGTATATGTGAAGGAAATTCTGAAAAATGGTCCTTCAAAGTAAAGCCCAAATAAGGGCAAAATCTTCTTGAAAAGGAATTAATATGGAGAAGGAGCAGATTGTCATTATTGACTATGACCAGGGGCAAGTCACGTAAGTCTTCAGACATCAGTTTGCAATCTATAAAATGAAAGACTAATTCAGATGATCTTTAGGAGTTGGTCTTATTTTTTCTTTTTTTGTAATTTACAATTTTTAAATTTTTTTATCTTTTAATTTTTTTAGAGAGGGAGAGCACGCAAGCATGTGAGCAGAGGAGGGGCAGAGGGAGAGAGAGAGAATCTTAGGCAGGCTCCACACTCAGCATGGATCCTGACACGGGGCTCAATCCCATAACCCTGGGATAATGACCTGAGCCAAAATCAAGAGTCAGGCAGTCAATGTGAGCCATCCAGGCACCCCAAGAGTTGTTCTTATTTTTAAATGATTTTATTATTTTATTTTCACATAGCCCCAATCTCTAAGCATTTTACTTTTAGTTTGTCCTTTTCTATCTTGAGTAAGGAATTTATTCATTCCAACAATACTTATGCAGCCTGCCCTGTTCCAGGTTCCAAGGATGCAACAATGAACCACATAGTCAGTCACAGATGAGGTCAGAGAGGCAATGTAGAAAGAGAAGTAATGAGTAATGTCATGCACAGCCTTGCCAGGGATTATAAAGCCTTCAGCTTTGAGTTTTAATAGCATCACTCTGGTGTCTGTGTGCAGACTAGACAGTTAAGAGGGGATAGGACAGGAGCAGAGAGACTAGTTAGAGGTTGTTGCCATGGAGACTACTTCTAGCCCAGGGATGATGTCAGGCTTAGACCAGAGTCGTAGAGATGGAGGGACGATTCTACATACATTTTTTTTATAGTTTATTTATTTTTGAGACAGAAAGAGACAGAACATGAGCGGGGGAGGAGCAGAAAGAGAAGGAGACACAGAATCTGAAACAGGCTTCAGGCTCTGAGCTGGCAGCACAGAACACGATGCGGGGCTCGAACCCATGAACCGCAAGATCATGACCTAAGCCAAAGTCAGACACTTAACCGACTGAGCCACCCAGGCGCCCCAGCATACATTTTAAGTACAGCCAATAGAGTTTTCTGATGAATTGGATGCAGCGTAAAAGAGAAAGATGTCAAAGTGACTATGATATTGGCCTGAATAACAGAAAGAAAGGAAGTGCCATTTACTGAGATGGAGAAAGACCAGGTTTGAAGGAGAAAGTCAGGTGTTCCATTTTGGAAGTATTACTTTGAAATGCCAGTTAGGCATCCAAGTGGGGATGTTGCTTGGACAGTTTGGACATTGAAGGAAGAGATCTGGGATGGAAACATACATTTGGGAATTGTTACCATAAAGGTGTTTAAAATCAGGAAATGGCCAGAAAGGAGTGTAAAAACACTGAGTCCCAATGCGTTGCAAAATTTAGAGGTTGGGGAAGAACCAGCAAAGGAGACAGTGCAAAGGGGGCATTATATCCATAAGAATTCCGTAACACGCACTCCTGGAAAACAAAAGAAACACAAGTTTTCTTCCTCTTCATTGTTCTTTGTTTGCCCCCCAGCTACGAATACTTTTAAACATGAAAATATTCTCACACATCTACCCTAAATTCTTTTTTCTTCCTTTAAAGAGATAGACTGAAAAAGGGCAGCTCTTTTTTATTTATTTTGTTTTATTATTATTTTTTAAAATTTTTAATTGGATTCAAATCCAAGTTAGTTAACATACAGTGTCAGAATTTAGTGATTCATCACTTATACACAACTCCCAGTGCTCATCCCAACAAGTACCCTCCTTAATGCCCATGACCCACTTAACCCATCCCCCCACCCAAAACCCCCCCAGCAACACTCAGTTTGTTCTCTGTATTTAAGAGTCTCTTATGGTTTGCCTCCCTCTCTGTTTTACCTTATTTTTCCTTCTCTTCCCCTGTGTTCATCTGTTTTGTTTCTTAAATTCTACATGTGAATGAAATCATATGATACTTACCTTCTCTGACTGACTTGTTCTGCTTAGCATAATAATACCATCCAGTTCCATCCATGTAATTGCAAATGGTAAGAGTTCATTCTTTTTGATTGCTGAGAAATACTCCATTGGATACATATACCATACCTTCTTTACCCATTTGTCAGTCCATGGACATTTGGGCTCTTGACATACTTTGGCTATTGCTGATAGTGCTGCTATGAACATTGGGGTGCATGTGCCCCTTCGAGTCCCCATTGAAAAAGGGCAGCTCTAAGTGAGGGCCCACTCCTGTAAGCTGAGAAATCATTGGCATAGTCCTCCTGCTTAAAAGACATCCTGACGTACTCTGATTAGCCCCCATCTGAGCATATTCTCGTAACACTGGAGGGTTAGCAAGTAAATGTGTGAGGTCTAATTTTCTTTTCTTGGAGTAACCAACTCTTTTACGTTTCTGTCGGGAATGGCATTGGATATAAAACCAAACGGGAATCCTCAAATAAGAGAAATGTTCAAATTTTGCACTTCTTCAAGGGCATTGTGAATTTACATTCCCCGGTCTCAGGGAGAGAGTGGGGAAGATAAGATGGAAAATTAACTTAGAAAATATAAAACTTTCTTCCTCACCTCCTGGCTTAACCAGGTTGTAAAATGAGGACATCTATTGAGAAGCTGCCAGGAAGCCAAGGACTAGATTAAAGGCTTAGGCTCTACTTCATAGACCAGGAAGAAATTTTTCTCCAAGTTTTTCTGTGACTACTTAAACTCTTCTGTGCATTAGCAGTTCCCTTTTTCAAAAAAAAAATTTCTAATGTTAATTCATTTTTGAGAGAAAGAAAAACAGAGCATGAGCAGGGGGAGGGGCAGAGAGAGAGGGGACACAGAATCCAAAGCAGACTCCAGGCTCTGAGCTGTCAACACTGAGCCCAATGCAGGGCTTGAACTCATGAGCTGTGAGATCATGACCTGAGCCTAAGTCAGATGCTTAGCCGCTTAACTGACTGAGTCACCCAGGTGCTCTACCTGTTCCCTTTTTAAGGTCAGGTATCTATGTGGGAAGATAAAGTTATAGGTATTTGTTTTACTTCCTCTCTCTCTTTGTTAACACTTTGGGACTTTTATCTCAAAATTTAGCACCTCCTTTTAAATCTCTTGCACAAAAATTTAACTATGTATTTAACTAGGGGGTTAGATATATTATGAGATTATCAACATTGTAATGAGAATTACATAAAAGCATTGTAATAATAATTGCATGTTACTTAGAGTTGATTTTAGAAGAGCTGCTGATATTAATATCATTTATAAAATCATTAAATAGATTTGTAATGAGTACATTTAGAACCTAGAATAAGTAAGTGAATGTTTTATGAAAAATAAACCTAATGTATCAATTCTGAGGAGTTTTTTTTAGTTTATTTATAATGAGAGACAGTGAGAGACAGGGAAGAGGCAAAGAGAGAGGAAGAGAGAGAGAATCCCAAGTAGGCTCCACACTGCCACTGCAGAGCCTGATGCAGGGCTCAAACCCACAAACTGTAAGATCATGACCTGAGCCAGATGCTTAAACAACTAAGCCACCCAGGTACCCCAAGGAAGAGGGTTTTTTCTAAGTTTATTTATTTATTTTGAACGAGAGAGAGAGAGTCAGCTTGAGCAGGGGAGGGGTAGAGAGAGAATCCCAAGAAGGCTCCATGCTGTCAGCACAGAGCTAAGATTCAAGGTTCGAACTCACAAACTGTGAGATCATGACCTGAGCCAAAATCCAGAGTCAGACATTTAAGTGTCAGAGCCTCCCCAATTTTGAGAGATTTTAAGCAGAAAAGCATCACGAGGCCTGTTTTGGTTTGAGAGTAAGAGTTATGTACAAGAAAGACCAGGAAACCATGCTGTTTAATCAAAACATCCATCAAACTGAGGAAAACTCCATATTTATGAGAAGTTATTAGAGTGTGTGCTCTATTCCTCCACTTTAGTTTGGCCCAGAAGAATCTCGCATCTCATCCAACTATTCATATGATCCAAGGCAGATGACCACTTCTTGTCTATCTGCCCATATGATGGAAGAAAGATGTTCTCACTTAGAATTAGATTTTGACATATACCTATCTGGAGTGATCGTAGTAGTTTCTTATTTAACTGGCTTTAGAATCTTTGGAACGTGGCACCTTAAGAAGAGATTGAGATACATTACCCCACAAGTAATGGGGGCCCATCCACTTAGGAGATCGTGTGGCGACCTGGCCTGCTAGTGGATGTAGTTTTCCAGTGCAATTTTGCGGGACAGACTCAATCCCAGAGAATGTTTTGGTTTGGGGAAGGTGGGTTAGAAATGAGTAAGGTGGGAGGGGAAAAAAGAACAATTAAGTTCCAACACCCCCCGTATCAGGGAATTTTCACATCGCGATTTCAAGACCAGGTCATTCACTTCTCAACAAAGAAACACAATACATGGGACTAGTCATTCTTCTGTCACAGGATTAACTTTTCCTTCTTGATAAACATCTCTGGAATGGAAGGATAGATTTTGCCGTCCCCTGCCCTATGTCATCAGGTCTCATGATAGGCAGAAAATGTTAGAGTTCACAGTTGTTCAATTTTCAGATAATGTGACCTTGATGAATATTAGATGAAAGCAAGTGGAATTTTAGGTGCATTTTGAAAGGGGGTATGCTGATAAGCCTTCTCGTTTCCATCAGAGAGATGAGATGATCCCATCTGTTTTGGGGAGGGGGCGGTATGAGTATTGTATTTTTTTTTCCACGTTTTAAATTCCATAGAGAAATCGCTGGACATTTTGTGCTTGGTGGCAGGGAAAGGTTTTTAAATCCAAATAATGCTGGGAATATTTAAGATCATGTTTATTTGGCAAAGGAGAGAGCTCTGTGAGTGATCCAAACAGTGCCTGGCAACCATTTCCCTGGCATGGATCTGTGCCTCTTGGATGGGCTGAGGCTGGTCAAATCCCTGCTCCCAGCAGCTGCCGGTTAAGGCACTTTTTGGGATCATGCTCCGTATGGTGTTTATTAAAAGGCCAACTACAGTTAAAGGGACATAACCACTAGAGGAATTAGTAAAGCTCAGGATCTAGCGCCATGTGGCTTATATTTAAAGTCAGGTATGCTTTGCAAAGTAGGAAGGACCTTGCTGGATCATAGCAGATCTGTCAATAAGTCTTATTGCTTCTTAAATTCATCTCCTAAACCTCAGTCCCCTTCCTGCAGGCCCACATCACATATGTTTGCATGGCTCAGGCATGCCTTGGTTTCCTCCTTACCCTTAGCATCCTCTTATCCAGCCTCAGAGTCCTACCTAATACACTGAAAAATGATAAACTCAAAAAATGTAGTTTTTACATATTCCATTTAATTTAAGTGATGAGAACCTTCTTCAGCTCTCCCTTGCCTTGTATTCCAAGTGTAAACACTTCAGCCTACTGCCATTTGATGTCTCTAATTCCATTCACAGACCACCCTGGTCATTCCCCTCCACGTCCCCTACATTTCCATTAAATCTGCCTCCCACTCCCCACATTATAAGACTTGCATGTTCCTGAGCTTTTGTTCCTAAACAGTTACAATAACTTATTAGATTGCTTGCCTCCTCCTAAAAAAAAAAAAAATCCACATTTCCCAGAACTTCTTCTTTAATTAGATAAGTGCTCTGTGTAATGATACCACATTTCTCTTAGAATTGCTAAGATTTGTCAAGATTCTAGAATCAACTCACTTACTGAGGACTTTATTGTGCAGGGTACTCTGCTAGGAACTAGCGTGTGCAGTTTTTATTTGAGTTCCTCAACAGCCCTTTGGGGTAGATGCTATCATGTTCAGGGTACAGGTGAGGAAACTGAGGCTCAGACAGCTTCATAAGCTTGCCCAGAGCCATTCAGCTAAGCAAAGGCAGAGCTGAAAATAAGACACTGATTTTCTTCCTCCTCATCTGCTGTTCTTTCCTTCACAGTTTCCAGTGTGCCACAACTGTCGATGCAGTTAGTCTGGTTGTTTCTATGGGCTGGTTGCTTATTATTGCCCTTGTTTTGTTCTATTGTTCCAACTTAGACAAGATACGCTTCATTCTTTTGATGTTTTTCAGTGCTTACTACAGGGCTCTGGAAATAGAAAGTATGCATGAATATTGACCGGTACATTTATTTGCCCAAACCTACAAGTCTTTGTTTTTGAGACACTTTGGAGTTATTTCTGGAAGAAATTTCAGTAAGGGTCCCAATTGACCGGCATGCGTGGGAGCAAATGTCTGGCATGTAGAAGCTGTCAGCCTAGCTGGTAATCAAGTCACCATCCAAAACCAGGTCAGCCAGTTCCTCAGCAACATCCTGTCACCCCCTGAAACTTTGTGACCTGGCATTACAGGAATTTGCTGTGTATGGATCATCTGGAGTCCTTGGCAATTCCTCTCTCTGGTCGCCCTGGGGATTTTCTGTACTCATTTTATAATACTAATTAAGAAGTTTAGTAGTCATTACTATTAATGTCGTTTGGATGCCAGGTGCCTAGCAAACCTAGTGTGAAATGCCCTTCTGAAGTGAACATCATGGTCTTTCTGGCTCCACAGGTGTCTGAGTCCTGTAAGCTGTTGGTCATAGCACAAATGTGGAGAAGTCCAGCCCTGGGCTGGAGCTGGCTAGTCAGCCGTTGGCTCTGGGTGTGGGCACATGTCGGGTGTGAATCAACACATGAAACAGCAAGTTAGTATTTCCGTAGCGTTTCTCTGGTCAATCCTTACTTATTAAAACCTTCCACATGCACACAAGGGAGAAACGGTTATGGATCATCATCCCCGGTTGAAAAATTAGACAATGAAAACTCTAAATGGTAAGACAAGGAAGTCAGAGCAGGATCGAAATCTGGGTTATAAGGCTTCCAGTATCTGTCCCTTTTTTTAGGGCAAGAGAAACCACTCAGGGGTTAAATGAGTGGAAGAGTCTCCCATGCAGGCAAGCGAGACTTCTGCATGCATCAGGCTAAGAGCAGATGACAGCTACCTGCTGAACGGCGAGCTTGGCAGACTGCCAGAGTGGAGAGGTCAAGGGCATGGACTCTGGGGCAAGACCTACTGGGTCTGAATCTCAGTTCTGCCGCTTATTAGCTGTGTGATCTTGGAAGATGACTTAGCCTCCATGTGTTGTGTTTTGTTCATCCACAAATAGGAGATAAGAATGATGCTTACCTCACAGGGTTGTTACAAGCATTGAATAAGTTACTATATATAAACCATTATGTATATAACTATTATAACTACATATAGTAGTACTTTATATATATGGTAGTATTACATATAGTATATATATATAAGCACTATATATAGTAGATATATATAGTTATAATAGATATATAACTATTATATGTAGTTATAATAGTTATANAAGGGAAGGGAAGGGAAGGGAAGGGAAGGGAAGGGAAGGGAAGGGAAGGGAAAGAGGAAAAGGTGTTTTCTTTTTTTAATGCCATCAGCCCCATGGCTCCAATAACTTTCACAGAAAGAATAGCCTTCTCTCACCACAACTATGCTTCCCCCCTTTAAACAACATTAAGGTTTCTAAGAGGTAGGTTGGACACCAATCTTAATTAAATATGAAACATTCCCACCAAGATCCCCATCACTCTATCTGTAGAGCTATTTTGGGACCACAAAAGTCTGGCTTTTATCCCAGTGTTGAGAGAGGGAGAAAGGAGACACTGGAGTATCTTCTATAGAAAAACTGGCAGCAAAGAGGGGAATATGATTCCACGTAGAACTGTGTACCTCAACTGAGTTGATTTATTGGAACTTTTCTCATTTGCCAGCCACCACCACACAATCGAAGCGGAGAGGCCACTTTTCTCGGTGCCCCAAGCAATACAAGCACTACTGCATCAAAGGGAGATGTCGCTTCGTGGTGGCCGAGCAGACGCCCTCCTGCGTGTAAGTGGAGCCCCGAGCCAGTAGCAGGCGGAGGGGTGCAGAGCAGTGCTGGCCGTGGACTTGACAGGACCGGAAAGTCTGAGCTAACCAAGCCCTCTCTGTCAGGGCACAGCTACCCTGGTCCTGCCCTTGGCCACTTGTTTGAGGGCCCTTTCTGTAGCCTCTTACTCAGAAACTGATGCACACTTTCCTCCTGATACAGGAGTGTGCAAGAACCCAGATCAGCTCCCAGGCTGTGTCCTCTGCTGCCTTAGGCAAGCAGAACTTTCTGCCCAGTGGCAAGGATGCTTTTTGGCTCCATTCATCTCCCAGGTGGTTCGAATGGAAGAAAATTCTCTGGCATGTGTTAGGTGGTTTGCAGCTAATGTAAATAAGAAGGATTTTCCTGCCAAATTACCAGTTACTTTTGCAGGTGTCAATTAAGTACAAGGAAATGAGTCCCGCTCTGCTCAAGGAAATGAGCAGAGATTTGCAAAGCCTGTTTATTACAGGAGGGAATTGGAAGAAAAGTGCTCTTTCCGCCTCTTAGGAGACTGAGTCCAAGTTTAGTTTAATTCAGCCACAAGCAACTTTTTTGCATTTACAAAGTATTTTCTTCTAAAGAGATATCCTCCTAGGTGCCCTCTGAGACCTTTTCTGATAGATGAGCAAGGTGACTTTTTTAAGTATAATTTTCACTTAAAGTTTATAGAATGTTTATGTTTTTATGTGTAGTTCCCTCGGTATACTTTTTTTTTCCCCCCATAAGTGTCTCAGAACAGTGATTCCAAACCCTAATTTAGTGGAACATTTAAGGGTCATGGGCTTCATAAAAATTTAATTGTAATTAAATTTAATTAAAAAATAAGTATACTAGATAATACTTTGATGGGATAGGAATTGCTAATGTAAGGAAATAAAGTGATTGTGTGTGTGTGTGTGTGTGTGCTGTGCGTGGGGAAAGAATAGAGGTTTTTTTTTAATTTCTTCTAATTGCTCACTGGCTTAGAAGAATATATTGGGTTTTAAAAATATTAATGCCCTTTAACCCAGAACATTTTTCTAACTTGTCCCTATGTCTGCAGATTTATTGTTTTTTAATGCTGCTGCCTTCTAAAATGAAAACCGCAATATGTAATCTCCCTGCCTAAGATTGATAACGCAGCTTGTCCCCTTCAGCATGAGGTTAAAACTCATTTTCATGGCCTCCACAGCTCCTCTGATTCTGGCTTACCTTTCTAGCCACACCTCTCACTGTATTCCCAGATGTTCTTCTGAAATCGGCATTCCTCTTTGTGGTTTATCACACAAGCTCCCCTAGTCTGAGAGCTTATTCTCACTGAGGTTTTGGCTGCAACTCAGACCTCAGCTCCTCCTGGGTCCCTGCACTGACTTCCCTCTTCTCGGGCGCATGCTCAGGTGTGTTAGATGTCCTGGCTCTGAGATCTGGTCACCCTTCTATGACAACTCTTTTCCTCCGGAGCATAGCTGTTGGTCTCTCTGAGCGTCCCTCCCGTGACTATGAGCACCCACAGGCGGGGCTTGTGGCTTATTGATTTTTGTGCTACAGTGCCAAATACAGAGTCAGAATTGTAAGAGGTGCTCAGGAAACAAGTGCGAATAAATCAATAAGTCCCCATAGATTTGTGGCAAATCTAATGCTGCGCTGACAATACCAAGGCCTTCCTGTGAGCCAGGAGCAGCTTCTTAGTGGTAAAAGGATACAGAATCAATAGCAAGAAAACCAGGGAAGTCAGGACACAGATTTTGAAGTCAGGTAGACCTAAGGTAAGATTTTGTCTGTATCGATTATAAGCACTACTAACAACAGGTCCCCCCATTACTCTTCCCGGGCCTCAGTTTTATCATCTGTAAAAGGGGATGATGATATCTTCCCCTCAAGTGTTGAAAATAAAGCAAAAGAATACATTAAGCAAAAATACTTAGTCTAGTAAGTACCCAGCTCAGAGTAGATGTTTCATAAATTGTACTGCTGAGGGGTGGGGTATGTTTGACATGAACCTGACCTTTTAGGTGACTTATCATAGCACAGATTCAGTCAAAACTGTGTTGCCATTAGTGACCCTAGCCTGGAAAACCAGAAGTATCTCCTTTTGCTTAGAACTACAGGAATTTGTGGATTCCTGTGGTTTTTTACATAAAAAAAAAAGGTATCTCAAATAACTCAACCCCCCTTGGTCTCCTTAGTATTTTCTTGGAATGGGAATGATTTGTTTTCAGATACATATCTTTATGTATTTATGCAGTACAGTTCATTTAAGCAGTATTACATGTGCTTGAGGCATCAACTTGAGAGTCTAACAGTTTGAATCCCAGCCCTGCTCACTTAATTTCTCTATACCCTTAGTTTCTCCAACTTCAAAATGGGTTCATAATGACACCTACCTCAAAGGTTGTTGTAAGGATCAATGGAGTTAATAGTTACAAATCCCTTATAACTGTGTCTCGTGATTATTTCAGGACAATGATCCGAAATTCCTTTCAGAGTCCTAAAGGGTCATGGGCATCTTTAAAAATTATTTTAAATTTTATAAGATGTTTATTAAATAAAAACTGATTTATTCAGTTACTCAGCATTTCATAAACATCTGTTAGGACCATGTACTCTTTGCCTCTTCTTTTCCCATTGAAATGACCATTAGCTGACATATTATTGGTTTGATGAGAAGTGAGATAACATGGGAGCCATTGTAACTGCCTATGTAAAGGACGACCTTCTGTCCTGGCTTCATGAGGTTACAGCTTGCAGGAAGCAGGCTATACTTGCTAAGAAATTCAATTAAAGCACAGTTACACCACTGAACCCAGAGCCATAATCAGAAAAACATTCTAAAAGAGCAGCAAGTACTTGCTGTGTATTTTATGGGCAAATTTATTGTTTAAAAATGCCATATTTAGCAAATGTGTTAGAGAAGCACTTAAACTAATTGGAAGAGACTGTGTTTGTAAGATTTTAATTATGACCTTAAAAAAAAAACTCTTTAAAAAAAATCTCCCTCCCACGCATGCAATTAAAAGTGATTCCCCCTCACCAGTTCCAGTTCTATGTGCAAGAGATTTTTGATATTTCAGTATATTTCTAAGCCCTCTTCCTATTATTTTGACCTTGCAAGGAAGCAGCTTTCCCTCACATATGCTAGGGTCCTCTTGCAATATATGCCATCAGGTGTCTTTCTCTGTGGCTTGCTCTGAGCGTCACCTTTCAGTATGGTTGTAACCAAGCTCGATTTTTTTCATGTTATTGTTTCAAGCATTGTATCAGTGCTAATGTTGGCATTAAGGGATCTCCTTACTCGTGCAAGATAGACTTTGTGGGAATTAGCTGCCCTGCTCTTGTCAGACATGAACTAGAGAATGTTCTGGCAATAGATCCTTTCTTTAAAAGCAAAAAGATGGGGCGCCTGGGTGGCTCAGTTGGTTAAGCGTCTGAGTCTTGGATTGGGCTCAGGTCATCATCTCACAGCTTATGAGTTTGAGCCCTGCATCGGACTCTGTGCTGACAGCTCAGAGCCTGGAACCTGCTTTGGATTTTGTGTCTGTCTCTCTCTCTCTCTGCCCCTCCCTGGCTGCTTTCTTTCTCTCTGTCTCTCTCAGTAAGTAAGTAAGTAAATAAATAAACAAACAAACATTTAAAAAATAAATTAAAAAACAAAAAAAAGAACAAAAATAAGTAAACAACTGAGGGTACACAGAAATCTTTTTAAGAAACAGAATTTCATCTTTTTGAGATTTAAGCAATTATGTATATGACCAGTATCTCTTTCATTTTGAATAAGTCTGAGGAAGACAAAAGGAAAAATTATTTGTTACAACATATGATTTCAGTTTTGCAATGTCCTCAAACTTCTCACATACCGTTTAAGCATCTAACATGGTTCAGAGAATATTGTGGATAGTCCCCAAATCACTGAGCCTTTAGCTGAGTGTTGCTCAGACAAGCCTTGGCTGGTCAAAGGGAATCTGCTGGGTTGGAGTTAAATCCTAAGGCTGTATTGATAAAACGTTGGGAGACTGAGGAGAGTGAAAGTCGCCCTTGGAGATTCGTTGATTTGTTGCTGCTGCCCTTTAGGAGGCTGCAGAGAAAGGGGCCATTTATAGGAAAGTGGAGGGAATGGTGTGCATGTCTGAAAATGGGCCTCTGAGCATCAGATAAAGGAGCTGCGAAGGACAAGACCTATTGTGTTTTGGGAGGCTGTGGTTGGAGGGGTGAAGAGCATCACGTAATCTGGGGCCACCATGAACAGAAGAATCAGAACTGGTGGGTGAAAGCTAAGAGAAAGGAATCCCGTGGAAGAACATTTACAGAGCTTTCTATGTTTAGGCATCGGTTTATGGACTTTCACACGTTACCACGTGTGATCATGTAAAACAGCATAACTTCTAAAGACTGGAACAAGAGGACTTGGGCAAGTTGACTGCCCTCAGTGAAATGGGCTGTCCTGGGGCTTTTGAATTCCTTGAAATGGCGGTATTTAAGTGCTTGGGAATGCCAGGGAGGGAATTTTGCCATCTCAGATTATGCCATCTCATTTAAAATCTAAAATTTTAAAGTCAGTTTAAGTAAATTGTGATTACCTCTGTTTATTTATATTAGCCATATTGCTAATGTTCAAGTGATGACAGGCTTTCAGCAAAGCAAAGAAAGTGAAATTACTTGTGAACACAGTGGTATACAGCTTTATTTGAAAAAAAAAAATTTTCTTTAAAGGAACTGAGTCCTTTATTAATTCCAGTAAATGACAGCCGTGTTAGTTCCTTCAAAAAAGAAATAGTAGTGATTCTTAAAAATCACCTTGTTGTTTTATTTTTACAGCTGCGATGAAGGCTACACTGGGGCAAGATGTGAGAGAGTTGACTTGTTTTACCTCAGAGGAGATAGAGGGCAGATTTTGGTGATTTGTTTGATAGTAGTTATGGTGATTTTTATCATCTTGGTGGTCGGTGTCTGCACATGCTGTCAGTAAGTATTTTTTTTAACCTAATTTTAAGTGAATCTGAGAAATTTTTATTTGGCTGTTTCTTTTCTTCTTACCTTCCTTCCCTCCTTCATATCTTTCTTCTTTCCTTTTTGCTATGATTTAAATAAATCACTTATATTGAAGTATCTACTTATAATGAAACACGTGATACACGGTTTTTGTCATTTTACTGAGCATAATTATTATAATTTGAAATAAAATATGGGGGCACCTGGGTGACTCAGTCGGTTAAGCATCTGACTTTGACTATGGTCATGATCTCACAGTTTGTGGGTTTGAGCCCCACATCGGCTCTGTGCTGACAGCTCAGAGCCTGGAGCCTGCTTCAGATTCTGTGTCTTCCTCTCTCTCTGCCTCTCCCTAGCTCATGCTCTGTCTCTCTCTCTCTCTTTTCAAAAATAAATAAATATTTAAAAATTGTTATTAAAAAAATGAGAATGAATCTCTTCATTAAAAAAAAAAAGAAGGTGGGCAAAAAGTATGAAGGTGATCAAAGGTACAAACTTCCAGCTAGAAGATAAATAAGTCCTGGGGATGTCATGTGCAGCATGGAGACAGTAGTTAACAACATTGTATTGTATATTTGAAAGTTGCTAAGAGAGTAGATCTTAAAAAGTTCTCATCACAAGAAAGAAAAATTTTGTAGCTGTGTGTGCTGGCAGATGTTAACTAAACTTACTGTGTTGATCATTTTGCAATATATGTATATTATATATATATAATGACATCAATTTTGAATTATACGTTAAGAAACTGGACTGTAATCCAGAATATCTGACACATTTTTAATGTATGGATGAGCTTAATTAACACATCCCGAGGCTACCCTCACTCCCTTGGTTTCCTTACGTTGGTGTCCAATTTGTGTTATTTCTTATTCATATACTACACAGTGCTTATTAGTCTGTTTTATAAAATGACTTGTCCTGAACATTGTTCTAACCAAGCTCCGTCAACAGCCAGATGCCCTGTTCTTTCTTTTTCGGTAACTCTATTCACACTTTTGCCCACTGTAAGTATCATGGGAGCCTAGAAAAAGAGATAGGTTAAGAGAGAACCTAAAATAGTTAAGAAAAAAAGGAACCTACACATTTTTAACCCTCTAGAAATGAGATCAGAAGTCCAAAATCATCCTGATGGTTAATTTTGTGTTCACATGAACTGACAGGTCCATAACTAACTTCTAACACGTTATCTTCCAAGCCCCCTTCGGAAGCGTCGTAAAAGAAGGAAGAAGGAAGAAGAAATGGAAACTCTCGGTAAAGATATAACTCCAATAAATGAAGATATTCAAGAAACTAGTATTGCTTAATGGTAAGGGTGATAAATTTGGTAGGTGAGAAACTATTCACGTGACAGTTACCTGGTGAGATAGGGCTTAACCCTGTCTAGTAAATCAACAACTGGAATTTAATTATGCTTAGAAACATCTAAAAGTAAATTGACTTTTTTTCATAGAATCTAAAGTCAAATGAAAGACTTTCACATCTTTCTTTTGCATGTTACCACATTGGCAGGCATGTGGAAAGAGGACTTTTATACACTTTTTCTAGTATACTGAGATCAACCTGCTTTCTGATTCTATATGATTGTGGTGGTTATTTTCTATTTTTTCTTCCTTGTTTTTGGGCACAAAGAAGAGGTATTTTAGTTTAAATATCTCACACTGAACAAAAATAGCAGTAGCTATCTTTTAATAATAACTACATTTACTGAACACTTACCATATGCCAAATGTGTATTTTTTTACATTTATTTATTTTTGAGAGCCAGAAATAGACAAAGCACAAGCAGAAAAGGGGCAGAGCGAGAGAGCGAGACACAGAATCCAAAGCAGGTTCCAGGCTCTGAGCTGTCAACACAAAGCCCAACATGGGGCTCGAACCTACGGACTGCGAGTTTATGACCTGAGCCTAAGTCTGACACTTAACTGATTGAGCCACCCAGGCGCCCCTATCTACCATATGCCAAATATTATTCTAAGCCCTTTAAATGTTACATCAGTTAGGATCCCAGCAGGATCCAACAGCAAGATTCTGTTGAGGGAATGGGGGGGTGGGGCAGGGTTGAGGAACCCAAAGGAACTTTGAGGCTCCTGGAGGCTCACATTGGCAGGAGGCTGCTCCCCTCCCATGCCTGGAAGGGCTGCAGGTTACCTTGGCACTGAGAGGGTGGCCGCCAGAGGGCCTATGCTCTGTAGGAGCTATATCTGGGCATGGAAGTAGTCACCTTGGGAACCTAAACAAAGAAGAGGAACAAATGAAGAAAAAAACTCCCCAGACTTTCTCACTCCTGCTTCAGATCTCCAGCAGGTGCCTCCCAGTAGCCAAACCCAAAGAGAACCCAGGGGACAAGGAGGTCCTTGTGATGTGTCAGCCCCTTGGAGCTCAGAGAAGGACAGAGAACGGCTCCAAGGGAGCAAATGCATCACAGCTGGTCCAATCCGCTAGGGTAGTTTGGCTGTGATGGCATCAAACCCAACCAGAGGATTTAGAATGAAGGAAATGTGTTGGCTCACGTGAACCGGCAGTCTGGAGGGAAGGTAGTCTGCACACTTGGGTGAATGAGAAGCTCCTACACAGGGAAACATTATTCCTCTATTTGTGCTCACTCAGCAAAGAGTTGGCTTCATCCTTGGCTAGTTCTCCTTAAGTCACAGCAGTAGTAATGGGAGCCATATGCTTCCTTGTTCATATCCAGCAAGAGAGAGCAGTCAGCAGGATAAAGCATCTCCTTCTCCAAAACACTCAGCAGATGCATGGGGTATAGAGATAATGCTTATCGAGAAATGATATGTTCCCTTAACTTCTTGCAGGCTGACACTAATCACGAATGAATGGAAAACAAAAAATGTTGGCACTAGATTTTTTTTTAATTTGCGTGATACATTTCTTTTAACTAGCTTGCTCTCTTTTCCCTTATTCCTACAGGCCATGAAGTTTTCTCCAGGCTGGTGGCAAACTGCAAATTGTCTTGCTCATTTGAAAATGGACAGAACGTGTCTCAGGAAAACAGTCAGGAGAAATGAATTTTAAATAATAATGTATTTACTTTTTGTTTGTAATATTAGTTTGTGGGTTTTTCCCCTATTTTTATAATAATGAGTAATTTTATTATTGTTTAGTAATTGGGAAAAAGCAGTGAAGAAATTTTAATAAACTTCCACTTAAAGTTTGTTTCCAGGATTACTAGTCAGAAAAAAAAAATAGAAGTGAAAAGGAGTTTAGATTTTAGGAACAGAATTAATCATAAAGCTGCCATTTATCCAGCACTTAACCATGGGCCAAGAGTTTAAATTATATCATTTCTTTTAAGCCTTTCAGGAACCTATGAGATATCTCTTAGGATCCTCATTTCCCACATGTGGAAACAGGCAAAAGAAGTTAAATAATATAACCCAGATTTACACCGTTAGGAATTGGTGGAGATAGAATCAGAGCCGAGATTTACCCAATTTCAGTTTGTGTTCCTAACTGTCATTTTTGTTGATCTGAGTGGGTGCGGCTTAACTCACTAATACAGCCCAGGACTTTATACTAAGCTGTGTTTCAGCAAGATCCTGAGGTGCTGGGGCTTTTTTCTCCCACAGAAACTCAGAATGCAGAGTTCGGGATTTGCATTACTGTTACCATCGTGTTTTCTGTTGCATTGACTTATTATGTTCCTTTGCTCCTTTGTAAGTTCTCAGTGACATGAATAAATTCCTACATTAGTAAAGCAAACAGATTTGCCCCACAGCTAGGGAAGTGAATAGAGATGGAAAATAAATGCCCAGATAAGTGTTTGCGCTCACTAAGAGGTAAATGATAGCCCTGGAAGAGGCTGTTTATCCCAGGGCAGTGGTCAGTGACAGCACAGTGGAGCCCAGGCAGACACTGCTTGTGACCATATCCTCATTGTTGTTCCTTCTGATTGCTCTCAGGCAGACATTGCAATGAAATCATGGCCATAAGAATCTACTACTTGGGACCATCTTGCCAAATGTTCCTTCAACTCCGTAGCATATTCAATAAAGACTCTTTTAAAACTGAAAAAGCTAAGGGCCCCTGCGTGGCTCAGACAGTTGAGCTTCTGAACCTTGATTTCAGCTCAGGTCATGATCCTAGGGTGGTGGGATGGAGCCCCATGTCAGGCTCCACACTGAGCATGGAGTCTGCTTGAGATTCTCTCTCTCTCTCTCTCTCTTTCTCTCCTCTCTCTCTCTCTCTTTCTCTCCTCTCTCTCTCTCTTCCCCTTTCTTTAGCTTGCGCTCTTGTTCTCTGTCTCTCTATATACATATATGAAAACAACTAAAAAAAAAAAACACTGGAAAAGCTAAATCTCCATTTGGCCAACATTCCATAGAAACTGAAACTTTCTACATTGGCTGGGTGGGTAATTTACAAAACCCAATAAAAGATGTCCCCAAATTGCTGTACTTTGGCTGTTGTGATGTTAGCCAACCAGCTTTTTCCCCCAGAATCTTTGCATATTTTACTTTCCAGTGTAGACTTCATACACAAAGTGAAGTGGGGAATTCAGACAAAAGGTGAAGTTGTATATCACCTTCTATCACACATCGTGTTTGGAGTAGGAATGAGGCTGTCTTCACAGAAATAGCTCAGATATATTAAGAGCTAAGCCAAATAACTAATCATCTTCTAAATCTATTTTTCTTTCGACTTAATAGCCATCCTGGAAACAGGATTATATCCAACTGATTCATGTTGCATATGCTTCATTTTCAAAAGTCTTCTGGGCTCATTTATGCCCTTGCTTTTTCTCAGTATTCTTTGATGCCAAAGCGCTTGAAACAAATGCTTGTTAATAGCATTTTAAACCAAAAACACAGTGTTATAAAGGTTTCTACTTCCCTGAACTGACATTGGTTGACCAATGGAATCTCTTAAACCAGTCCAGGCTTAGGAATTTTGTTTTGATTCCAAAATGTAAATGGTGCCTCTTGAGACTTGCTAGGTCCCATATCAAGAAAGGACTTCAAAGATTTCCATATCTTTTAAAAATGTATTTTATAATTGTTTTGCATGTTCTAAATGGCATTGTTTATGTAAACTATCAACATTATTATATAATAAAATAAGTTTATTTTTAAAGCAAAGCAAACTTCTTATTTATTTGGAAATTCATGGGTACCATGAATTAAAAGAAATAAATTTGCAGATTATTATTGCTTTGAAAATTTTATATTTTATAGAGAGATGACCATTGATACATGTGAAATAGTCCATTTTGATTATATGTCTTTATTAGAAACCAATGAGTTTGGAAATGTGGTGGACACCTATAAGATTGTCCAACAGCCTGGCCATAGCTTTGAACCCCACCAACAGCTGCATTTGGGTGGTCTAAAGTGAGTGCTTCATGAAATTCAGCGAATTGGAGCCATTTCCAGTAGGACCAGGAACGAGAGCAGAAGTTAGCCTTTTTGGGTTCTTGGGGCATAAAAATGTACATTTTGAAGGTATTGCAGTCATGTCTTCCTTCACGTGGTCCAGAAAAGCAAAAGAAGCTGGTCAGAGAAGAACAGAGACAAGACTCAAGTTTCCTGATGGTCTGAATCCCCATTATGTGTATTCTCAAAGTTTAGCCTCATTCTGTTCCTACCCTGGGCTCTGTGAAACATATCATCATTATAATAAATACCATTTGGATTTCTGGAACCCGGAACCAAGATCCTGACCAACTGTGGTACATCATGAGACTGTGGACAAGTTTCCTGAAACAGAAATGACATCCTCTATGAAACAGAATATCAAGCTATGTTTTCCAAATAGAACCTTCTACTGTAGGAGAGGAACAGTTCTAACAACAATATTCCATCTTCGTCACACAGCCTTTCAAGATGATGGCTGCAAGGGGTATGGAATTCAGTAAGCACTGCCTGGGCACCTACTGTTTCTAGGCGCCTCTCACCATGACATGACAAATGCGAGGGAGGAGTAAGACACGGCCTCTTAGGAAGGTTACGGTTTAGTGGGAGAAGCAGCAATTCACTGATGATGATTTCAATATAATGTGGTGCTCTGGGAGAGGTTCAAGGTAAAATGAGATCCGAAGACTAAACTAGCTTAGAAAGAATTGAGGAAGGCTCCTGATGGATATTACATCCGACCTGATGACTGTCTCTGAGAAATGAAGGTCTCTGCCCCGAATTCTTGGCCAGGCCAAATATATCTTGGATCCTTGTCAAATTCTATAGAATTTCTTGGAAAGCTGTAGCAGTGGGGGAATAGGGAATAAGAGAAAAGAACAAATTGAGGCTCTATCCCTTTTTCCAGAATGCCTGGGCATAATGGGATAGGATATATGAACATGTGAACTGAGAAGTGAGATGTTCCTGGTTCAAATGATGTTATATTATTTACGTGATGGGCAGAGATGGGGAAGAACCTTCGATGCCCTTCCTGAAGTGGATTATGTGGTCCTTTCACATTTCCCACTTCATATCGTTGCCCGTGGACTAGGCAAGTTACACAGAGAATGGAGTAAAATGCTCAGGGACACATCACTTGCTATTTGGACAAGGCTCTGGTTTATGCAAAAATTTGTGACTCCCGGGGCAGATTTCAGTGCCCATGGCTTTAAGACCAAGCTGATGCCTCAATGAGACCTTGATTTATGTTCTGCATATATTTTGTTTTGAGAGCCTAAATACATTGGGGCATTGCTATCATTCATTCATTCCAGAATATTTAGTAAGTACCGGAAGTGCCAAGTATCATAGGGCTACATCAGTGAGAAAAAAGTTAAGAAAATCTGTGAACTCATGGAGCTTATATCCCAGTGGGTATAATCCTTCATAGCATAGAATTTAAAACTAGGCTTCTCCAAGAAGCTGTGTTATCCAGAGCACATTGTCATTAGACTTTTAACCTATTCCACTGTCTTGGAGCATGAAACTTAAGACAAGCACTCACAGAAAAAAACTCATTATACGGAAGGACTAGCAGATTCCCCTTGATCTCCAAATGATTACCTGTTTTGATAGTGACTTTCAAGAGCAAAAAAAAGTACAGCCATGTTTCTTTGGTGTAAAAATCTTGGTTTATGCTTTATCCTTTTTTTTTTTTTGGCCATGATTAATGAATAAGGTGCTACAGTTGGGCATCTGCTCTTCTTCAAAGAATCCTCTATGCTTCAAAGAATCTTTCAGAAAAGAATTTCATTCCCATGTGATCATCTTTGGCAGCTGAGTGTTAATACCAGAACATAATGTGTGAATAGTTTATTCTTGCCTGTTTGCTAATGTTACTGGATCCTGGGAATGTGTACCTTACAATAACATCTAGTTGGCACTTCTGTAAACTAAGTCTTCCCCAAGACCTTTCAGCTATTGGTGCTTGAAACCATCTGAAATTCAGTATTAGGAAACTAAATAAATTGTCTAACTTGGAAAACTCTGTCAGCAATTAATCTCAGGAGATGAATTATGAGGGACTTTTCTGCTACTGGAAATTTCAAAATGTGGGTATCTAGGTATGTTTAGCCAACAATTCCAGTCAGTACTTGTATTATAAAAACAATGGTAACCAAATATGTTTTTTAAGATTTTTTCCCTCCATGTTTTATTTTGTTTATTCAAGTTTAAGTTACAAAAAATAAATGGGCAACAGAGGTACTTCTAGAGCTGTTTTCTTTTTTCTTCTTTGGCTTATTTAAAAGAAGTCAAACAGAATTCTTCACAAACACAGAGCTCCTTAATATTGCTTGATGCTGCAAGTTTAATTATTTTTGTAGGATGTGTGCAGAATAATAAAATATTCTGAAACTCTGTGATCCAAGCTAGATGAAGAATTTTCATATGCTGGGTTTTAGTAAAAAGTGAGAAAGAACCTTTTCCTTACTTGCTCTGTAAAATGATTTTTTAAATACTGCAGGGTATAAACTAATTTTAGTAAGCCTGTTTCTGGCATATTCTTTTAATACCTAAAAACATTTGTTTACTCAATGACCCAGAACTAGCAATTCTAAAAAAAAAAATCATTTACACAGTGATTTTTTTTTTGTTTGTTGGTTGGTTTTTGTTTTATTCTTTTNCGCGAGTGCAAGTACGGAGCTCCTTACTTCTCCGCCATCTTGCCCTCTCTCAAAAATAAATAAATATTCTTAAAAAAAATAGCTGGGGCGAGGGACTGGGAATACCCTGTCATGGCTGTGGTTCACAATGTACTTGCACAGTAATAGTTACTATACCCATTTACTTGACAATAAACCTTAGGCTCCGGAAGCTGAAGTACCTGCCAAATCATATTACTGGTAAATCCTTGTCATTGTCTCTTAACCCTGGTATCTCAGATCTTGAAAGAAAAGTACACCGACATTTTACATACTTTTCAAATGGAAAGAGACAGAATGTGTTGTTCTGGACTCTGCTGATTGGTTAAAAATACGATTACTAAGACTATGTGTTTGAGAAACCTTTGAGACATTTTAAAAAGCAAACAACCCAGGGCGTCTGAGTGGCTCCGTCGGTTAAATGTAAGACTTGGAGCCTGGAGCCTGCTTCAGATTCTGGGTCTCTTTCTCTCTGCCCCATCTCTCTCCATTTCTCAAAAGTAAATAAAATGTAAAAAAAATTTTAAAAATAAATAAAAATAAAAAGCGAACAACCCAACAGGGAAACAAATGAGAACGTTCTGTAGCAACCAGCTGATTTTGTCTGTTGAAGAAGTCTACCTTCCAGGGGTATCTGGGTGGCACAGTAGGTTAAGCATCCAACTCTTGATTTGGCTCAGGTCATCATCTCACAGTTCATGGGCTCAAGTCTCACACTGGGTGAGCTTGGAGCCCCGTGTCTGGCTCCACACTCTCTCTCCCTCTCTCCCTCTCCCTCTTTCTGCCCCTCATTTGAGCTCTTTCTCTATAAATAAATAAATAAATAAATAAATAAAATTCAACCTTCCATGCAAGTTTATCAGGCTAGCTATTTTTTCTAGAGTTAAAATATCTGAAAACAGGAGAAAAGGACCTTGAGTAAAACACATATTGATTGAACAATATGGCATGCATACTATCTTAACATATGAATATGATGCTCTTACTAGAAAGTATTTAATTTGGTGGGGCCAAAATAATTTTTCAATCCAGAAAGGATATGAAGAGGTAAGCAATCTGGAAAATATTTAGCTGTTCCTAAAGCTTTTATAATTAGTAGAGTTTTTGACAAACTGATGTAAATTTTAAGAGTGTCTTTTGAATTTTTTTTAATGTTTTATTTACTTTTGAGAACCAGAGAGACAAAGCATGAGCAGGGGAAGGGCAGAGAGAGAGGGAGAGACAAAGAATCTGAAGCAGGCGACAGGCTCTGAGCTGTCAGCAAAGAGCCCGATGTGGGGTTCAAACTCACAGACCATGAGATCATGACCTGAGCTGTAGTTGGACACTTAACTGACTGAGCCACCCAGACCTCCCAAGAATATCTTTTGATAGCTAAAATTAATTCCACATTGCTTAAGTCTCTTGAATTCAATGGAACTTCATTAATGTAAACTCACCAACCCAGAATTTTCAACCATTCAGGCATGGACTAGGCAGATGATTACCTATACAATAACTAAGAAATAGTATTTTGTAAAAATCAGTGTTTGCAACCTTTTCCAGTACTTTGAACACTACAGCTGTATAGCAGCATCTTGTAATATTTTTCATGGTAATACCATCACCTCATGTGACATCACTTATATGTTTAAAATCAAACTCATCATTTCTATAAACTATCTTCAGATCCTAATTCAGTTGATTAAATACTACCAAAAACTGACAATGGGCACACCTAAAAAAGTGTCTCAAGTGCAGGAAGGGTGGAGAGGAGAATAAGAGACAGCATATTTTTCAAGTAGGAGAAAGAACATACACACAAGTAAGTATAATAAAAATCAGAATAAATTCATTCATTCATCCAATGAAAATTCAACATTTACTGTGCATAAGATAACACCCAGTGCTCAGGATAAAAAAATGAATGGACTAGACTTAATCCATGTCCCTATAAATTTTCCTTCTCTACTAGAGAGTAGAGAAGATGAGAGGGTTTTTTTTTTTTAGTTCATTTATTCAGAGAGGGGGGGAGGGGCAAAGAGAAAATCCCAAGTAGCCTCTGTACTGTCCGTGTGGAACCCAACGTGGGCCTTGAACTCACAGACCATGAGATCATGACCTGATCTGAAATCATGAATTGGCTGTTTAACCAACAGATCCAGTCAGGCACTCTGAGAAGTCGAGAGTTGTAAATATATGAATACCTTGCTAGTTTGTGCTAGGGACTGTAGTGGTCAGGGAAGACACAGAAAAAGTGACATTTATCTAGGCCTGGAGGAATGAGTGGATGTAATAAGCACACTTAGGTAAGAAGACATTCTTGAAGGGAGGAGGTTCAAGCTGAGACCAAACTAACTCTTTTTCCTGCTGGGTCACTGTCTGAGTGGAGATGTTCCAAGTAACCTCAGTAACCCACCTTGAACAGATGGCTGGTCAGCCTGTGACCAGGAGATGGGAGACTCTCATCAACTTTGCCTGAAAGTGAACATGTACTAGACACCCATATAGTGTATCCAGTCCATCCCTGAAGAGATTTTGGCAATTGTCCTCAGACTGTTCAAGCTAAGAACAGATAGGGAGGAAGCTGGCCTCAATCAGGGCCATCCCAGGACTTCAGATGGTCTTCCAGTCCCTAATGTCTTCCTCTTTACCTCCCCTCCAGCATTCTCCTTCAGATCTGCTCTCCCCTCCCCATCTGTTGATCCTGTTCCTCCTTGATCAAATCTCCGTCTCCTCAGGTCCTTCTGGGGTCTCACAAGTTTAGCAACCTTGGCCATAGAATGCCCATGTCTTTTCACAAGAAGGGATGGGCTTCATTTCAGGGTCTGCTGGTATTTTTCCCACCCCTACCCCAGGAAAGGGGGACAGGGATTCCACTATTTCCCAATTAAGTATCCAAACAAGCAAACTTGGCACTAGAAAATTCATTGTCTACCTTGCTCCTCCCAAAGAAATCAGAGTTCCTTTTGTGATGAAATTTTTATTCATTTTTTTGGAAAATGAATAACTTGGCATTATTATGCTAGACAAGCATTTCTGCCTCCCACTTGTATCCTCTTGAGCTACATCACAAAACTTCCTCTCTTTAATAGAGGGCACCTTAGGAAAAGGGGAAAGGTGCTCTCGGGTTTACCCCACTGCAGGACTTTAGATGAAGTCTATGCCCCAGGAGGGAGAGGAGCTGGTTTCTTCTATTGGTAAGAGATCTATAGGAGGCACAAGAGATCCGTAAGTGGGAGAGTCACGCAAAGAATTCCACTTGAAAAGAACAACCATTAGGAATGAGATCACATGGGTGTGTAATGTGGGGCACATTTAGAGAAAGCCGTATGAGACAATGTTGAAAGATAAATGAAAGACTGCCAGTCAAATTTGAATTTCAGATAAACAAAATTTTTGTATAAATATTTCCAGGCATTGCTGACTAAGTGGGCATCCTGTATTATTTATTAATTTATTTATTTTTGCTAAGTCTGACAACACTAGTGTGGGGGAGTTTGAGCATGAAGTATTGAGGGGAATGCAGTTGAAGATGAGGCTGTCGGGTAGGGATGGGACAAGATAATACTGTACCTGCCATGTCATGCTAAGAATTCTTGGGACTTTACTGGATGGGAAGGACAAAATGTTTTGGGCGAGCAAGTGACACTATAAGATATATCATTTAGGAAGATAATTCTGCAGACACCATGAAGGGTAAATTGGAAAGCCGGGAGATGAGAGACAGGAGAAATGACAGGAGGTGGAATTGGAAGATATGCATATGAAGGCTGTGATATACTAAAGACATTTTGGTAAGAGAATCCGCATGATCTCGTGATCTGTTGCATCTGGGGATGTGAGAGGAGGAAGAGGCAGAGAAGACTCCACACTGATGACGAGGCAGCTCTTGGTGTGATTAGTTGAGATATGGATTGAGAAGGAGGAGTAGGCAGGGGTAGAGGCTTGGGTGAGGGAGTCAGGAGGTGACTTGAGCTTAAAAAAATGGACTGAGGACTCCAGAAACATCTTTGTAGAGGAGCTAGCAAGCAACGGGGAATGTAGGCCTGGATTTCATGGCAAGTCCAGGTCAAGAAAAAGGCAACCCTCAAGCAGGGAAAAGATACAACGAAATTACAGCTTCAGGAAGCATCAGCCAAAAGCACTGGAGATGGACTGAAGAGCACAGATGCTGAGATCATGAGGACCAGCTTGCACATTGATGTGCATTATCTAGATGTGCAGTAATAATGTAAAAATGGGAATGAGAAATAAGCAGTAAAACCTAGGTCCACTTGGCATTGGATGCAGCTGGGGATGGATGAGAAAGGGGGAGACAGAGGTGCCTTTGATTCTGTGAGCACAGGAAACTGGGATGTAGGAATGCCACGTTCATGAGATCAAGGGCAAGGTACGGCTGGAGCTGGAAGTTAGGGAAGGAAGACAGGGTCCAGCGTGCATTTACCGAGCTCGAGATTGCCTATGGAACATCTCAGCTAATGTGGCTTGCAAGTAGTTTCAATATATAAATTATGCACAAGGGTTGAGAATACAGATTTTGCCAAGATGTAAAATCAGAAGCGATTGGTATTTCTGAAGCTATGAATATAGAGCAGGAGCCTTTGCTCTCGGAGGTGCTGTGGACTCCTTGAAAACAAATGCAAATTTTGAGTGTGTTAGTAAAAAAAATAATAAAATAAAAACAACTCACACTCCAAATTGGTTGTGCAGAAAAAATCCCATAAATTAATTTGGTTCATTACTAATTAGTTTTTCTCTTCTGAATGCTTATATGCTAGGAAGTGAGGAAATAAACTAATTAAATGTCCAATCTGGTTTAGGTGGAGCCCAACTGAGTAATGTAAAACACTCCAGCCAGAAATTTCGTGGATCCCTCAGAATGCAAAGCTCAGGCTCTCAGAGACTCTCCATCTCCTCCTGTCTCTCTCACGAAGGTGGTGCACAAGAATGAGAAAGGGGACTTCAGCCTTGTGTGGGTCCTTGGAATGTTCTGGCAGGTGTTGTCCAGGGGCATCCTCCTGGCCCCCTGCTGTGTGTTCTGCTGCCTTGAGGGTTGACTTTTGAGGCAGGTGACCGAGGTGGGGGAAGAACAAAGAAAGTGTATTGTAAGGAAAGAGGAAGGAAATATTCAGGAGCAGGTGAGCTGTGGTGGCATCTGTCACAAGGAGGAAACTAAGAAAAAGTCAGGTGTCAACCAGTCACAGCAATGATCTGATCTCCACATGATACAGAAAGTTGCATTTTGAAGCCACCGGCAGATAGGACCGCTCAGAGGAAAGCACATAAAAGTCAACTCTTAGTAGATGATGAAAAGCCTACGTGCAAGCGTATACTCAGCACAGTGATTTAACTCAAATAGAGAACCCAGGGGGAAGAGCAGGATTCAGGCACTGGTGGTCATGGGGGCTGTAGTGGGGTAAAGTGGCGAAAATGCAGATTTAGAAGAGATCTTGTAAAGCCAAGATGTTTGGTAATACTTGGCTGAAAGCCTAGCTAGGGACATCAGAGAGGTCAAGGTGACTGAGTATGTAAGTTTAGTATGGGCTTATTGTTCTAGAAGTCTCCGATTTAACTGGTAGAACTGGAACCTCTCTGTGTAATTATATTATATCAAATGATTTTGGGACACATGGTGGTTCAGTTGGTTAAGCATCTGATTTTTGGTTTCGGCTCAGGTCATGATGGCAGGGTTTGTGGGATCAAGCCCCAGGGAAGGGTCTACACGGATAGTGCGAAGCCTGCTTGGGATTCTCTCTTTCCCTCTCTCTCTGCCCCACCCCTGCTCGCTTTCTATCCATGTCTCAAAATAAATAAATAAATAAATAAACATTTTTAAAAAATGATATATTTGGTAGTCCTCTAGAAGTCTAGAAAAGAAGCAAATGAAGAGCAAAGATCTATATTTATCCAGCACTGCCCGAGGTCAGGCTTCTGACCTCTCCAGGGCATCTTACCTGTACTGTGTGCTGATTTACCTGCTATAATCTTAGCATGACCTTCTTTTCTACACTCCCCTCTGCAATGCAGGGCAGAGACCTAGAATCCTCTAGGATCCTTTTCCTCTTAAGGCTCCAGATGAGAATCTTCCAACCTGTACAAAATGTGAAAGGTTCAAGAGAAGAGAAGATGTTTTCCTTTAGCAGCAGTTATGAGCCGCTGTCTGGCCAGATGACGGACATAAAGCTGCGGTGTTTTTCATGTGCGGTCCCGAGGGCCACAGGCTTCTGGCTGGAGCTTTCTTGACCTTTGCCTCTCCAGCGGTTGTATGTAGGCCTCCAGTTGCCTGAAGTAAAACTCTTCTACTTGGAAACCCAGGGAGCTTCTATTTTTCTGATGGAACCCAGAATGAGTCATTGGGGCAGAAATATCAACCTCCTTTTCCTTTAATTATTAATACTAATAATTACTAATATTCATTGAATTATTAATATTATTTCCCAGATACCTTAATGCCAAGAAGGGGATACTCTAGTACCTTAGGGCCAACTCACCTAAAAGCAGACTTTGACAAGAGTGCTTGGGAGAAACTGTTTATTTGGAAACCAATTCCAGGATACACAAGTGCAGGGGAGAGAGAGAGAGGGGGAGAGAGAATCCCAAGCAGACTCTGCACTGTCAGCACAGAGCTCGATGCAGGGCTTGAACCATGAACTGTGAGATCAGAACCCGGGCTGAAATAAAGAGTTGGACGCTTAACCAATTGAGTCACCCAGGTGCCCCAGGAAAGGTGGCTTTTCTAAATCTGTGCAAACGTCCAGGCGTGGTGGTGACGTTGGCACATGGCTTTCCTGTTGAATTATCCTGCCTCTTTTTCTGCTTTCTTACAGTGAGGAGAACAGCAATCAGAGTGCAAAAAGAGGAGAGAAGTGTGGATGTGGACAAAATGCCCTAGGAGTATGAAGGCAAACAGTAAAAATGGCTAGAATTTAGCTGGTGTCATCAGAGGAAATGCACACACCTTGCTTGTGTTTATTCCTTCCTCCTTCCCTCCCCCATCCCTCTCATCTTCTCTCCTGTTTCTCTCTCTCCTCCTCTTCCTCCTCCTTTCTTTTCTTGTGATTGATTTTGGTTTAATTCATCTTCCAGATAATGTCCACCACAAAGTTTAAGAAGTGAATTCAGCCATTTTTAAAGAATGTAGCCTTGGGGCGCCTGAGTGGCTCAGTAGGTCAAGCTTCCGACTTTGGCTCAGGTCATGATCTCACGGTTTGTGAGTCCGAGCCCTGCGTCGGGCTCTGTGCTGACAGCTAGGTCAGAGCCTGAAGCCTGTCTTCAGATTCTGTATCTCCCTCTCTCTGTGACCCTCCCATGCTCATGCTGTTGCTCTTTGACTCTCAAAAATAAAATAAAATAAAATAATAAAATAAAATAAAATAAAATATAATATAATATAATATAATAAAATAAAATAAAAAAGAATGTAGCCTCAGAATTCTCTCCAGATAAAACAAGATACCTTCTTCTAAATGACCTCTCTCTAGACCCCCAGTGGGCTGAGCAAAAGCAATCACCTGCCTTCAGCAAATACACACCGAATTGCCCAATAAATATGAGTTGCCATGGAAACCAAACCAAAAGAGAATAGAAAGATGAGGCTGAATATTAAGGATTTGTTTGGCCTTAGTGACTTGTTTCCCCCAGATCTGAAATTGTTTGGTCTGTGAAAATGTGAACACAGTTCCCTCTCAGAGATATACCAAATGAATCCTAAAGGCACCCTTAACCCCAAGTTTCTGAGCATTTTGGTGCCTTTGACCAGTCCCTCCTAGACCTCTTTTTCCCTTTTTGGGGGGCTCATAAAAAAGCAATTGCAAATGACATGATCTCTGGTGACGGCATGTGTCAGTGGGGGTGGTGTGGTGGACAGGCCAAGGGATTTGGGAGCAGACAGACCTGGAGTACAAGCATCTCAGCTCTCAAGGGTATTTTCCTAGTGGCGTTTTGGCATCAGCGACTCCTATTCTATAAGGCTATCTTGACAATATAGTTTGTAAGTAGAAAAGCTCTTCTTTCTTACTAATAATGATAATTTACTTAGCACTATAGTTACAATATCTTCACACAAGTAATTCAGAGGGACAAGAATCCCCACTTATTTCTTCACAGCTCAGACTCTCATCAGGAAATGCCTTTTTATGAATTTGGAAGGAACCAAGGGACATTATCACCAATGGTTGTATTATTACATCAAGGGTTCTTCCTTGAGATTCCAAGAAGGCAATTTTTACGAGAGCTTGAGGAACTCTCATGGAGTGAAGTTAGAATTAGAAATTGTGTGTTTGAGTTTCAGATCGTGGAAGTGGTTAGCTAAGTAAGCATGGGCAGATGCGTATCTTTTTTGAGACTCAATTTCCTTAAAAGCCATAGAATAATTTCTCAGTGCTTGGTTGGACTATTGAGATGTTTCTTTATTTATAAAATAAGTAACCTTCCTGTAGCACATATTATATACCAAGAATTGAGTCATGCTTCACATAAGTACTCATGGGACCTCCCAACAACCCTATGGGCAGGAACCTACTGTTATCCTGGAGGGGGAGCTGAAGGACACGAGTGGACCATGGTCTTGTCCAAGGTCATGCAGCTAGTTAAGTGGCAAACCCAGGATTCAGACTAGGGAACTGTGGCTCCACATTGGTATAGCCACCAGAAAATATTTATTAAGTACTTGCTAATGTCCTAGGTACTGTGTTAAGCACTTTACAAATAAAGTCTAACTTGTTCCTCACTAGAACTCTATGGTACGGGCACTATTACTGTCGCCGTTGTGCAGAGAAGGAAATACAGTCAGAGCCTAAGCTCAAGGAATTGCCCAAAGCCCTACAATTCGCAAGCAGAAGCATTCCTTTTGCTCATAATATCCTCCTTGCACTGCTTACCCTCTCTCTCCTTTCTCTAAGTCTAAATATAAATCTTGCTTCTTCTGGTAGTCTTCCCTGAGGCCCTACCTAAGCTAGGCTTTCTTTTCTATGTACTTGTAGTAAACTGTATATTTACCTTTGTAGTAGTTACCATAATCTTATTTAGTTGTCTTTATGCCACTATTTGCTTAGTATGTGTCTCTCCCACCGGCCTAGACTTAAATGGAGACAGAGACTGCATCTATTTTTGGTTAGCATGGTATTCTTAGCACCTTGTACATGGTAGGTATGCACCAAATATCTAATAAATGAATGCATCCCTAAACTTCTTAGGTTGATGTTGTAAACATTAGAGCATGAAATGGACAAAAAGAAGAATGAATTGCTGAAAGAAATGATAAGAAGTACTTTACCAGGTGCCTACTGTGTGCAATATCTGAGCAAAGGAAAATGTTATGTGATCCCATTAGGGTATTGTAATTGCAGCTTAAAAATTGGCTTTCTAAGGCATTTGCTATACTTGAAAGCTCTAACTAAAGGGCTCAGTGATTAGGAAGGAACTCAAAAAAACTGAAATAAAGTATTATCTGGGCAGTAATTTCACAGTAAATTTGGTTTAATAAAAATTTCACACGAATCATTTTTTAATTGACATCAAACACTGTCAACTCTTTGGAAGACAAATGTCAAGGAAATGAATGTGATGCATTGCTGATTTTAAACACACTTGCAATATGGTGTCTAATATAAAGGAAATATTTTTATCTGATTTTTGCGATTTATTATCCTTTCCTGCTTGAGGAGGCATTATCGCTGGTCATAAGCTTTTTTCTTTCCTTCTGATATAAAATTCTTAGTTTGTTCCTATCGGAGGAGCTCTTTAAGAATATGCAAAAATTAATTAAACTATTCTTAAAACTCCTTCATGTTTAGAGTCTGATTCATTTAAATCACCTTTTAAAATAAAGTTTATTTTGCAGAACACAATAAAGATTTATAGGGAAATAGTAAGAAATTTATAGGGAAATTGTGAAGATAGTACAGAGAATTCTCATGCACTCGCATTCAGTTTCTCCTATTATTAACATTTTATATTAGCATGGTACAATTGTTATAATTAATGAACCAATATTAAAACTTTCTTATTAACCAAAGACCATCCTTTATTCAGATTTCCTTAGTTCTTGCCAAGTTCCTATCCAGGACACCACACTACATTTTATCCTCAGTTTTCTTAGGTTCCACTTGGTTGTGACAATTTTTCAGCCTTTCCTTGTTGTTGATGACCTGGAACGTTTTAGAGAGTAAGGTATTTTGTAAAATGTTCTTCAGCTGGAATACCTCTGTTGTTTTTCTCGTGATTAGACTGTGATAATGGGTTATTAGGAGGACAGCCACAGAGATAAAGTGCCATTTTTATTACATCATGTCAAGGATACATACTATCAACACGGTTTATCAATCTTGATGTTGACCTGGATCGCCTGGCTGAGATAGCATGTGTCAGCTTTTTCCATGGTAAAGTGACTCCTTCTTTTTCACCTTTTCCATTATGTATTTTGCAGAAGGAAATTACTATGTGTATTTCACACATAAAGAGTGAGAAGTTACGCTCCATCATCTTGAGAGTGGAATATCAACACAAATTATTTTAAATTCTTCTGCATGGGACTTCTTTCTTTCTTTCTTTCTTTCTTTCTTTCTTTCTTTCTTTCTTTCTTTCTCTTTCTCTCTCTTTCTCTCATTATCCCTTTATTTATATTCGTATGATTCATGGATCCTTATTATATACTTTGCGTTATAATCCAACGCTACTTACTTTACGGCTTGTATTATCTCCTCTCTGGCTAAGGGAGCTCTTTCAGTTGACACCTGTGTCCCTTTGACATATTTCCATTATCGTGGGGTCTTTTGTTTGTTCCTAAGATTTTGAATGACAAGATCTGCTTAAGCCTCATTTTTACTTGTCACATTCTCTGTTTTTGTCCCCCACCTATCTTTGCTCCCCCCCCCTTCTCTTTTCTCTCTTCGGTTTCTCATTTCTTTATTCTCTATGACCAGAAAATAAGAAAGGATATATGATCTTAAATTTTGCTGTTTGAAGGTAAATTAATTTTCCCTGGAGCCTGGCCAGTGGTTCTCAAATGTTAATGTACAAAAGAATAACTTGGAGAGATTATTAAAATGACCAGCCAACATTATGATTATTTTAGGTCGAGGAAAGGGCAGGTTAGGATTCTGCAGGTTAACAGGGACCCCCAGGAAATACTAACAGAATTCTCTGAGGGCTTTGCTTTGAAAAGCAGTGAGCCTGAGGGCAGATAACTGTTCTGATAGACACATTTTTTTTTCTAGTGGTTTGTTATACATTTGGACATGTGTACTCACTGTTTGTGATAAAAGGGATATAGATTTGAGGATTTTCCAGCACAAAAACTACTTTGCCATAGTAAAGAACCTGAAATAGTCAAGATTTATGATCAAGGTTAGGTTTTACATTTTAGCATTTGAGTACATATAAGGTCCCAGATTTTCCTGCTCCATATAGAGTGCTTAGACCTCCTGACAGCATTTTAGGTTTGGGAGAGAACAGAGAGATCATCCATCAATGCTGGGAGTCCTGGAGGACTGTATTGTCCAAGTTCACATGCTTACTCATGGCAGAGCTATGTCTGTAAAAGGTCTTCCTAGAGATTGTTTCATCAAGACAGACACAATTCAACATAAACGGTTTAAGATTTTTGTGAAACAGACCACCTGTACTACTCTTTCCGTTTTTATATTTTACATCAAGGTACAGTTGCATTTAGGTTTCAGGATTATAGCTTTTGTTAGCTGTAAAAGTAAATACTGTAAAATATCAGTATTTCTCATTTGAAGTTCTCTTTTAACTGTTTTTAAATCGAGTTTTAAAAATATTAACACTGGCACTTAGTTCGTGGCTGAACTTAATCTGAATGAAGTCCGCTTTTACTATGATATAGGCAACTAGATACAGAAGGATTAAGACTTGGAAAATAAGGGGGGTGGGCAAGGTCTTGTGGGAGAGGTGTTCTGGAGAAAACCATTGTTTAATTAATGAATCAGGATTAATTAATCACATGATGAGACACAATTCATATCCTTTTTAGTATGCTTCATCAAATGTAACTAGCTGGCAGAAGAAAGACCCCCTTCATTGAATGTTTCACTGAGATAAAGTGACACTGATTCTAGATGAGCTTGGAGCTGTGAGATAACATTTTTTGTGGTTATTTAAAGAACTCTGGGCCTGAATGAGTCCTGACTTTGCCCCTCACCAGCTGTGTGACCTTGAGCAAGGCATTTTACTGCTCTAGTCTTCTCCTTTTCCTTATCTAGAAGTTGAAGGGATTGGTTTCAATGCTATTAATTAACACTTCATATTTGTAAGTGCCATGATTATGGATTTGTTATTTCTGGATTATTGCTAATAAACACCACAAAAAGTGGATTCAATAATCTATTTTTTTTAATTTTTCCATTCTGGAACTTTATTTGGCTTTCAGAATACTTAGTTATTAGAACTCAGAAAGATTTCTCCATTCACATTTCTGTTATTTTATGATCCACTTGATGAGGTTTTGGGGTGATGGTGGGGAGGCCGGAGCTGATGACCAAGAAAGAATTCGTGAAGATGGGTTTGGTGCAAAAAGGTGATTTTAGTAAAGCATGGGGACAGGACCCATGGACAAAAAGAGCTGCACTGAGGTTGTGAAGAGTGGCTGGTTTTATACTATGGAGTTGGGGAGGTAAAGTCAAAAAGGAGGCCTCCAGAGGGACTTTGATATGATTAAAATTTTTTTAAACATTTATTTATTTTTGAAAGGCAGAAAGAGACAGAGTATGAGTGGGGGAGGGGTAGAGAGAGGAGACACAGAATCCCAAGCAAGCTCCAGGCTCTGAGCAGTCAGCACAGAGCCCTAACCCAGAAATCATGAGATCTTGACCTGAGCCCAAGTTGGATGCTTAACTGACTGAGACACCCTGGTGCCCTTTGGCTCAGGTCATGATCTCACGGTTTGTGGGTTCGAGCCCTGTGTCAGGCCCTTTGCTCACAGCTAGCTCAGAGCCTGGAGCCTGTTTCAGATACTGTGTCTCCCTCTCTCTCTGACCCTTCCCTGTTCATGCTGTCTCTCTCTCTCTCTCTCTCAGAAATAAATGAAACATAAAAAAAAAAAAAACCAACCACTAAACCTTGATATGTTAAAGAGAACTCCTAAGATACCTGAGGCCTTGCTATTGTCAGGCTAGGGTTGTTTCTCCTCTAGCAAGGCATTAACATTTGGGCAGTATGGGGTTCCTGGAGAAATGTTCTGTTCTGTATTTGCCTTAAATATCTGTCAATGGGCTGCAGGTTATAAGGAAATTTAATTTTACCTGCCACTTCCTTCTTGCCTTTGTTCCCCACATCACTATGGAGGGGCTCCAGAAAATAGTCTACAGGTTTCTGGAGATTAGGCTATTGATAAGATTGCCTTTTTCTTGTGATTTACAAAGATATTTGTAAACTGATGGAGACCCATGTCCTGTATGACTGTGATCTCTCTCATTTGGTNGCTCTAGCTTGTACTTT
This sequence comes from Crocuta crocuta, assembly GCF_008692635.1. Lineage (NCBI taxonomy): Eukaryota > Metazoa > Chordata > Mammalia > Carnivora > Hyaenidae > Crocuta > Crocuta crocuta. The sequence continues at coordinate 6,354,594 of NW_027527930.1, read as the reverse complement.
GTCCTCAGCTTGCCCCATGTTCCTTCATCATACTGAAGGTCATTTCATAAATGAGGTGCTCAGGACTGCAGAGCTGGCTGGCACATTTAAGCTGGAAAAGAGATGGCATCTGAAGAGATGATATTTCATATCATGGCCATATACCAGAGGGCTGTGTGTGTTTGTGTGTGTGTTTAAGGAGAGAGGTCATTGAATAGAATATAGAAGCAGATCCTTTCTATATCTCTATCTATAGATATACATCTATTTCTCTCTCTCTCTCTCTCTTTCTATGCATATCAGTTTCTATTCTATATATACATATATATCTGTATCTCTATAGAGATATCTATATAAAGATATAGAGATTTGATACAGAAATATTTATTCTGTATATTTAAATATAAATATACACTTATGCTTATAGGTAATTATATTACCATTAATATGTTTAATAATGAATATATTAAATATAAACATATATTTCTCCTCCTGGGATTGATCTATCAGTAGATCTATCTATCTCTCCATCATCTATCTATTTCCCAGGAAGAGAAAAATAGAGATCAGGCTGATGAGAATGTCCATCTCCAGAACATGTCATACAAGAAGGTGGGCAGAAACTTTCCGCACTTCCCTGATGTGGTGGCACAATTAACTCACAGATGTACCTGTGATGTGATGGAGGCTGCAGCGAAGTGAAGAGTTAAGAAAGAATTCTTGAGCCATTTTTAGTGCAAAAAGGTGTTATTAAAGCTCCCAGACAGGACCCATGGGCAGAAAGAGTTACACTGAGATCCTGAGGAGGAGGATTGGTTATATGCTTTTTAGTTGGGGGTGGGGGGTAGAGAGAAGGGAAGTTCCAAAAGAATTTCCATATGTTAAAGAAGACTTACAGGATCCTAGAGGTCTGGCTATTGTCAATATAATATTGCTTTTAGCCACTAGCAAAGTATTAACCTTAAGGTGGCTGGGAGTTCTTTTTTTTAAGTTATTCATTTTGAAAGAGTGCCAGTGGGAGGGACAGAAAAAGAGGGAGAGAGAATACCAAGCAGACACCATGCTCGGTGTGCAGAACCCGAGGGGGGGGCTGGACCTCAAGAACCTGTGAGACCATGACCTGAGCTGAAATCAAGAGTCAGATGCTAAACTGACTGAGCCACCCACACTCCCCAAGGTAGTTGGGAGTTCTTTGAGGAAATCAAACTCTGCCTGCCTCAAGTCTTTGTCAATGGGCTGCAAGTTGTAAGGAAATTTAATTTCATCTACATTTCTTTTGTCTTTGCTGTCTTCATCATCTGGGTCTTCTCTACCTCTTTCCTGCATCTCCTGCCTTCAGAGGCATTTCCTACCATGTTAAGCTGGTTATTCGGGCTTCCTTTGTGAAGAATCCAGAAGACCTGGGGCAAGAGAAGGAGGGTGAGATGGGACTGAGCCAAGGAAGGATTTTTCTAGAGAGCCTGGGTAAAAGAAGTACAGCAGACAAAACAGGAGAGATGTGGCTCCAGGAAAAGGGGCACTAAGAAACACTGTCACCGTTTCAGTATTTCCTTCCCGTGATTTGACAGATCCAATTATGTGAAAACTCTTTTTGCTTCTGGACGCTGTTTTGGACCACTGTGCAGCTTGGTGACTGACCTACACGATCAATGGCTCATTAAGTGTCCCAATTGTTCAGCTCTGTGGGGAGAACCCAAGGGCCTGCTGGGGAAGTATGAAGGAGAACTTTGGACTTGATCATTTTGCTCTTATAAGTCAATATTAAAACTCTTCATATGATATTCAAAAGACTGTGAATAGTACTCGAGGGGCCAGGTCAGAAACCCCATGGGGATGCGACTTATCTCTGTGTCTGCCATATTGAAGGCTCAATAGACATCTTTTGGGAATGAATGAGTGTTGAATAAATAGGACAGTCTGTGTTAGGTCACTGATTCATACTTAGTGAGGGGATTCAATCTAGGAAGTGGTTCTCTGAACAAGTCCAGAACAAGTCTGAATATATCCTAAGGAGAGGGAGAAATAGGAAGATATGTAAGGAGTTTGGAGTTGAGAAAAATATTAACTGGGTGGAAAAACAGAGGTGGTATTCATGGAAGTGGATTTCTTGCAATTAATTCATTCAGATCTTGTATATTCTGAATAGAAAATAAGAAAGGGAAGGAAATGCTTGTGTGTGAAGTAACGGATCTCACCTGTAAACAGGAAATAATAGTCTGTCCTGCAACGTTGTGAGGCTTAGAAGTGATAGATGTGGATGTAAAGAATTGATGGGTCCAGGCATTGTAAAATGTAAAAATAACACCTTTTGTTATGATAGCTGCTCTCAGCCAGTCCCATTTTTTCAATTCTTAAACAATACCCACCCCCAATCCTACTTCTTTTTAGCCAAATTTTGGGTGGGTTGATGTACTTAACAGATAAAAGCTAAAGGATGGGGACCCAAGGCCACCCCTAAGGAACATTCTTGGAGCCCTCCAAACTCCTCCAGGTGCAGCCTGGAAACCACTGAGCTGGTCGAAGGTCATGTTTACGGCTGTGGGAACTGAGTGCCAAGGAAAGTCATGATTTACTAAGAAAGCCGGTTCTCTCCTGAAGCAGGTCTCTTAAGTCAGTGAATTGATTTTTCTCAGGCATGGCAAAAAAGCCCAAAAACGAAACACAAAAATAAAAACCAAAGAAAACACAAGCATTGTTACATGATCGAGATTTCTCTGATCCCAAGAAAAATGCTTAACCTTTTTTCCCCTCTTTTTTCTCATTTTGCTTGGCTGTTTCTCTTTTCATCCTGTCCTGCTTCCTTTAGCGATTAGTTTTGGAAGGAAATCACTCACATAAGGAAAATGATCTGGAAACTCAGATAAAAAAAATAAATATCTAGCCAACATGGATATGTGTGATTCACAGTTGCTTTAAAGCCACAGAAATTTGTTTGCACAAATTAATAGCAACTTTTAATAAACAGACTTCACTGTTCACTGCTAAAAATATTCCCGTCAGGCTTTAGTTGGAAAGAAAGATATGAGAGGAATCTATCCCCATGGCAACAGGACTTTTAAGAGCAGTTTATGCTATAACAATGATCTGTGACAGCTTTTGAAGATGTTTGAGGGTTTGTTTTTCAAGACTACCTCTGTGAGAGGGAAGGAATAGGAAGAATAAAAAGCCAAATATGCGGATTTTGAATTATCAGCTGGGTGAGCCTTTCCTTCATTACACTCAGAGGTGAATTTGCCATGATAAAACTGAAAGTCTTTAGAAGGGTAAATTACCTGCTCCAGAGGTAAGCTGCCAAATCTTGTGGATTAGTCTCTACCTAAATAGGAGTCCACATGCAAGGGTTTGATAAGAATAAAAAAGGTGTGTAGTTATTTCGAATGCATCTTGAGTCAAAACAAGCTTCCTTGGACCATCTCACAAGTCAAAGGGAGACTAAGAATTAGACTCAGTTAAAAGACATTGCTGTATAAATGGCAGATTTTATTCGAAAGTGTGTTTCAGTACTGGCTCAGTCCCTTTCACCATGAGAGAGACCTTAATAAGCCATATTGTAAGGTGCCTTTCGCAGCCCTAGTGGCTCAGAGAGGAGGTGTAATGCAGAGTCAAGAGGAGAACACATTTTGTGCAAGTGGGCTCATCTTCAAGTGACTATTGGACCAAGTCTAGGACTCAGTCGATGCAAAAGAGGTGATTTTGACGGTAAATAAGCACCAGAGCAAAAACACCAGAGCCCAGGCTTTCATTTTAGAATACAGATACACATTGAATGCAACTTAAGGCACCCCTCACTTTTATTGTTTTCTGGTTGGGAAGGGGACTATCGCTTACTGTTGAAAATTTCAAGATGTACAAAAAAGTACAAGAGAAAAATCCTCCCTTATCACCAGCCAGAGGTGATGTCAATCTGATTTTGACATTTTTCCGATGCACTAGAGACAGACTTTTAGAAGGGAAAGGTATCTTTAAAGGTCGGGTTGTCAGCCCCTTGCTTTATAGATAAGGACTGTATTCAGGAGGGTTAGCCGGTGCTCAGCTCACACAGCCAAATGCACCCAAGTTCACAGACTTCTCATCTAGAATGTTCTGCTTAACACCACTATGCCTGTCATGTTCAATTATTTTGTCTTCTAAGTATTTCAGGGAAAACATTAAACCCTCCAATCCAGAAGATTTCTCAGAGAACAACAGCTTGCAGACAGCAAATCCCTATTCTGAGTTATAGTCAAAGACCAAGCTATTCCAGCTGGGATTACCGAAATGCATTTCACAGCTAGGACAGAGTCCTTATCAAAATACCAATTAATGGTAAAGACGGACAAAAAAAGTTATCCACCTACAAAGTACATTTATTTTTTCTCTAGCTATGTGCTTGATTTTGGTATTCAAGAGAGAGGGCAATGGATCAGCAGCTCAATAATAAAATAGCCTTTAATCCTAATTAGTGATGCCGTCAAGAGCAGTTCTGATGAAACAGGGACCCACAAATCTGGGAGCATTCTTCTATATCAAAGGCTTCATTCTTCACCATATCAAATATATTAAAATGCACCCACTTACTTTGCATATCACAAATTCTTTTGGGTATAAAATTCATGAAAGATTTTTTTTTAATAAACTTGAGTGCTGCTAAGGATACATGGTCTTAAGATGTAAGCTTTGTCACTGTTTATGTGAGAGTTGAGGGGCAGATGACAAGCTGGCATATGCCTTCATTTCCTACAGCTGCCATGACAAATTGGAAGGCTTAAAACAATAGAAATGTATTCTCTCCCAGTTGTTGAGTCCCGAAGTCCAAAATCTGTTTTGCTGGGCTAAGATCAAGGTGTTGGCAGGGTCACGCCCCCTTTGGAGACTCTAGAGAAGCATCCATTCCTTGTCTGTTTCAGCTCCTGTAGGCGGCCAGCATTCTGTGGCTTGTGGCCACATCACTCCAATTTTTCCCTGCAGTTTCACTTTGCTTTCTTATCTGGTATATAATCTCCTTCTGTATCTCTCTTTAAATTTTTTTTTAAATTTTTTTATTTATTTCTGAGAGAGAGAGAGAGAGAGAGACAGTGTGAGCAGGAGAGGGTCAGAGAGAGGGAGATCTAGGATCTGAAGCAGCCTCCAGGCTCTGAGTTGGCTGGCAGCACAGGGCCCGATGCGGGGCTCGAACCCATGAACCATGAGATCATGACCTGAGCTGAAGTGGGACGCTCAACCGATTGAGCCACCCAGGCGCCCCTCCTTCTGTATCTCTCTTCTAAGGACACTAATGATGGAATTTAAGGCCCACCCAGACAATTCAAGATCACATCAGAACCATTGAGTTAATCACGTCTGCACAGATTCTTTTCTCTAAATGAGGTAACATTTATAGCCTTCTAGAGATTCTGGTATCTTGGGGGCCACCATTTTCATACCACTAGAGCAAAATAGGACATTTTGTAGCTTTTCAGCTAAGGTTTTGGCAGTTTTGTGTTAAAAAAATTTTTTTAATGTTTATTTTTGAGAGAGTCAGAGAGGGAGAGCACATACTAGCAGGGGAGGGTCAGCAAGAGAGGGAGACACAGAATCTAAAGCAGCTCCAGACTCCAAGCTGTCAGCACAGAGCCCAACATGAGACTCAAACTCACAAACCATGAAATCATGACCTGAGCAGAAGTCAGCTGCTTAACAGACTGAGCCACCCAGGCACCCCACAGTTTTGATTTAATAAGATATTTGTTTGTGTGTTGGTACTGATAAAATTGTTCCCAGTCTCAAAGCTTTCTATGGTTCCTCCAGAAGCCTCTAGCTTTGGGCATCTTGCTAATACTGGATAAAGTCCAGAGGAGAGACTTTCTCGGTCTATAGCCAAGCTGATTGATAGGAGTCCTCACATTGCCATTGTAACCAGAGTAGGCATTTCTCTCTCTTTTTTTTAATGTTTATATTTAAGAGAGAGAGAGAGAGAGAGAGAGAGAGAGAGAGAGAGCCCATGAATGGGGGAGGGGCAGAGAGAGAGAGAGAGACAGAATCTGAAGCAGGCTCTAGGCTCTGAGCTATCAGCACAGAGCCTGGAGTGGGGCTCGAACACACGAACCATGAGATCATGACCTGAGAGCCAAAGGCAAATGCTTAACCAACTGGGCTACCCAGGTGCCCCAGAGCAGACATTTTTTAAACAGACATTTTGCTGGGAAGCATTGGCAAAGGAAGAGACACCATAGGTCCTTGGATGACATGTGTCTGTGGCAGCAATTAAGAGAAATACAGTGAGTAAAGTACCTGATGTCAGCTAAAGTCCAGGCAGAGAAGCACTATACTTTATTTATTTAAAAATTTTTTCAATGTTTATTTTTGAGAGAGAGAGAGAACATGTGAGTGGGGAGGGCCAGAGACAGCGGGAGACATGGAATCTAAAGCAGCTCCAAGCTCCAAGCTGTCAGCACAGAGCCCAATGTGGGGCTTGAACCCATGAACTATGAGATCATGACATGAGCTGAGGTCAGATGCTCAACTGACTGAGCCTCCTGGGCGCCCTGAGAAGCACTAAGCACTATACTTTAAATCCTAAACCCGGAACAATTGGCTGCATTTGCTTGCTCTCGGGAGCTTAGCTCTCTGGGCACCCTGGTGAGCCCTTTCCCAGAATTAGTACTAGTATTTTTTTTTTAATTTTTTAATGTTTTATTTATTTCTGGGAGAGAGACAGAATGAGCAGGGGAGTGTCAGAGAGAGAGGGAGTCACAGACTCTGAAACAGGCTCCAGGCTCTGAGCTGGCAGTCAGCACAGAGCCCGACGCGGGGCTCGAACCCACGAACCGCGAGATCATGACCTAAGTGAAAGTCGGACGCTTAACCGACTAAGCCACCCAGGCGCCCCTTAGTTCTAGTATTTACAGCACCTCTTCAAAGGAGGTATAAGGCTTATTTTATAGGAGACGAAAATCAGGGGCAGAGAAGTTAAGTTATTTGCCCAAAACTACCAGGGAAGTAGGTATCTGAGTTACCTGCGTTCAGAGATTGACCACTGATTTGCTGTGTAAGTTTAGGTAAGTTGCTGAAACTCTGTGAGCCTCAGTTCCCTTACTGACAGAATTTTCTTCAGGGGGCTTCAGTGCATTTTTTTAAAAACATCTTTTTTTTTGAGAGAGAGAGGGAGCACAAGTGAGTGAGGGGTAGAGGGAGACAGAACCCCACCAGGGGCAGAGAGGGAGAGAGAGAGAGAAGTGGAGCTCACCCAAAGCGGGGCTTGTGCTCACCAGAACTCCTGAACCATGAGTTCCTGACCTGAGCTGAAGTCAGATGCTTAATGACTGAGCCACCCAGGCGCCCTGGGGCATCAGTGCATCTTAAGTGAGTTACAGAAAAAGAATAGTAGCTGGAATGCAGGAAGTGTTTTTAAAATGTCAGCTAATATTTTAGAGAAGGAGCAACCCACTTTGCCTTTCCCTGGCCCATAATGGCTTTTTAAAAGGTCACCCAGGGGATAGCGTCTGGCTCTTGACAACAGCTCAGGTCATGATCTCACGGTTTGTCAGTTCAAATCTCATCTCAGGCTCTGCGCTGACAGCATGGACCCTGCTGGGGATTCTCTCTCTCCCTCTCTCTCTCTCTCTCTGCCCCTCCCCTACTTGTGCACACGCACTCTCCCTCAAAATAAATAAACTTTAAAAAATTAAAAAAAAATCATCCAGGTGGTAAGAGCGTAAAGAACAAGGACACTTGATACACATATTTTGATGGAAGTATGGACATAGAGAACTATGCAAAACTGATGGGGTTCTTCCAGGGAGGCTTATAGTAGCATGAAGGCTCTGGGTACTCAGTGAAGGAAGAAAGGATTTGAAACAAGCAGGAAAAAGGGGGTGAAAAGAGCTTCACTGTTCTTCTTTGGTGGGGAGGACTCATCATTCCACATATTGGGTGCTGAAGAAATACTGTTGGCTGTACTTCAAGACGCTGGTGGGACACTGTGCTCTCTTCCTTCCTGAAGCACTACTCTGTCCTTCCTTGCTTGTACTTACTCCTTTACATACCTTTTTCTACAGTTTTTAATCTCCTTGAGGGCAAGAACTATACTTTTCATCATTTTCATTCCCCATTGAGCACAGCACAGTGGCACAAAGAATGGCTAAATTGACTGAATATACGTCAAATTGATTGATTTGGAGGGTGCCTGGGTGGCTCAGTCAGTTAAGTGACTGACTCTTGATTCTGGCTCAGGTCACGATCTCATGGTTTGTGAGTTTGACCCTCTGCCCCTCTCTGCCCCTCCCCTGCTCACTCTCTCTCTCGCTCTCTCAAAAATCAATAAATATTTTGAAAAAATTAATTGCTTTGGTTGTCAGTAAAGATACAAATTGAATTGATATCACAAAGAAACTGGAAAATACAGTGGCTTAAACAAAAGAGAGGCTTGTTTTTCTCTCCTGTAACACCACAGAAGCATGTGGCTTTGCTCCATGATGTCTTTCAAGGAACCAAGATGCTAGATCTTGTGGCTTTATGAGCCCCTTGAAGCTGTCTTCTGCATGGTCAAAGTTGTCCAATCTGGAGGAAGAGGGAAAGAGTTGTAGAGGGCATGCATGCAGCTTCCTTTGGGGAATGACCCCCACTCATACTCCATTTGCCAGCACTTAGGTATGTGACCCCACCTAGATGGGAGAAGTAGTCTGTAGATGGGCAACCATTGGCCCAGAATTCCAGAGAATTCTCTGGAACAAAAAGGGAGAAGGAGGTGACACTGGGAGATAGTTAGCCAGAATTTGTTAATTCTGGAATCTTTACGCAATACCTGGTCTTGCTTGAGTGCTTCTTACTAATGGAGATTTAGATGGGGAGGGAGAGGATAAGAATCTTGGCTCCCATTCCCTCTTGTCATAGGGATGCTTGGCATGTCCAGCCCTCTGAACTAGACCATCTGTGACTGACACCTCATTTTCCTAAGAAACCACAGGACTTTGGTTGTTTTTGGTCTGAGGCCAAATGGCCTGTGTCAAGTATGGTTTAAATGCTTTTTTTCCCCCCTATGGAAGAAAAATGTAAACGGAATTGGGATCTATAATTACATGTAAAGCATGGTATGTTCTTACAAAAGTAAATGTGCATATTTTGGTTTCTGATACAGTTCTACCAAATATAGAAAACACTTTAGGATTCTTTGAGAGCAATCCTAGCTTGGAATGTGAAGTTGACTTGAGAAATCATTTATAGCACCAATGGACAGATACATACATGCAAATGAGGCTTTCTAAGTTGAGAGTTTTCCATTTTGGAGTCATGAAAACTTTTCAGTTAAGCAATATTGAAGCACTAATCCAGTGATAAAACTTTTCCTGATGTTAATGGTCAAAACAAATGGCAAGAAAACCAATTGTCCACATTTGTAGACAATCCATGACTGTTAAGTTAGGGGGTAGGAGGTTTTAGGGTTGGAAAAGAATAACTTCTTTTTTCTTTCCCTTGCTTCTTTGTGGTTCATGGCAATTCAAATGTAATGCAGCCTACCTACATGTTGCCACAAGGACTTCATTTTCTCTTTTCTTAGCTCCTTAATCACACTTGAGAATAATTGCTCTAATATAATCTTTAAAAGGAAGTATAATTTTTGAGTGTGGAGAGCAGGAAATAAGTGGTGTGTCCTCATAAAATGTTACCCTTAAAAAAAACCCCAAAAATAGTAATACATCCCACCCCACCCGAACCATAGTGCTAAACAAGCTTTAAAAAAATACCCTCAAGAAGCCTAGGGGTATGCTTTAGCAGAATCTCTTCTATTCGACTTAGAGGGTATATACTTAAACTGGAGTAATTTTTTTAATGTTTTATTTATTTCTGAGAGAGAGAGAGAGACAGCGTGAGCAGGGGAGGGTCAGAGAGAGAGGGAGATACAGAATCTGAAACAGGCTCCAGGCTCTGGGCTGGCTGGTGGCACAGAGCCTGACATGGGGCTGGAACCCATGAACCATGAGATTATGACCTGAGCCAAAGATGGACACTTAACCGACTGAGCCACCCAGGTGTCCTTTTTTTTTTTTTTAACTGGAGTACTGTTATTCACCCTGATATGGTTCCTCCATGAATGGGCCACAAGAAGAGGTATCAAGGTGTGTGACGGCTATTTTATGTGTCAACCCGAGTGGGCCATGGGGTGCCAAGATTAAGAGTTTACACATTGTTTCTGAGTGTTCCGTGAGGGTGATTTCAGATGAGATTTGCATTTAACCTGGTGGACTCAGTCAAGTGGTTGTCCTTCCCAAGGTGGGTAGGCATCATCTAATCTCTGAGGGGCCTGAACAGAACAAAAGAGGGAGGAAGGAGGAATTTTCTTCTTTTATTCCTGACTGGCTACCTGAGCTGGAACATCTCATCTCATCTTCTCTTGCCCTTGGGGTTTACATCATTAGTTCTCTTGGTTCTCAGACCTTCAGATTCAGGCTTCATTAACTGCTGGCTCTCCTGAGTCTTCAGTTTGAAGATGTCAAATTATGGGAATTCTTTACCTCCATTATCATGTGAGCTAGTTCCTTATAATAAATGTCTATCATTCTATCTATCTACCAATCTATTTATCTATCAATCAATCGATCGATCTATCATCTAAATATCTATCCCATTACTCTCAAGAACCCTGACTAATACAAGGAGACTATGGTTCACAAACTCTGAAACCTATCACTGAGAGCACAGGGTGCTGACAGGAAGCTGTCCCCCTTGGTATGTGCTACTGTGTTTCCCCAAAGCAACCTTTCACCTCTGAGGGTAGCCCTTGATGGGCAGCGATGGAAACTCTGCTTGTCCAGATCTCAAGATGGATGCTTCACACTACTGAAGTTTTACCTCTTCTTGGAGAAGCCTCCTGTGATGACCTTTGCCTGAAGTCACCGTTTACCTTGCCCACAGTTACTCTAGGCCATCACATTTAATTGTCCCCCATCTCTTTGCTCCCACCAGACCATGAACTCTGTAATAGCAAACCCAAATCTATAGGCCACGGCTGTGTCTCCTCTGCCTAGAATGGTGCCCGGGACCATAATGGTTGGCTGAATAAATGAATGATCCTTGGTTACGATTTATACCTTGGCTTAGTGACTTATACTTCATTAAGTCTTCAAAATACAAAGCATAATTTTTATAAATAGTAACTTGATGATTTAGGAGGTTGTGGTAATGAAGCAGAGGCTCAGAGTTCAGTTAATCTTCTCATGTCACATAGCTAGGACTTGTGGTGTTAAGGGCCTGTTCTCTTTCAGTTCCTCCAAAAGGCCTACCAGTCTGGTGAGAACCCAGTGGTGTAAGTAAGGTGTGTGAAACTGCCTTGGAAAATATAAGGGATTGTGAGGTAGTAACATTTAATATTCTTTTGAGTATACATTATTTCCACCATTATATTGGTGGAAATAGTTCTTAAATAAAAAAGTGCTTTCAGTCTCTGAGTAGAAGTTAGATGCTGTCAGGGTGCTGATAAGAAAGACCTACTCCGAGAGAATGCGTTCCCAAAACAATGTAGTTTAGAGGAAAGTGCAAGAGTAAAGAATAAAACAGGGTATTTATTTCCTTTATCATCATTTAAAAATACATATTTTACATTTTGAAATCAGCACAAACATCTATAAAAGTGTCAAGGAAAATGAATACTTGTAGAGAAAAAAGAGAACTTGTTCCCCCCTGAACCAGAGGGAGTTTTCAGACTGATATCCCATCATCCCCAAATATGTTAGTGTGGAATTCCTGCAAGCAAGGATGTTTCCCACACAACCACAATACAACTATTGAAATGAGGCAGTTGATATCCACACATTGCTTCCATCTAATTCTCAGATCCCATTCAAGTTTCTAATGTCCCTCACAGCAAAATGATTCGACAATCGGTATCTGTATTTCTGTTTTTTGCATTTTCCAAATTTCCTAGAAAAGCAATCATTGTCCAAATTAGTTACAAATAATCACTATTTTTCATAGCGAATTAGTTTTGACCTCAACGCAACTTTATATAGTCACTTTTACATGTAGAAGGAATAATAGTCCGGTGGTTTTAATATTCTTTAATTTATTCCTTAATATATTTTTACTGTTTTGACAGAACTGAAAGAGTCTATACTCAGTAGGAGCTTGTCCAATTGGAACTCATTTGAGAACCTTCTTAAGATCATCCTTAACCTGAAGAATTTCTATCTTCTCCTGGGAATACTTCCGCTAGTGCCATAGACTAGTCTGGGTTGGGTTTCTCCCTTCTCAGGAGCAATGGGAAGACTCCAGGCCCCACCCCTTATGCCCTCACCTGCCCATCTCCCCAGCAGGTCACATGATGAGGCAGTTGGGTTTTAAGCAAACAAGAGTACTTCACTGAACTGTGAGGCAACCTTAGAATAGTCATGCTTTCCGGGTGGGTAAATTACAGGAATGAAGCTCTGTTGCTTAACATGATTCGCAAGAGCTTAACACGTTCCCATCTATTCCACACAAGTAAACAGAATTCCGCCGAGCAAAAACGTATTGTGTTTTTCTGATGATGTAAATAATGTATAAGAGTTAAAATTTATTTAGAAGATTTGGAAAAGAAAAATAAGTAGATAGGTAAAATTATTCACTAGACATAACCTTATGCACAGAAATACATTCTGTCTATAATCTGTTTTTTTTTCACTTAGAAATGTTATTAGCTATTTCCTAGATTATTCATATTTTATACAACTGAATTTCCCAAGTTTATACTAATGAGCCTAGTGCACTGAGATGGACAATGAAATGGAGTCCTGTGGTTGAGCTTGGTAAAAGCAGTATGTTCCATGTCCTTAAGTGAAGCAAGCTGTTGCATCTGATTCTCACTTGTTTCCATTTGATCACAGGATTTTGAAAAAATTAAAATTGATTAGCAAATGTTGATAATACTCTTCTTTCTACAACATGTACTTTATGGCTGTTAGGCATTTCATCACATAATATCAGTTAGCAATCAATTCAGACCCAAATGGCAGAAAATTCAAACACCAAATAAGATTTTATTTTTCTCATGTAATAAGTAAGGAATGTGGATTTGGAGCAGCAGCTAGGCTCCCCCTTTGTTCCCATTTCATTTTTCTTGAAGTTCATCTTCACTCTTGTAAACTGGCGCTACACCTCCAGGTATTGTTCACACAGTCTAAGAAGAAGAAAAAAGAAGGGGTCAGCAAAACAGAAGGAAAGGCTAGAGAGAATGGCAGCCAGGTCTGTTCCTTAGAAACCAATCATATTTCCTAGAAGTCTCACGAGTAACTTCCACTCACACCTCACTGACCAGCCCTATGTTACTTGGTCATGCCAAGCTGCAAACAGGTCTGAGAAAGTGGGTCTTTTAGCTCTCCAGTCTCAGTGATAGAGGAGGTCAAGGAGGAGGGCGTGGTGAATAGTCTTTGGCTAGATAATCCAAAATACCTACCCTTTCCTCTGGCTACCTAACATCTACAGAGGCGGTTCTTCCTCATCACTGAACACATTCTCCACATGGAGAACACACCAAAGTCGCATCCAGTACCACATCTGGCTTAAAATTCAGGACCCTTGTGTGATATGCTACCTTGTCCCTCAGGCCTAAATGTAGTTCATGCTTTTGTGACCCATGAGCCAAATGATAAATTATCTGTCTTCACCATATACAATATACAGTGATGGAAAAAGAGCTTTCATATGGAAAAATAGGATAATGGCAAACAAAACTTCCATGTCTGGTTCACAGAAAATACCAAATTTCACTGCTGGCAAAGACTGCTGGACCGAGAAGTCTTAATTCACTTCTTAATTCACCAAATTGGGAACCCCTAGCTCTTCCCCAACGAGGATTCTCATTATTCATTATCCTCCAATAACACCAGAAATATGCCCTTCTTGGAGAGAGCATATCTTTCAGCCCTGTCCCCATGGTACAAGTTTGGGGTCCCGGAACTTGCTTTATGGGTCAAACACTCATAGGACTTGTTAGCCAAGCCTGATATCCTCTGCCACCATTGTTTCTTAAACATGCAGTAGGCTTCTTGTCTATTTTCTCTGGGCTAAGTCCATATGTACCAAATCATAGCCAAAGAGCTTGCTCCTCGTGTGGTAGGCGTCTGTGGTCTGCCTAGCCTCCTTTTCCTGAGATGAAATAGCTTTTGTCTTAATACAATATGGAAGACAGTCTTTACTGGTGTGCTTTATGTCCTCTGTGCATCCCAGAAGGCTCACTCTCTCTTTTCAACTCTTAAATGAGTAAATATTTCCCTTGCTCAAGCTCACACTCCTCCCCTTAACCCCATATTCATCCCACACCCTAGCATCCCTTGGCTAATATATCCCATTACTTTTTCTACACGTGTTATTCTCTGCTTTCATGAACATGCTCATGTCCAGGCTTAATAATAACAGCAGATGTGACCAGCTCATTAAGTAGGGCTGAAGTCACTGGTTTTAGATGGTTTTAGTTTTCTACCACTTCTTCCTTCAAACATTCTGGTTTCTTATCTCCCTTCCAAATTTCAGATGACATTTTAGGCATCCCCACTTATTTTCAGTTGGTTTCAACTCTTCAAATGGCCATTGTTGGTGACTCTGAACTTAGGCTTTAAAAAAATGCAATCCAACCAAAATTTCAATCTCATATCCCATTGAAAACTTGCCCCCTCCCCAGTAATTAAGTGCTGACCTTTGGTTTGGGGATTTCTGTGGAAAGGGGGACATGGTGTGTTTTTTCATTCTTTATTCCCCTTATGGTTTTCTACTTCTGTCTTCTTCAGGATTAGTGCAGAGGAAGGAGAAATTATGGGAATCATAATGTGGTATCTGTGATAAGATTGCTGGTATTTTCTGTCACTTCCTTATATAGGCAACATATACCCTGGATTATGCCTCAACCCCTTGGTATACCTCACCCATTCCAGTACTTGTGCTTTTGAATAGTCAGCTCATGCTTGACTATTTGTTGTGTTGTCCCTTGACCCCTCGGAAGTTCATGCACCTTGCATCACTAGATGGTGGGCATATAATCTGCTCTACTGCTGACTCTCGAACACACCAGGTCTCCTCTCCTCTGCACACCAGCATTACTTCTGCCTTTCAATGTTCAGAAAAACAGGCCTCAATCTTTACATTCTTGTTAGCCCCAAATTCAAGGGGATTTATGCCACCTTCCTCACCTTGCTGTTGAGGCAAGCATGTTTTTCTCCTTTCTTATAGAACCTCTGGACTTGCATTTCTAAAGTTTGGTGAGTAGGGGATGAGGTGCCCTACTTCTCTTCCATCCCTAATAGCAGAACCATAAGTCTACCCTTAGAGGGCCTTCACGTCACCTCTGTGAAATCCCTTTGCAGCAGCCCTCCTCTTGAGGGCTGAGTTTGCTCTAATACAGCCAGGATGGGGTGATGGTCTCAGCACTGGGTTTGCTCTCTCTTTTTTAGTTAATTTAATTTACTATAATTTAATTTTATTTTTATCTTAGAAAAGGGAGGGGAGAGACAGAGAGAGAGGGGGAGAGAAAACCCCAAGCAGGCTCCACACACAGTATGGAGCCCGAAGTGGGGCCCAATCCCACCAACCTTGAGAGCATGACCTGAGTCCCAATCAAGAGTCGAATGTTCAACCAACTGAGCCACCCAGGTGTCCCAGGTTTGCTCTCTTTGAATAATGTGCCTGGACATTGTAAAGAGCAGATATCCTCCAAGAACATAGAAAGTGCTATGCCCTTATCTCTTTAAGCTCTCCACATTCGTTGGTGTTTTTCTGTTAGATCAAGTGATGCTTCTCTTGCTCTTATCTCATTAAGAACACCTGGGAAATCATTCTTCTAGATTGCAGCGGGGGTGGGGAGGTAGGGACAGGGGTGGAGTGTGTTGGCAAACTGTGCAGCTTGTGTTTGTAAAGGAAGTTTAACTGGAACACAACTGCATCCCTATGTACTTACTGGCTGCTTTTATACTATAGCTGCAGGGCTGCGTAGAGCCACACAGGCCGAATGGCCTGCAAAGCCAAAAAATGTTGCCGGTCTGGATCTTTCCAGGAAAACTGTGCTGACCCCCACACTAAATGATACAGGAAGTTGACTCCAACTCTGCAGGTGATGCCATCTGTCGTGTCACTTCAGGTGGTGGCGCTCTTAAGTCTCTGAGGTCATTGCTGCTCTCCACGTTCATTACAAATATTAACTGTGCAGACCTAGAAATTCCTCGTTTGACAAAAGCCATGATTCTCAGATCTTCACAGACCTCTACACTGAGAGCTGGCTGTGTATATGAAATTGTCAGCTGACTACTTTTGACCTACAAAAACAGCAATTCCATATGTTTTCTCCTTTTTTAAAAAAGTATTTTATTTTTAAGTAATCTCTACACCCAATGCAAACTCAAAATCATAACCGTAAGATCAAGACCTACCTACTCCACTGACAGAACCAGGCACGTGCCCCAATTCCATATGTTTTAGCCAAAAAATTATATAGTTTGTAAGTGGAGCAGACTGAAGGTTTGAATTTTATGCCCTTCACTTACCAGATATCTGATTCTGGAAGATTCTCCCAGATCTCCCCTGGAAGATTCATGTAACTCTCCCAAATCACCCTCTCAGAACCATTAGGATAATTACATGTGTTGCACAAAGCACTTAACACAGTTTCTGCTGGAAATAAGTTCTTGATAATCGGTAGCTATTTTTGTTACTGTTCTTATTATGGTCAGCAGTAAGGTACAGACCAGAGAACCCTCTTCATGAGATGCCCTGAGGCCTGGCCTCTCTGTGGGCAATTTTCCTGCCTCTGTGCAAGCAGGTTTCCCTCAGAGTCTCCTTGCCACATACCCCACCTCTTCTGACTGAAGTTCAGCTTCTGCCGTAACATACAGGATATTTTTTAAAAAGTTTAAGAAATGACTGATTTATGCCATGGTATCTCACCCAACCTGATGTCCTTTCTGTTTCATCTTCCATAAAAGAAGATTGGGCCTATTTTCCATACATGTTCCCCCGTATTCAACCAAAGACTGGAGAACACATCAGTTGTCACTCAGCTTATTCACACGTATGACTGAGAACAGCCAATCTGGGGAAGCTGTGCTCCAGCTGAAACCTGAAACTGATACATCATGGCTAGAATAGTGGTGGTGGACTCGTGTGGAGGGGAAGATCGACTTCTTTATTTTTTTATTTTTAATTTTTTAATTTTTTTTTGAGAGAGAGACACACACACAGAGTGCTAGTGGGGGAGGGGCAGAGAGAGAGGGAGACACAGAATCTGAAACAGGATCCAGGCTCTGAGCTATTAGCACAAAGCCTGACACGGGGCTTGAACTCATGGACTGCGAGATCATGACCTGAGCCCGTCAGACGCCCAACCAACTGACTGAGCCACCCAGGTGTCTCGAAGAGTGACTTCTAAGTAGATAGAGGGACAGAGAATTCTGAACTTAGAATCTGTATGCTACCTAAGCACAACAAGTTTAAGCACGTTCATTTAAAAGTGGTAGGCTGTGAAAAATTTGGAGAAAAAGCTATGTGACTTAGCAAAATACTTTCTAACATTTTCTGGGTATGAAAGCTGATCCCTCTTGGTTCTTTATAAGAAAAACAGCATGAATTGAAGTGTTAGGGGCCACCAGAGGAGGAAGGAGTGTTAGCAGTGTAGAAGGGGACAGGAGTGAATTTAAGTGTAGGTTTTAGGGCACCCTATTTGCATGGATACTTTCTGAGATGCTGTATAGAATGTTGTATTCATAATTTTATAATGCTTGCCCTAAAAAGAGCCCTTTGGGTAGTATAGACTTTAGACTTCCTACAACTTAGTTTTCCCCCAAGGAACTAGTGAGAAGTAAAGGAAATGGACAGAGAGGAGAGGGAGGAGGAGTGTGGAGGAGGAGGAAGTTCCCAGAGAAGGGAAGGAGGGAGGGGGGAAAGAATTACTGGTCCTAGTGGTGGGAACGCAGAAGAAAATTTTAAGGGGTGGGTGGGTAACGTGGATTTTTGGCTGACTGCCCTGCTATAGTGAGATGTAGATTTCTTGTGTATTCACACTTTTGGTGGCACTTTAGGAACCTCAGGAAGCAGGGAAATGCCTACTTGTGAGCTGACTTGATGAGAGAAAGTGTCAGTGTGAATAGGAGATGGGATGGGGGTGGGGTGTCAAGAATTCAGCCATAGATGGGCACAAAATGTGGCTAGGAAAATTTAAATCCCCACTTCTTCAGGACTTTGGAGACCATGAGTTTTCCACTGTGTGTAACATGGGGAATCTTACTTTATTTGTGTCTTAAAGAAGATTACTCTTGTAGGGTGGAGTACTTTGCAGCCACCTTCATGTCTGACACTTGGGATACATCTTTAAATACAATATAGAAGTAATGATTAAGGTCCACATTTGTTCTAGTCAGAAGAGTAGCCTGGCAGACTTAGGTAAAAAGTATGGTTGGATTGGCTGAGCTATGATCAATTGAGGACATTCATGGTGTTAATTTCTTAGATTGGGGTAGTAATTAGCTCTGGTAGATGGGAATTAACAGAAGATAAGCTGGATATGAAAACATGAGAAGAATCCAGGCAGGAAATAAGGAGCCCCTAAAGTTATCTAGAAAAAGAAACTAATTAAAAAAATTTTAGGGGCACCTGGGTGGCTTAGTCGGTTAAGCGTCCGACTTTCGCTTGGGTCATGATCTCGCGGTTCGTGGGTTCGAGCCCCGCGTCGGGCTCTGTGCTGACTGCCAGCTCAGAGCCTGGAGCCTATTTCAGAGTCTGTGTCTCCCTCTCTCNAGAGTGAGGGAGACACAGATCTGAAGCAGGCTCCAGGCTCTGAGCTGTCAGCACAGAGTCCGACGCGGGGCTTCCACTCATGAACTGGGAGATCATGACCTNAAGCAGGCTCCAGGCTCTGAGCTGTCAGCACAGAGCCCGACGCGGGGCTTCCACTCATGAACTGGGAGATCATGACCCGAGCCGAAGTAGGAGCTCAACCGACTAAGTCACACAGGTGCCCCTAAAAAAGGAAACTAATGTTTCAAAGAAAGCTTTACCTGACACCTCCAAACCAAGTCCATTCTCTGCAGAATTAATTATGTCTTCTGTTCTTCCATTACATCGGGTACAAAAGCCTATTTACTGCAAATTGTTTACATGTAAATCCTTTGTTCTCAAGCAGGAAAGAAGAGCATAGAGAGGTACTAAAAGAGTGTACTGCATGTGGTAAGCATTGGATACATATGGAAAGGATGGATGACTAGTGGTTTGTCCCCTGCGTGTCTTTGGAGCTCCTAAATCCTCTTTCTTTAGTGAAACTCATCTAATGTTTCTTACTATCTGTTAAGCAGTTGCCTATAGAAGGAATCATCTTACCTGGTAAGCTGAGAGCTCTGGATGTAAAATGCTTCTTAAATTGGCCACAAATTTTCTTCTATTTGTGAAGAGGTGTTGTATGGATTCCTTTTAAAATGCTCATATTTCATAAGCATTCGCAGATACCTGACTGAAAGGCAGACAATTAAAATTGTGGGAGAAATCGTTTCTCTGCAGAAGAATCTTTGGGCTGATCTCCAAGCCTCCTTCCTGTCCCCTCTGCTGCCTGGAGTCCTGCCTTCCCTGCTCAGACATTTCCCTAGAGGGCTTGCGGTGTAGCTGGTATTCCTCTGAGGACAGAGATGGATGGGGTGTTTGGGTTTGTTGATGTTCACTTGATATTTTTAGCCCATGGTCAGCAAAAGTAGACACAGCAGCAGGTTGGCTTTTATCGAATATGAAATTTCACGTCTTTCCTGTGAAAGTCCCTTTCTTCAGGACAATCCATCTTAACTGCCTGCCCCGGCTGCCCTTGACTCTGATGCCGGGATTGCTGCCTGCACGTGGGCCTGTGTTGCCAGGAACGTCCCTACTCCTCAAAAGGTTTGGTGGGTAGTCTGTCGTAAGAATTGACCTGAAAGACTCCTATTATAAATAAATCAGTTAAGCATGTTTCTGAAGGATGTGGATTTTTGTCCATCTTAGGAAGTGGCTGCAATAGGACTTCCCACATCGCCTCAGAACACAGTGTAGAAAGAACACTAGCTTTGACTTGCCACGTCTGACCTCACTCTCATTTAAATAACATATGGCTGCAAAATTGCTTTAAAGTTTCCTAGCTTTACACCGAACTGGGGCACCTGGGCGGCTCAGTCGGTTAAGCGCCCGACTCTTGATGTTGGTTCAGGTCATGATCTCACCGTCGTGAGATGGGGCGACCGGCTCTGTGCTGGGTGTAGAGCCTGCTTGGGATTCCCCCTCTTTCTCTCCCTTTGATCCTCTCCAGCTTGTGCACGCACGCACGTGCATACTGTCAAATAAATAAATAAATAAATAAATAAATAAGTTTCCTAACAAAATAAAGTAAAAATTGGTACACTTAGATGGTACACATCTCTACTCTATGACTAAATGAAGAACAAGGTGTATATGTATATGTGAATGTGTGTTCTCCTGTGTGTATAACCTCTGTACATATGTTATATAGCATATATATGTGTATCTCCAGTTCCACTCAGACACATATGGTGTGCTCCATTCCCACATTCCCATTGTTCTTTTAGATACCAAGGGCCCTACTCTTTGTTTTACTTCACATGTCATGTGCTGTTGAAAAAAGGTGGCGGTATTCACACCTTCAGAGCCACCTGGGTAGGCTTTAGCAAAGCCTTGGGGTAGGGGAAATATTCCATTGGATGATTCATGGGCATCAGGTAGGCAACTGACCAGAGGAGGCCCATATGCCAGTGCAAGGAAACAAGAACTCATGTGGTCTTCTTCTCTGAAGGCCCAAAGATCTCTGGGTGGTTGGTCTCCACTGGCCCCAGCTACCAGGAGAGCAGGCTCTTGGTGCTGCCTCCAAAATCCCTCACGTGATCCTCCTCCACTTCCCTCACCCCCCAGGTCACTTGTCTTTCCTCTCCAGGGTCAGGGAGACAGAGAGAGCAAAGTGGTTTGGTTCTTTCCCTATTCTTTTCCCCATTCTTTTGCCAAGATGCAATCTCTGGGTTTCCTTAAGACTTTCTCTTTTGATTACCAAAAGACTGCTTTATTTTATTTTTTTAATTAATTAATTTTTTTTTATTTTTGAGAGAGAGGGAGACAGACAGACAGAATGTGAGCAGGGATGGGGGAGGGGCAGAGAGAGAGGCAGAATCAGAAGCAGGCTCCAGACCCTGAACTGTCAGCACAGAACCCGACACAGGGCTTAAACCCTTGAACTGTGAGATCATGACCTGAGCCTAAGTTGGATGCTTTCCCGACTGAGCTGTCCAGGTGCCCCACCAAAAGACTGTTTTAGAATAAAACTATACACGCCTTCCACCTAACAATACAAACTCTTTCTCTTTCTTCCTCTCTTCATTTTGCTCCACTAATGTTACTTTTATTTTAGGCATTGTGAATGCCTCCAAGAGAGTAATGAAAAGGCTACATACATGGAAATGAGAAAAAGAAAAGCACAAAAATTAACATATCATATTAGGTAGTAAATGCATTTAAATATATGTTGATCTTAAAATTCAGAGATTATTTCATAAAATGAGCTTCTAAAGAAATTAACTTCTTGAGGCACCTGGGAGACTCAGCCAATTAAGCCTCTGACTTCAGCTCAGGTCATAATCTCCTGGTTTATGAGTTCAAGCCCTGCCACAGTCTCTGTGCTGACAGTTCAGAGCCTGGAGCCTGCTTTTGACTCTGGTCTCCCGCTCCCGTACCTCTCNGAGATCATGACCTAAGCGAAAGTCGGACGCTTAACCGACTAAGCCACCCAGGCGCCCCGTGCTACAAACTAATCTTTAAATAAAGATATCACTGAGCTAGCAAGCCATTAAGAAATGTAGAATCTGAGGCCTGGATTGAAGATGTATCCTCTAAAGTGGATTTATATTTACTTCAATTGGCTACTAGAACATAAGCTTCACAAGGGAAAAAGTTGTGTCTGTCTGGTTCACTGCTCTGCCTTTTCTATTTAGAGCAGAGTGTAGGCGATAATAGGCACATTGTAGGAGATCAAAATTATTTATGGAATCGATGAGTAAAGAAATTCCCAGAAGAGCCAGTTTTCTCACTATTGGAGTGCAAGTTTATAGACAGGCAGAGAGAAGGCTAGAATAATCCATGTAGTAAAGAATTGGAGTTGGGAGTTCTAGTTTACGTTAGTATTGATATAGATGGATACTCGTAGAAATATCTATAGATAACATATGTACATGGAGTAGTATCTACACACAGAGTACCTGACCCACTGAGCTGAGAGGACCTTGGAGCCATAATACCACCCTGGCAATGAACATGGTCAGTACCTAGACGTTGGTTTTTAATGCCTTTTTCCAATAAAAGGATCTATGGAATTTGGGAGAAATGATTAATTCTAGGACTGGGGCAGGAAATACATGAGATGAGTCTGTGGTACCAGAAAATAAACAAGTGCTAAAACAGCAACCGCAACAACAGAAACCTTACAATGATGGGGGCCAGTCAAGGGAAAAGGGAGTCTACTGAAAGAGCTCCTCAAGGTCAAAGCTGGAATAATTTAATACAAAAAATAAAGTAGTATCAGATATATCAAAATATAAGATATATCTTCATGAATCCAAATAGATATAAATGTACAAATGAATGAATAAATGAACAAATGGGAGAGACAAGGGAAAAGTAACATGGGGAAGAATTTCAAATAAATCATGTAGATACTCTGTCCCCAAGGATGTACTACTCTGTAAGTAGGGACTACTCTAGTGACTTCATTTCAAAGAGTACAGTCTGGAAAGTGGGAAAGAATTACTGCACAGTGGAGAAACTTGACAATGATTGCCTCAACCAGGTGACCAATGTTACCATCAACAGTGAAAAGTTAGTTAATAGTATATCCACTAGATGGATCGTAATGAGAACGGTGATTTTATCTTTGTGGTCTTCCTCCCCACAACCTATAACTCCAGGCTAATCATGAGAAAAACAGAAGATAGATCTTCTACAAAATACCTGACCAGTAACCTGCAAACTGTCATGTCACTCAAAGTAAGGAAATGTTGGAGAAACTGTGACAGTCAAGAGGAGCGTAAAGACACGTGATAACCCAATGTAATGTGGTTTCTGGATAGGACTTTAGAACAGATAAAAGGTATTAGGTAAAAATGAAGGAAATCTGAATGACCGGTGGACTATGATTAAGAGCAAGGCACCAGTGTTGGCTCCTTAGCTGTGATAAATGTATAAATAATGCAAGATATTGACAATAGGGGAAAGTGGGTGCAAGATGTAAGGGAACTCTCTAGTCTCTGCAAATTTTCTGTGTATCCAAAACTATAAAATAAAACATTTATTTAAAAGAGACAACAGAAAAATAATCTTCAAATGGGCAAAATGAAACTGCAGTATCTACATACGCTCATTTCGTGATACAACTATTTCAATTTTTTAATGTTTATTTTTGAGAAAGAGAATGCAGGCAGGGGAGATGCAGAGAGAGAGAGGGAGACACAGAATCTGAAGCAGGCTCCAGGCTCTGAGCTGTCAGCACAGAGCCTGATACTGGGCCCGAACTCCCCAACCATGAGGTCATGACCTGAGCCGAAGTCAGAGGCTTAACCGACTGAGCCACCCAGGTGCCCCAGTGATACAACTCTTTTAAAAACAAGAAGATTACAATAAAAGTCAGGATAGTGGTATCCTTTGAAGGGAGGAACGGTTTGTGAATGGGAAGTGGTATTTAGTTCTCTCAATAGTTTTCTGAAGTATGTACTATGAGTTACTCGATTTTAAAACAGAAAAGAGAGGCACCTTGGTGGCTCAGTCAGTCAAGCATCTGACTCTTGGCTTTGATGCAGGTCATGGTCTCAGTTTCATGAGTTCAAGCCCCATGTTGAGCTCTGAGCTGACCCTGCAGAGCCTGTTTGGGATTCTCCCTCTCTCTCTCTCTCTCTGCCCATCCTTGGCTCACTCTCTCCCTGTCTCTATCAAAAAGTAAATAAACTTTAACAATAAATAAATAAAGAGAAAGGAAAGACAATGAAACTAGTGTGTGGAGGAATTGCGTTTCAGACACAGACAACTTGACTTGGGAACCTGACCTTTTGGCTGTTGGCCTTGTCCAGTCTAAATCTCTGTGTCTATAGACTGTAGAAATTTATTTGTTTATTTGTTTGTTTGTTTTAGATGTTTATTTATTTTGAGAGAGAGAGGTTACGAGCATGCGAAGGCAAGTGTGCGCATGGGGGAGGAACAGAGAGAGAGGGAGACAGAGGATCTGAAGCCGGTTCTGCACTGATGGCAGAGATCCTGATTTGGGCTTGAACTCATAAACTATGAGATCAGGACCAAAGCCAAAGTCAGGCGCTTAACTGCCGGAGCCACCCAGGTGCCCCCGACTGTAGAAAATTAAAAATAAAATTAAAGTGCGTATAATTCTCTATTTTTTTTTCTTAAGTACAAATACATTTCAGGAGGTTGTTTGCTAATTGGTTACAGAAGAATTTTTTTTTTTTTTTGAGAGAGAGCCCAAGTGGGGGAGAGGAGCAGAGGGAGAGAGAGACTGTCTTAAGCAGGTCTCATGATGAGCACGGAGCCCAGTGCAGGACTTGACCCCACAACCCTGGGATCATGACCAGAACCAAAATCACAAGTTGGGTGCTCAACTGACTCAGCGCCCCAGGTACCCTAGATTATTGTTTTTAAAGTTACTAAATTGCAGTGACAGAGACTATTGAATTTGTCTGAAAAGCTTAGAAAAAAAGATAACAACAAATGGACTATAAAGAGCTGGGAGAAAAGATATTGGTGGAAATTCTCAAAGTTTAGAGATGAGTACAGTTTTTTTAGGGGCATTTATTTTGCTTCTACCTGTTGATTATTGCACATAATGCTGCTGGGAATGTGGATACACAAATATCCGTTTGGGTGCCTGCTTTCAGTCCTTCTGGGTATACATCCAGAAGAGGAATTTCTGGATCATATGATAATTCTATTTTTAATTTTTTGAGGAACTTCCATAGTCTCTTCCATAATGGCTGCACCATTTTACAATCTCATCTAGTGCCAACAGTGCACAAGGCTTCCGATTCCTCCACATCCTTGCCAACAACAACAACAACAACAACACAAAAAACAATACACACACATACACACACACACACCTTTCTTCTTCTTCTTCTTCTTCTTCTTCTTCTTCTTCTTCTTCTTCTTCTTCTTTTTAATAACAGCCATACTGATGGATGTGAAGTAGTATTGCATCGTGGTTTTGCTTTGTATTTTCCTAATCACTAATGACGTTTCGCTTCTTTTCATGTGCCTTTTGGTCATGTGTGTGTCTTTGGAGAAATGCCTATTCAAGTCCTTCATCCATTTTTTAATCAGACTATTTATTTTTCTGCTATTGAGTTATGGGAGTTCTTTATATATTCTGAATATTAACCTCTTATCAAATATAGGATTTGCGGGGCACCCAGATGGCTCAGTCGGTTGACGGTCTGACTGCTGGTTTTGGCTCAGGTAGTGATCTCTCAGTTTGTGAGTATGAGCCCTGCATCGGGGTCTGTGCTGACAGCTCAGAGCCTGCTTGGGATTCTTTCTTTGTCTTTCTCTGCCCCTCCCCCACTTGCGTGAGCATGAATGGTCTCTCTCTCTCTGAAAAATAGACAAAAAAATTTGTTTTAATATATGACTTACATCCATTTTCTTCCATTTTGTGGGTTATCTTTTCACTTGTTGATTATATTCCTGCTAAACTGAGTTTTGACAAAGGTACAGAATTCAGTGGAGGAAGGATAGCATTTCCAATTAATGGGGCTGGAGCAATTCAATATTTATAGCCCCAAAACAAGGGACCTCAACCTAAGTCTCAGATGTTATACAAAAATTAATTCAAAATGAATCATAGACTTAAATGTTAAACGTAACCATACAACTTTTCTAGGTAAACAAAAAAACAGGAGAAGACCTTTGAGTTCTTGGACTTGAGACCAAAAGGATGATTCACCAAAGGTAAAATTGCTAAATTTGACTTCATCAAAATTTACAACTTTTTCTCCGTAAAGACCCTGTTAAGAGAATGAAAAACAAGCTACAGACTGTGAGAAAAGATTTGTAAACCACATGTTCAACAAAGTGTCTAGGATATACAACCTTCAGACTTCAGAATGAAAAACAAACAATCTGATTAGGAAGTGGACTGAAGATCTGAAGAGATATTTTACCAAAGGTGATAACAACAGATAAATTTCATCAAAAGGTGTTGAACACCATTTGCCATCAGTTAATCGCAAATTTAAACCACAGTACGATATCGTTGAGGGTCTTTCAACATGGCTAAAATAAAAAATGGTGACAATAGTGAATGCTGGCAAGATGCACTCATACGTTGCTAGTGGGAATGTACGATGGTACAGCCACTTTGAAAAACAGTTTGGTAGTTTCTTAAAAAGGTAAACATCTACCTGCCATACAACCCAGAAGGTACAGTCCCAAAAGAGATAAAAAAATTTTATGTCCACACAAAAATCTCCACGGAGATGTTTATAGCAGCTTTATTCTCCTACTCTGCAGAACTTGGACTTCACCACAAGAGGGCACGATTATTCCAGCTAACACATGGGCAAAAGGGAACGGGTACAGAGATGATCTTGAAACAAACAAACAAAAAATAGAGATAGATGGAAATGATGCCATTTTATAAACTACTTTTGTAACTGAATGGGGAGGAGGTATATTTGTGCTTAGTTTTTTCAACTACTGAAAATCAGCTGATGAAAAGGCACACAAGAGAAGAGAGTTCTGATTGGGACCCAGTCTCTGAAGGACCAGACAGAGGCTCTCTCTCTTCCTTCCTGTGGAGATGCATCTCCTACAGCAGCTTGCTCATACACAGGCTCTTGGAAGCATTGATACAAACAGGTATTGGATCTTTAACTGGGTGTAAAGCTGACTTCCTGTGCTTTATAAGCACACTTACGATGAACGTGATATTAAAGAGAACCTATCAAAAACTTTTGGCCACTAAAGTTAAACCATTTTTATAACCTCTGGTTATAAAAAAATGTTTGAAGATGAGAAGGGATGACGGCCATGAGATTGGTAAAGGTCATTTTTTTTAGAATGTTTGACCCTGCTACTAGTTCCCATCCTCCTTCACTTTCACTTCAGTAATGGGATGGTCCTCACCCACTTGGGGACCATCGTCCAAACTCATCGCCCCCACTTGGACTGTCGTCCAAACTCTAGTCTAGAAATGGACTTCAGGGGGCCACTCGGGGAGCCATGAAATGGATCCTCTGTTGGGAGACACACACGACACGTGTCCAACTTATGCCTGGAAAGCTGAAAGGGGCTCTGGACAGAGCTTGACTCCCTCCCACCAGGAAGTCCACAGGGAGCAAGTGGTGCACTGGTACCAGGGCTGAGAAAGGAGGTACAGGGGACCAGCCACCTAGAAAAGCATTCACCCTGGTCAAGGGAAGGCAAGAAGCTTTTTAAAGATTGTCCCCTGAAAGAAAGCACCTTTAACTTCCTACCACCCAGAATCTGAAGTCTCTTAGCCAAGTCAGAGCTCTCCATCTCCTTAAATCCCTCACATTCCCCTGTTTGGTCCCTGGTGTTGAGCAAAAGAATAGTTGGAACCAGTTCTGTGTCGGAAATGGAAGAAAATTTAAAGCTAAGTTCAGAATTTTGACGATTGGGTGGATTTGAGCATTTTATGTTCTGAATTAAGTCTGTTTTTCTGAATAAAATTGATCTGAAATCTTATCTCCGAGTAACTAGAGAAGTCATGGATTCATTCAGTTCTTCATCTAGGGTCAAGGGAAAATGATCCCCATGAATAAAGTTTAAGGGACAGCAGGAGCCAAAACTGACTGTGTGTTTTATACTGTGGGGTTACCTTTACGTAATCTGAGGTGGAACTAATGTGTAAATGTTGATTCAGTGCTTGTTCTTGAACGCATCTCATTTCCCTGGCTTTGTTTGACAGAGTACTTCTGGAAAGCCAGCTTTTATCTGCTGAGCACTTGTCAATGAATCAATAACATGGAGTAAAATGTCAAAAATACCCACAAAACTGAGCCACTCTCAGCAGCAATAAAAGAGGTACAATGACCTGTTGATTAAATGTCCAAACACAGCTCAACCTGTCCATGTCCCAAAGAGAATTCCTGATTTCCTTCCATGCCTACCAAACCTGTGGCTCCTCTGTTCTTCCTCCTCTCAGTGACTGGCACCATCGTACATTTGGTTTCTCTGGATAAACTCCTAGAAATCCTTCCTGATCCCCCATTTTCCTCCATCCTCCATCCAACCAATCTAAGAGAGTAGTCAGTCAGCTCTGCCTTCAAAATGCATCCACATCTGACCTGTTCAGCTCTGCACCCCCACCCCTCCCCTAATCCCTCACAAGGNTAAGCGAAAGTCGGACGCTTAACCGACTAAGCCACCCAGGCGCCCCCTGATCTCTCTACTCTTGCCTGCTTATCATCTCTTCCCCCATCGGCTGGACTGGTTGTAAAATAGAAATCAAATTGCATTATCCCTAACACCAAACCTGTAATATCAGTGTAACATCCAAATGTCTACTGTGGCCTCCAAGACTTTCTGTGATCTGAGCCTTGCCAGAACAATGGGCATCATGCTTTACTTCTATCCCCCATGACTCTCTTGTAGTCACACCAAGATCATTCCCATCTCAGGGCCGTTATTCCTGCATTTCCCTGATCTCTTTGCATGGTGTGCTTCTTAAATTATTCAAAACATAATTCAATTCTGTGTTCAAATATCATCTTCCTCAGAGAAGCTTTTTATTACCAGCCTGGATTTTTATTACCAGAAAATATATATACTACCTCCCTAGTCACTACTTATCCTTTTACATTGCTTTATTTTTCTTCTTAACAGTTATTGTCTGACACAGTATTACTTGTGTTGGTATGTTGTCTGTCCCTATGACAACAGGGACCACGATTGCTTTACTCTTTGAGCGCTTCAAACAATCCTGATACTTCACAAGCATTCAACATTTTAAAAAATATTTATTAATTAGTTGACTAATCAATTAATTTTTAAGTAGGTAAGTATATAGTATAATAAGAAGATCATTGGATTTGCAGTTGTGGATTCCTGATTTAGTTTTTCTACTAATTAGTTGTGTGGGTTTTGACAAATAGCTTTTACTTCCTGTCCTTCTCTTTCTTCACTCAAGGATCCTCTTTAAGGTAACCCAGTGCCCTGAAATTCTATGATGTCTAAAACACATAGCCATTAGCCATTTCTGATATGGGATAGTACTTTATTTCTTTGTATTTATTTGCAGCCATTATAAATTAATAATTTTACATGCCTCCTCTGGATATATTTAGATAACTGTACATTTTCCTTCTCTCCCTCCCTGTCTTTCTTCTTTCTTTAAAATTCTGCAAGTCCCCTTCTATGTGCCTTAGTATTGTGTCAGGCACTTGTGAGACAAAGATAAATCTCATATTCTCCCTGCTTGCAAGAATCTCATAAACTGAAAAGGGAGGCAAAAACATAAGTAAATGAATTAGAATTTAGCTTGAAAGTGCATAGGCAGAATTTTTTTTCAACATACAAGGATGAGTCACTCCAGCTAGAAGAGTAGTGTGCGAGAGGGAGATTGTATGATGTACCTTTTCGGAATGCTGCCCTTCTGGAGGAAAGGCAACAGCGGTAGCCACGGAGGGTGAGGTTAATAAAGGTAGACACTGAGTAATCAGTCCACTGGCCTATTGACTTGGAAGTCCTTGACAATATTTATCATAGTAGTTTTGGTAGGACGTGGGGTACAAGATCAGTATTTGTACAAATATTACAAATAATCACTGCCATGAATTGAGCAGTGATTAGAAGGGGTAGAAGGGGAGGTGGGGTGGCTTCAGTTTGTTAAGCTTCTGACTCTTGGCTTTGGTTCAGGTCATGATCTTATAGTTTCCTGAGTTTGAACTCCACACTGGTTCTCTCCAGAGAGCATTGGCTCTCTCCAAGCGCAGAGCCTGCTTGGGATCCTCTGTTTCTCCTTCTCTCTGCCCTTTCTCCACTCATGCTGTCTCTGTCTCTTTAAAAACAAATAAACTTTTTTTTAAAGTAGGGTAGGGGTGCCTGGGTGGCTTAGTTGGTTAAGCGTCAGACTTTCGCTTAGGTCATGATCTCATGGTTCGTGGGTTCGAGCCCCGCGTTGGGCTCTGTGCTGACTGCCAGCTCAGAGCCTGGAGCCTATTTTGGAGTCTGTGTCTCCCTCTCTCTCTGACCCTCCCCTGCTCACGCTGTCTCTCTCTCTCTCCCCTAGAAATAAATAAAACATAAAAAAATAAAATAAAAATAAAAGTAGAGAAGAAAAGAAGATCTGTTGTGTGAGCTTCTCTTTTAGAAAGTTTGAGGAGAGAAAAAGACTAGGTACGGAAAAGGAGACAGAGAGACTTAAGGATGCAGAAAGCCTAAGCAGCTAAGAGCCCAAAGGACTGGAATTATGGTTATAACACTGTGTGAGAGGTTTTTTGTCTTCATGAGGACGTTGCAGAGGAATGAGATTCACACTGCAGCTCCGTCAACAGAGGAAACTCATCTTCCTCTGGGACAAAGGGGAAGAAGGAAAGATGACTTATCAGACTTAGGGGCATTTGTAGAGCACAGTTAGGAGGCAAGGACATTCTTGCCAACCTGTATTTCCATAGTAAAGTAAATATTAAGGTCATGTGCTGACCTGAAGGGAGCAAAGATTGTGTAGGAGATTCGAGACAGTGAAACACTGCAATATTCTCTAAACATGAATGGCATAGCTAAAGTCTATTGGCTGACTAATACCTGACAGTTTACAATTACACTGTCAACTTAATGGGTTACTTATTTCTGATGATTCCTATTTTCATCATGGGCTGTTAGTAAGCATTAAATTGTGCTTGGGTTTACTCTCATTTCCAAGGCTAATTACTGTTAATACTATTTTGCTGTGTTAACCTCTTAATAAGAAAGCATAATAAATAATGATGCTGAGAACAGAAGGCTCAGCACAAAGTCTTTCAATCGAGACATCACGGATGTGTGTTCGCTAGCTGAAGCAGCTTACCTGTCAGTGAACAAGTGCTCTCATCCACATGGATTAGTTTCATGTTAACCAAACATATAGGCATATGTGTTCATTCATTCATTCATTCGTTCATTCGTCAACTGCTCTATGCCAGCCGTTCTGGGAGTCAGAGGATTCAGCAATGGAAAACCCAGCCCTCACACTTTTGTGGACATGGATGGACCCAGGGATTTATGCAGTCTACATGTACTGAATTCTAATATCAAAATTAAATATTACAAATAAGGAACCCACATGGAATATGTTTGCTCTATTTTCTTTAGGTTTTGGGGGTTTGTTGGGTGATGCCCAAATACAATCACTGAAACTACATTTTATGGGTTACTAAACTGCATCTAGTCCTCTAGAATGAGCAAGAAATGTGTAAAAAAATAGCCTCCTGTGTAACTTCTTTATTGTGTGCCTTCTGCCCTCAGCCTTCAAATTACCATTCTGTGCCCAAGCCAACCATTTACCTTAGTCATTCCCCCTTGGATCTCCGTCAGCACTCTGCCTGTGGGATGGAAATCTTGGTTGCTTCCCAAGCTGTTTGCCTTTGGCCTCTGGGGGGCATTGTTGCCCTTTCTTACCCATTGATGTCCATAAGTTATTTAGCTGAAATAAATGGCAATTCATGTGCAATAATAAAAGAAACCTTGTAGGGCATTTCAATTTTATTACATTCCTAGGGATCTGAGGCAATTTATTTGCCTATTGCTTATTTGTCTTTAATTATTACAACAGTTATTTTGCATCATACTTTTTATCTTTCAGCCACTGAGGTTGGAGAGAATTTGTATTGATAATCCCCAGAGGAAATTTCTAGTTTCCTTCTTCCCATTTTCCTTCTTTCTTCTCTTCTTCCTTCCCTCATTCTCCTCTCCCTCTCTCCTTCCTCTGCCTTTCTCCCTCCAGACTCAAAAAAAATTTTTTTACATTTATTTATTTTTGAGAGACAGAGAGAGACAGCATGAGTGGGGGAGGGGCAGAGAGAGAGGGAAACACAGAATAGGAACAGGCTCCAGGCTCTGCGCTGTCAGCATAGAGCCCAACAATGGGCTGGAACCCAGGAACCATGAGATCATGGTCTGAGCCAAAGTCAGAAGATAAACCGACTGAGCCACCTAGGCCCCCCTCTCCCTCCAGACTTTTATTCATTAATTCCACAAATATTTATGCTTATTCTGTGCTATGCTGTAGTAAGAAACAGCCTTCGCTCTCAGGGACCTTACAGTGTAGACAGATACTGGCAATATAAGCACTGGTTGTAATACAGTGTGTTTAAATCTATGATAACAGTAGACACTGAACTCTGAGGGACAACAGAGCATAGAACAGCATGGACATCAGGTAAGGCTTCCTTTCAGTTGATTCATAGACTGGGCAGATGGTAAGCGTGTGAAGCTGGGTAGAGAGGAGGGATCATGACTCCACACACAGATCTTTTAGTTTAGATCCTTGATATAGAGGAAATTAATACACACACACACACACACACACACACACACACACACACATTTCTGTTTTTCTCTTTGGAATGCTGACTCCCTTTCCCATCTATCAATTCATATCAGAGTTGAAAATTATTTGGAGTACTATGTGCCACATTCACTTATCAGTTAATCTGGGATGAGAAGGTGCGAGACTTAATTTTTCCCACCCTACTGTAGTTCACTGTTTCTTATATTGTATGATCTGTTTGAAGGGTGAACATGAGGCTTAGACAGAAGCTTAATCCATAATTCTCTGAGCCAATAAACAAGGATATGAATTCCTTCATTCCACTTAACTTTCTGCTGTGGGCAAAATTTTATTCTTACCTTCATCAAGTAACTTCTTAAATCAGCTTCCATATCGAAATTTCTCAAGGTATCTTCAAAAAGCATAGATGGAACTACTATTTCCCCAGAAATTTCTGATCTGGTAAACCTATGTTGGTACCTGGATATTTCTAATTAAAAGAAAAAGACTGTAATGATTTTGATGTTGAGACAATTTTAAAACCAAAGTTTGCCAAATACTCAAACAGTATCTTGTGATGGAAGATACTACTGACTCTGAATTCTGCTTCTGTCACACACTAACTGTGTGGCCTCAGCCAAGTTACCAAACATCTCTGAGCCTTGGATTCCTCATCTGTGAAATGGATTCATTGTACACCAGGCTTGTCTTAAAGTGGAATTTGGGAGCCATCCTCTTTCAGCTAAGCTAGTGAAACAACCAGAACACGAATACCCTTTTCACATTTCTCAGCCCCTCCTGAGAATGAGATGACATTCAAAGTGAGGTCAGTGGGGACTCTGATGCTCAACACATATTGGTGGTCATGACTTTTGTGAAATAAGATTGTGGAACACCTGTTTTAAGCAAGGCTTTTTAATCTTTTTTATTTATTTAAAAAATTTTTTTACATTTACTTATTTTTGAGACACAGAGAGAGACAGAATACAGGTGGGGGAGGGACAGAGAGAGAATGAGATGCAGAATCTGAAGCAGGCCCCAGGCTCCGAGCTGTCAGCACAGAGCCTGACATGCGGCTTGAACCCACAAACCATGAGATCATGACCTGTTGCGAAGTCGGACGCTTAACAGACTGAGCCGCCCAGATGCCCCCTATCTTTTTTCGTAAATATCCACAAATCTCTATCCCTTGTGAGACTTCCTAACAGTCTCCCGTGGCTCTCTCTGGCCTAACAGGCTCCTACCTGGTCATCTTGGCTTTATTTTCATTTTTCTCTCAGACACACAAGCACACCCCTTCCCTCTTCCATGATCCCCCTGGGAGGTCCTCAGCAGAAAAAACAAAGCTCATAAAAGTAGTTTACTTCTTCATCTTTATCTGGCACCATCTCCCTGTGGGGCAAGGACTATAATTAAACACTGATGGTTCTGAACAAAATCTTCTATATTGCTACCTTTCACATAGGCCATTCCGTCAGCCTGGAAAACCCTTCTCCCCGTTTCTGTCTAATGAAAGACAAAATGTTTAATCTAGCATTATTGGGTGCTTAGTTTGAGTGGGTTACTTTGAAGACATTTCATTTATTTCTCAGATCTCCCTAAAGTGTTACGTGATTTTACTTTCATTTCACCAAACCAGAGGTCCGAGGAGTTTAAGGTTTTATGGGAACATCCTTCCCTCAGCAACCAGTGCCCTTTGTCCATTCTCTCTAACTGCCTTTTTAGTATTGAAAGGGAAGGGAAGGGCAGAGAGAAGGATGGTAAGAAGGAAGGGAAAGAAGGAGGCAGAAAGAGAAGGGGGAAGGAATAAATAGTAGATTTGCATGTTTAAAAGTAGGCATGTGGGCTTCATCATTGTATTCTAGTGCTGGGCTGGCAGTCATTATATATGTAGGCCAAGTGAGTAAATGGATGTATGACTTCTTGGTTTCTAGGTGTTACATCTTTTTTTTAAAACCAATAACACTCATTCCTTTACATCAATATCTATAATCAATATCGAAGTAATTTCAAATTCAGTCCAACCATTCTGTCCAACAACTGAAAAATGAGTATATGGAATTTTCATTCAGTATATACAACTACTCTGACAATCCTTCCTTTGTCATTAAAACAAAGTATACCCACCCAGTGCCCACCCCCCCATCATCCCTACTCACTTCTATACTGTGTCCTCAGTGAGGAGAGATTAGGTATGAAACAAACAAAACAAAGCAAAACAAAACCAAAAACGCAACTTTGGAGAAAAATCCATTCGCAGAGCTCCAGCTCCAACGAAATAGTGGTTTTGCTTTTATTTTTTTTATTTTTGAAAAAAAACTTTTTTAACATTATTCATTTTTTTTAGAGAGAGATAGAGTGCGAGTGGGGGAGGAGCAGAGAGAGAAGGAGACACCAAATCCCAAGTAGGCTCCAGGCTCTGCGCTGACAGCATAGAGCCCAACAAGGGGCTTGAATCCATGAGCGGTGAGATCATGATCTGAGCTGAAATCGGACGCTTAACCAACTGAGCCACCCAGGCGTCCCATTTTTGCTTTTATAAAAAGGACCACCATTTACAGGAAACACACCCTGTTCTTAAAGCCTGTCCCCTGTTAAATGCTGTCTTGTGTCAAGTGTTAATACATTTCTTTCCAAAAACCCTAGGACCTCTGCTTTTTTGAAGATAGCTTTGTGTTTAGAAGTCCATGGATATGTTACATGGTGTTGAACTGTGTATCATAGCTCATAACAGTCCTGTAATTTGCTAAACAAACAGTCCTTAATAAAACACAGCATCCGTTCCAACCAAAAGGGTGCCGCTCTATCAGAGAGGTTTGCTATTCACACATCTCAGTTGTGCAGTGATAAAACAGTCATTAACACATGCAAGCTCTTTAAAATTACAGCTGCCAGACTAGATGAGATTTATCTCAAGAGTGATTAAAGGTGAGAGTATTCACCTCACATTTTAGGATGATGCCTCAGAACACAGCTATAAAATAAAAATAGAGAGGTCAGAGTTATGGGGGCATGGACTTTGAGGGGTGCAGTTCTTGAATGTTGTGCTGGATTCTTTGGGCTGAAGGCAGAACGCCTTCCAAAAAAATGGCTTCTATAAAACACAATGCTTTTATTGCCTCAGGTAGCCCTTTCATTAAGACCATCTATGATCTCAAAGTTTACTTCTTGATGGTCAGAATTTCTCATCAACTAGGCATTGTCTAAGCACTCAAGAGTCACTTCCTAATGAAGAACAGTGGCAGAAAAGTAGGAATCGCAACTTGATTTTTAAGAGGAAAGAGTTACTTGCAGTTATCAGAGAATCTAACCTACCTAAGCCATGAATGAAAACTAGCTGCACTGTACTCACTTTTCTACCAAGGAGGTGTTTTTTTTTTCTTTCAATTCAAATTGTATTTTATGAAATAGCAAGATATATAGTCTGTGTGTAAGGTGTGCCTGGGAGTCTAAGAAAAAAACCTTACGTTTTTCGTTTTCTAAGAACTAGATGGAAAATGGTAAAAAAAAACCAAAACACCAAAAGAACGTTTAAAAATACTATTCCACCTCAATAACAATGAGCTGAGTGCAATTTAAAATAATAGTGGGTTACAATTAGCAAAGACTGTGAGATGGGAGATCAGTGAGTGCGGGCGATGGTGCAGTGAAACAGGAGGGTTCACACATGGGTGGCATGAGACAGTACATTAGAAAGAGCTCTTTCAACAAGGCTCTGGCAGTCCTTGTACTGAATCTCTAAGATGTCACAAAAGGTAATGCCATTTCTGATCATCTATTTTAAGGGAATGATTAAAAAACACACCTTTGCACATAAACATGCTTATGGTAGCGTCACTTAAGTAGCTATTAACTTGAAACAAACTAAAGATCCAACAGGAAACCGAGTAGCTAAGGAAATAGGATGCATCATTTAAAATGGCATTTACCAAGATGAGTTGTTCTCATGGGAAATGTGAATAATATAATTTTACTTACTGCATGCTATCAACTAAGTAAAAGGTCCCCCTCCTTCTGCTAATATTACTAATAAAAGCCATGTGGTGCTTGGTGTGTGTCAGGCACTCTTCCAAGCTCTTTACATGTAATAAGTTATTTAATTCTTGCAACAACCTCATAAGATAAATGTTCTTACTATCCACACTTTACAGATGAGGAGATTGAGGCATACTGAGATTAGTAACTTGGCCCATGTCACACAGCTAGAAAGTGGCAGGGCTTTTTATCTTGTTTTTGTTTTTAAAATTTTTAATGTTTATTAATTATTTTTGAGAGAGAGAAAGAGACAGAGTATTGGGGGGGGAGGGGAAGGGACAGAGAGAGGGAGACACAGAATCTGAAGCAGGCTCCAAGCTCTAAGCTGTCAGCACAGAGCCTGATGTGGGGCTCAAACCCACATACCACAAGATCATGATCTGAGCCAAAGTCGAACGCTCAACCGACTAAGCCACTCAAGTGCCTCAGCTATGTTTTTTTTTTAAATTGAGATATAATTCATATAATATAAAATTTACTCTTTTAAAGTGTGTAGTTCACAAAGTAAAGTTCAACAGACACTGGTCACGGGAAGTATCTTTGAAGTAAGAGGGATTAGAGAGCAGAATTTTCTGGAATCTGGGCAATTTCCTGGCACATAGTGCATGAAGACAAGGCACCATGTTCTTTTCTTTCCCTCCTATAGTATTCCAGGGTCTAGAAGAGTGCCTGGCCCATAGTGGACCTACTTTTTCATGTGAGTGAAAAAATAAGCTCCCCAGTGACCTGGAGACTAATTGTCAATGCCAACAGTAGCCAGCTGGCTAAACACGGGTTTCCTGATTCCACACTGCCTAGCTCTCTGCCTTTTGGCCAAAGTTGAGCTTCTGGTTTCTGAACTGCCTACCTGGTTCAGACCCACTGCCTTGCCTGACTTCCCTGTGCATTGTGACTCAGACTGTCTGTTGACTGGGCTCTTGACCAACTCCATTTTAAAATAGCCCAACCCATCACTACGCTGACTGCACTGCTCAGTCAGCTCTGGCTTGGCTGTCTCTGGGTGGTTCCCACCTTGTTCCCACTGTTGCTGGCCATGCTTACCACCAATGGAGAAACTCTCTGGGCTGGTACAGTTTCTTCCACGAATGTCCCCCTACTTATATTTCCTAGCAGCATCTCCGCACATGGTTAGTGGAGTGAGGGATTTGGTGAAGGAAGAAGCTCCAGAAACTTCCTTCTTGAAAAGTGCCTCTCTCTGCTGTTTATAAAGTTAGAAAAGACTTGGAATGTGGTTTCAGTGTTGTTTGAAGTCAGGAATCTGCTATAAACAAAAAAGTTAAAATAATCACCATTCTACCCATTTGAAAAAGAGAACGTATGTAAAAGTATCTCCTATGACTCCAAACTTGTCCTCTCATTTAGTCTAGAAGGCTTCTTTTTAACCATCTAAGTAGACATTTCTATGTGAATACCTCCTTGGTGAGCTCAATGGCAACAAAACCAAACTCATCTTTTTCTCACTCCATCTCTCTTTTCCACTGACACTTATTGAAGCCACTATTTACATTGCTACATAGTCATTCTTAACTCATCTCTGCTTTCATGTTTTTGACTTTATCTAGATAGTAGTCTCAAATGCATTTTTTCTTCTGAAATGCCTTTGACATTGATTCCTGGTTTTTAATTCACATCCAAGACCTTACCACTTTACCATATATGACTCTCAGTGTTTCTCAGTTGACCCCAGTGGCTGTGGAATTTTTTCTCTCTTATATTTTTCTTTCATAGCATTGTTAGAATAACTAGTAAAGACTGTTTTTATATTATCCATCTCCACACAAAGGAAAATGCCTTTTTCCTTAACGTATCAAGTTGTATGGCCCCTATTTAAAAAAATTCTTCACTATCTTATCCAAACCTATCAATTTAAAGTGATTGGTTTTATTATTATTATTATTTAAATTCAAGTGAGTTAACATACAATGCAGTCTTGGCTTCAGGAGTAGAACTCAATGATTTATCTCTTACATATGACACCCAGTGCTCATCCTGAAAAAGTGCTCTCCTTAATGCCTATCATCCACTTAACCCATCCCCCCACCCAACACCCCTCCAGCAACCCTCAGTTTGTTCTCTGTAATTAAGAGTCTCTTATGGTTTGCCTCCCTCATTATTTTTATTTTATTTTTCCTTCCCTTCCATTATGTTCATCTGTTGAGTTTCTCACATTGCACATATGAGTGAAATTGTATGGTATCTGTCTTTCTCTGACTGACTTATTTCGCTTAGCATAATCTAGTTCCATCCACATAGTTGCAAATGAGAAGATTTCATTCTTTTTAATCATCAAGTGGTATTCCATTGTGTGTGTGTGTGTGTGTGTGTGTGTTTGTGTACCACATCTTCTTTATCCATTCATCAGTTGACAGACATTTGGCCTCTTTCCAAACTGTGTCTATTGCTGATAGTGCTGCTATAAACATTGGAGTGCATGTGCCCATTCGATTATAAATGCTCATTCAAAACGATTGGTTTCTAGCTCTTTAAATTTTTCCTTGACTTTAGACAAGCTCATTGACTTGTAATGTACAGTATGACCATGCCTATCTCTGAAGCTTTGCTCTGACTATTTTCTTTGTCTACAATGTCCTCCCCAATTCTTGTCTCCCTCCTCTCACCAAACCAAATCCCTCCCATTTTGCAAAATTTTCCTTTTCAAGGAAAAACATATCTAACTTAGTCAACACTAATCAGACACTGATAGTCTATGCAGCAAATACTGTGGTTTCTAACTATAACCATTACAGTAGATTTTAACTAGTCACTCGCCTCTACTTTTTCTTAAATGTCAATTGACCTTCTTTCCTGAGAAAAAATGTAATTCCTTTTGCGGACAAAATCTGTGCTATCGAGTCTTCTTGTATTTTCTGTTATCTAACATATGTGCACAACAATTCCTTTTGCTTTAGTGATTGGGGAGGAGAGAAGACTTAACCCAACAAAGAGAATACTTATAATACCCTTCTGAAGAGCTTTGTCATTTCCTTTGTATATGACATTTGATCTAGAGATTGGGGTGATCTTGGGGTCAACCATTTTTGGTTTTGTGTCGTTAATGGTATTCGGATGAGATGTTTAACTTTTAGCTTTGTATCTTTTTAGATATTGGTATTAGAATATTTCTTTAATTTTTAAAATTTATTTTGAGAGAGAGTGTGTGTGAACAGGGGATGGGCAGAGAGAGGAAGAGACAGAATCCCAGCAGGCTCCACGCTGTCAGTGAAGAGCCCAGTGCAGGGCTCCATCTCATGAAACTTGAGATCTTGGCCTAAGCCAAAATAAAGAGTCAGATGCTTAATTGACTGAGCCACCCAGGTGCCCCAGTATCAGAATACTTCTAATTTTACTCTTGTCATGTCTGCTGATAATCATTTGGCACACATGGGTCACCTTTAGGTAAAGGTAACTGTCAATTGCTTCTCCTATAATTATGATATCATAGGTCAAGTCAGAATATTCTGGGGCTTGAACTGAGCTCTTTGTATAGGCATCTTGGATTATCTCCAAAGCCAATGCTCTCTTCCTTCTAGGTATTTGCCTTTCCAACTGCCCAGAAAACCTTCTTTCTTTTTCTTGACGACTGTTTCTTTGCCAGATTTCCTCTACACCATCCTCAGAGTTCCCTTCTCTTCTTCCAGTGAGCCACCTGGAAGCAACAGGTGTGCATCCAATATGTCCCCTGAGCCCTGCGTGCTCACATCATTGCCCCTAGTGGGTGATGATGTTATTGCTTGTTTTCTTGACTTAGTCTCCACTAGACTGTAATCACTGGAAGGCCAGGGAGTAAGCTTGTCTTCTTGAGCATTATATCTTCACTCTTGATGCATGAAATGAATGTAAACTATATAGTCATCAATCCTTACAACTTAAGAGAATTGACCAGTTAAATCTCTTACATTAGTTGTTTTCCATAATTAATTCTTTATAGAATTTTCCTATAATAGAAAAATTTTCAATGATATCTATTCTATCATATATGTTGTTTTCAATAATATATAATAGGAAATTCCATAAAGCATGGAGTTTAATTATATTTTTCTATAACTCTCAATGCATTCCTTTATCATTATTCATGCACTATAAATTATTGTAGGAACACTATTATGTTGTTTTATTTAATCTCACTGATTTTATGCATATATGTCTTTATTTGAACACAATCCCATTTAAAAAACCCAAACCTTTGATTTATCTTACATAAGCACTCAATCTCTAGTCTTTTAAGGCTGCTTGTATTTCTTCTAGTACTTATATTTCTAAGGAGATAGGTTTGTTTCTTTTTATTTGGATTCTGTAAGCAGCAACAATTTGTGATTGTTGGCAGAACCCTTAGTAAACAGTTATACAAGAAACTTGAGAGACAGTAAGTGTGTAGAATCTGGTCATTGGATCTCCAATAAGGACAATTACTATTAAGTTGGGTTACCTTTACTGAAGGGAAGATTTTTTTTCTATTATTATTTTTTAAAGGAAAAAGAGAGAAAGAGAGAGAGAGAGAAAGAGGGAGAGCATGAGTGGGGAAGAGGCAGAGAGAGAGGGAGAGAGAATTTCAACTCAAGCAGGTTCCATGCCCAGTGTGGAGGCTTGATATCACGATGTTCAGATCATGACCTGAGCCGAAACCAAGAGTCAGACACTCAATTGACTGAGCCACTTAGATGCCCCAAAGGGAAGATTTATTTTAAAAAGTTCTTTCTAAGTCAATTCATTATTTGTTTAGTGGGAATTTGTATCCTAGAAAAAATGGAGTAATCAGTTATTTAAGTTTTCTACAGCAAGTAAATACCCTCATGGGTGGAGGGCCTATGGTACAAACTCTTACTCAGATTTTGTCATAACATCCATCACACCTGGAGAACCCATTATGCATCACAGGAACTAAAGGTTGGGCTAGAATTTCTGGGAAGTTAGGATGGGGTGGGGTAAGTGGAAAAATCTAACATGTTTATATTAGATTAAATTATTCTCTTTACAGAAAAACTGCAGGTGGGAGAATGGGTCACATTCAGCACTTGTGGCACTGGTGGGCATTCTCCAGGGTCAGCAGATACTTTGTAGAACCATGCAGACAGTTTCCTGCAAGGTGTTACGATGAGTTGTGTCTCCAGACCACCAGTATGAGAAAACGAATGGCCTTTATCTTACCTGAGTGAGTCATGTGAAGAAGGAATCTTCAGCAACTGACATTTTTTTCTGGCCATCACTGCTGGGACTTGTGTTTCCTCACATCTATTGCTTACTTGTCTTATCCTGTAGCAAGTGAAAATGCAGTCTTGTTTGACTAGGAGTTTGTGTCACAGCCAACTTTCTCCTTTCCAGTCAAAAACACATTCCTGTGAGGAGAAAGACTCCAGTAACCTGTAATGGCTGTGATGACTCTGTGAGGAGACAAATGAGGTCTTCGATAGTCACACATCAGCAATTGTTTTGCTGAGACCCAAAGGATTGTGACAGTAAACTGAATATAATGACTTTGTTCTATTGCCTTCTGGCTCTGTCAGTTTGCTGGGACAGAAAATATGGTTGTTACAAATAGTGCCGTGGCCTTCAGAGCAGCCCCTCGAAAGCTTGGAGGTCTGGAGGTAAAATGGGTCCCTGACAGAACAACCCATTAGTCATGGTATTAAAGCTTGTACTCTAGGTCTCTGCTCATTTTCAGCTTTTCCTATTTTAATGCATTTAAATATTGCATCAACCCTTCAACCCCTGTATAAAAACAAAACAAAACAAAACAAAACATAAACAAGTAAAACAACTCACAGATTTAAGTAAAACTTTCTAATTTGGCACAGGTGCTGACATAATTTTCACCAATTCCTCAGTCTGATAGTTATTCCCACAATTGTGGAAAAATGGCAATGGACAAACCAAACCTGAGCTTGAAGTTCAGTGGGTTCTGAGACCTGGGATCAGATCTTAGTACTGCGGCTCTGAAACCTGGAAAAAGTCACTAATTTAGATCGCCATTTTTTTTAGTGTACATTTTTGAAGGGGCTGTTATGTGATTGACACTGTTCTAAGTACTTTATATTTAATTTCTGTGATGTTATAGGTGAGTAATGTCTCTATCTTCACTTTATGAATGGAAAAGTGAAACATAGAGAGGTCAAAATTTATCTGAGGGAATGAAGAAAGAGGCAGAACCAGGATTCTGACCCAAGCTGGTATCAGAGACAGTGCTATTGACCACAGTGCAATGTACTGTGGCAACCTATCCTTCCCTTATCTACACACGCAACAAAAACGGTCCCTGTGAAGAGCCCATGTATTTCTTTTATGCTTAGTATCTGCTCAGGCCTTACTTAAATCAGTAAAAATTTAGGTATATCTACGTCAGAAATAACTAAGGGTAAGACAGCTTTCTTGAGAGCTAAAATCTTTAGCAAGGTTATTGACTTATAAATGAAATTTTAATTTGACTTGGGTCCCCAACAGACTCACAAAAATCTTCCAAAATATTGAGGAGAATTATTGGCTAAATTCTAAGTCTTTCACTTTGGCCACTGTTGAACTGATGCTCTTGGAGCCTTAATGCCCCTTATCAGGATCATTTATACTCTCTTCAGATATGCTGGGCTAAACCCTTGGACCTATATACTATTACTTATTTGGGGAATTTTTAATTATGAATTGTAAATTAACTTAAAAGAATCTATTTTCATTGTTCTATTGAAAATTGAGTTCTGCGGGAGCCTGGGTGGCTCAGTCGGTTAAGCATCCGCCTTTGGCTCAGGTCATGATCTCACAGTTCGTGAGTTCAAGCCCCACCTCAGGCTCTGTGCTGACAGCTCAAAGCCCGGAGCCTGTGTTGGATTCTGTGTCTCCCTCTCCCTCTGCCTCTCCCCCCTCATGCTGTCTCTCTCTCTCTCTCTCTCTCTCTCAAAAATAAATAAACGTTAAAAAAATTAAAAAAAAAAGAAAATTGAGTTCTGGTTGAACTTCTAAAAAATATTTGCCTCCTCAATCACCAAACTGTGATCTGCCTGTTTAAATTAATTCTTCCAAGACCATGCCATGTTTGATGGCCAAGCATGGGGTTGAAAACCTTGATTTGTTCAATTAATCTATAATCAATGATCCAGAATGCTAAGTTTAGCTGTATGCTAGATAATGATGGAGAAATCCACAAAGAAAGTGTATTTACAGTAGGAGGATTTGAAATGAGAGCTAAGTTTTCTCTTTCTCTCTACTCTTAGTGAGTGTATGTGGGAAAGCCAAAAAAGGATGACTTTGAGGAATAAAAAGAAGTCATTAAGACCTTGTTTAATTTCTAAGTCTTTCAAAGTTTCTAGGGGAAATTTGACTCTTGGTCTACTTGTCCTTTTGACAATTTCTTATGAAAGGTATTTGGGACGCCCGCCTCGCCTTTCACCTTCCTGCTCTTTCCAATTCTCTTATGACTCATAACAGCAATTCCACCCCTTATTAAAAAAAAATGTGTGGCAGCTGCTGTGGAAGCATTACTGAGTCAGTCAGAAGTGAGGCAAGATTCCAAAAGGCTGATTCACTCCCCAGAACATGGAGGAGGACAATTAGAGAATTAAAGGTTGTAACTTCAGTTGTGGCAGTAAGGGCTTATCCAGTGGTTTATGCAAGCTCACTTACTACCTGTGACACCACAGGAAATTCACCATGGTTTTTCATTCAAACACCTACGCTACTCTTGTCTTAACCTGTTTGGTCTGGGTACATATCAGGTAAAGAGACTATGACCATCCTTTCTAAGGTTTTTTGGACCAGTTTTAAAATACAAAGAAAAAAAAAAGGTCAGTGAATTACGTTTAGGATCTCTCCTGTTTCATTTTTCTTGGAAATGATCCAATAGGGTAACTAAATTCCTTAGGTCAGAATTCTAGAGTAGGCCCAGAAAATTTGGATCAAGTACACCCAGGTATGTACTATTAAGTATTGTAATTGCCTCATGCATTTGGGCTGAGAAACATTTCATTATGAAACTTGAAGTACCGAAAAAATAATAATCACGATAAAACCTAGCAAATACATAAAAAACTAGGTACACAGAGCTCCTATGTCAAGCTTTAATGTACATATATGCATTTTCTGATTCTAAACCTCAGTAAGGTGGGTCTTTACTTCACTGAAAAAGAAGTTTAAAAGCATTGAAAATACATGGAGGCAATTAGAGCATAGTTTGATCTTTCGTTCATTTGGATATCATACCCAGTAAATCAGAGTTTTGCTTTCTATAGTGAAGATTAATAGATCTGTATTTGATTTCATTGTAAGGCTGACAAAACAGTCTGTCTCTCTCGCTTAAGTCTCCATTATGTCTAGGGTCATTTTCTCAGACATGAGTTTAAATTCACGTGTTTACCTCTTATCTTTTCCCAATGAGAATTAGGCATGAATTTACATAGGTCAGTCCC
The DNA here is from genome assembly GCF_008692635.1 of Crocuta crocuta. Lineage (NCBI taxonomy): Eukaryota > Metazoa > Chordata > Mammalia > Carnivora > Hyaenidae > Crocuta > Crocuta crocuta. The sequence goes on along the minus strand of NW_027527930.1, from coordinate 6,309,726 downwards.
TACAGTTGAGGGTTTGAGCAGGCTTTGAAATGCCACCTGACCATCTTTCACATGTGAAGCAATAGGGCTTTGGCAACGTGTTATGTTCAAATGGACAAATGAGAAGTTTGAGCAAAGGTGCCAAGAATAGCATCCCTCTCCCATGCTCTGGTGTGGGAGAGAGAGAAATCGGAGGACACAAAGTTGAAAATAACTGACATGAAAACAGGGTGGAGTGCCAAAGCTTACAGATCAATACCTAGAAGACAACAAAAGTCAATGAATGCGTAAGAAGAATGCCGACTACAGGTGAGCATTCTTTCCGTTGGTCCATCCCTCTTTTCTATGTTGTGTGGTTGCCCAGTTCTATGCAAACAAAGAACATAGCTGAGTCTGGAGGGACTCCAAACTGATCAGGTTGTTTTTTTTTTTTTTTTTTTAATTTTGACATTTAGGTTTTCTATTCTGTCTGAGAAGGTGCTTTTCTTCTCAGCAAGAAAATATTTTAACACAAGGGCTTGTATATTTCCTCAGTACAGATTACGCATTTATTTTTTCTTTTGTATCTTTGAGAGAACCAAGTGCTATGTTCTGAGTAACTATCTGAAGTTGGGGTTTCTAAAAACTCTTCGCTCAAAAAAGCGCTACCTTGTTTTTTTCTCGTCCAGTTTTCAAACAAGTTGAGAAATAAAAGACATGGAAGGCCCAAATACCATTTTTATTCCTAATAGAGACTAGATAGGAGACCTAAGCCGGTTTGTTAATCAAGTGGACTTGGTTAGTTGGCTTCACTTTAGTTGGATTCGCTGACCCAGTCACACCAGTGATGGTAGAGGTGGGCCACAAGGATGGGGCTTGTCTACGTAGTACTTTTGCCCTGGAGCCACAGAGCAGAATTTCTGCCCTCTGTGGGCAGATTCATTCTCACGAAGAATATCTAGGAGCTGAATCAAGCAAACCCAGCGATGCATCTGCATTTACCAATCAGATAAGTCGGTCACTTCCTTAAATATGGAATGAGCAAAGGTGATAAGAGAGATGCAGAGTTATGTAATTTGAACTCCTTTCTTAGGAAAGGAAATGGTAGGCTTTACCAAGAACTGTTCTCCACTTATGTTTGCCCTTGATGAATATAGTGAATGGCCATTCATGGGCACATCGTATGTTTATGATTGTACATATTACATATGCTATAGGATGCTTTATTCTGGAGATGCTTTAAAAGAAACGATAGTAGTAGAAGGGCTAGTTTATTTGCTTTGTTATAGGGTGTTGGCATTTTGTGGCTATTCCTTTCCCTTCCAAATATAGGTTTCCTTAAGTAGTTACATAGTCATCCTATCCCTTCCCTTTCTGTTTAAATTGCTCCCGCAGTTTCCCACTTAGATATAATCCATACTCTTTATGATGCCCACAAGGCTTAGAAGGCCTCTACAAGGTGATCTTTGCCTACTCTTACCTCCCATTTCTCCTTAGTCCCTTTGCTCCAGAAACAGAAGCATTTGGTTGTGTTTGTTTATAATTTTACATATACGTTTTAAAAAATTGTCTATATAAAGTTTATTTCTACTTCAAGTGCACCTGCTGTTCCTTTGCCTAGAATCTTTGAATGTTGGAGTCTTTCTTGTTATTTAAGTGTTTGCCCAAATGTCATTTTCCCAGAAAGGTCTTCGTAGACCATCTAACTGGAAGTAGTCACCAAACCACTGAGTCACCTGATTGTTCTACTCTGTGCATAGCCCTTACTGCCTTCAGATGGTTTTGTTTGTTGTTTATGACTTATTTTGTTTCTCTCGTCAGGGGACTGAAAGCTCCATTGAACCAATGGGCCTGTCCATTCGTTCGTTTTTGTACATCCGAACCATGCACTCAGTAGGAGCTTGTCAGTCTTTGGTGAATGAGTGAATAGTTCCCCTCATCCCACTACTGATGAGCAAAAACGCAAATAGTTCATGTATACAGCAAATAGTTTAAAGGCCACGCCAAAGTATAGTGTCAGTCTTGGACTGATTAAAGTGAGGATGCATTTCCTAACCTGATCATCACCAGCTAACAAAAAGGAATACAGCATATTAACCAACACACCTTGACAAAGTTGAGAAAAATTCCTATAGTTCAGAAAATGTTATGAGATTTCAGTTGTTAAAAGATTTGAATGGCTGGAAAGAGTTTCCAGGATCAAAAGCAAGTTCCATGCAGCATTCCTCATTTCATCAAAACTGTATTGAGAAGACAGGCATGGAAACAGACTAACTTTAGTTTGGATCTCAAGCATTTTCTGTAAAAACAAAGACATGTAGATTTTAAAGACCAAGTGTGCTATTGTTTGGGAATAATGAATCAGTGTAGGTCTTATATTTGTATTACCTCTTATGGCTTTTAGGGAAATGACATGGTATCTTATATTTGGAGCTGTAGCTTGGCTTCCCATTTCCTGCTTTATTTACCCTGAGGGACCAACACTAGAAACGTGAGTATTTCAAAGGTAACCCTGATGAAAGGGTTGAATGATATTTGAAACTGGATTTCAGTTTTGGAGGCTTTGCTTGTGGTGCATCTCAGTGTCCCGCATGAAGGTATGCAAAGTGGCAGCACTGTGTGCAAGTACATGTGAACTAATGTGCCATCTGCCCTCCAAGGAAACCTGGTATTCTAGACAAATATGAACTAAGACATAGTGGTGGTGATACTTCTCCTCCTTCATCCCAAAGAATTTATTTAATACCCAGCAATGCAATAAGAAAGCCTAGAAGGTGGGGCCTCCTCCAGGAGAAGGGGCATGAGGTGTAGAGCATGAGGCCAGGAAGGGAGCAATTAAATATTTTCCTCTTTCTCATAACTTTACATTATATAATTATATTTATACTTAACATATATTTATCAATGTATCTTTAACTAATTACCACCTCTTCAGTTTTCTGGCATAAATTACTTTTCGTAGCTAACCCTTATTAAATCTTACTTTCTTACTCTCCACTTCATGTGCCTATAGTTCAGGAACACAAATTCATTTAGACTATGCCTCATGGATTTCTGAGCTCTCTACTGGATTTCTGGAGTTGGCCCAAGGATCAAGCTGCGTCATGTTCATATGGAATAGTCCAGGCATGGACAAGATAGTGTCACATGGGAGATATGCCAGGAGCTCATTCTGGCCCCAGCCCAGTACGTCCAATTGGGAGTGCCTGAGAAGGAAAGTAATGAAGCAAAATTGATATACCTGGGTCAAAAGGGGATAAGCTAAATTCAGCTTTAAACTCAGAGCAGTATCCAAGGGAGGTACCTGAATAGTGCCTCCCCTTGAGTTGAAGACAGCAAGCAGGGTCCAATAAGTTAAACTACTTTGAAGAGCAGTCTGCCTTTGGGTATGTCATCTTTATTCATCTCGGGGTCAATCCCTTTTAAATTCCTCTGCAAAGAGACAATTCATGGGCTATGGGCCCAGGTCTTAGAAATCTCTCCCAATTTAAAATTCTACCCTCTTTGCCAAGGATTGCCGAGTAAAGAAATAAAGTTTGTGGGAATAAGTCACGATGAAGTTGTTGACTGCTGTGTTATGTCCTACAGCATGAAGAAAAGCACTAAATGTTTATCATCATCTTTAGCATAGAATTGTCAGAAGTCTACTCAATGAGGACAGGGATTTTGGCTTATTCACTGTTGTCTAGAAAAGTACCTGGCAGAAGATCAAAGAATATTTCTTGAAAAATTGCATCAGTGCATTGGTGAAGATTTTACATGCTGTCATACTTGTTGGAGTCGGAGAGTTCATTTGACCCTAATAAGGAAACTCTCCTACATCAGGTCTCAGGGCAGACCAAAAAGGGAAACCTATCCTCATGGTCTCTGACCTATGTGACATTCATCATTTTTTTCTTATGAACTCTAACAGATTGAGGAACAGAATGCCTGACCACTCATCCCTGCAACTTCCTGTCAGCTCGTGCATGGATAACTCACACAACCAGGAGAAGAGATAACCCACAGGATAACCCACAGTTGCATCATTCAGGAAAATGATTTACCAGAGAAGGAGTCTAGCTTTTCCTTGCACGCAATGGGTAGGTAAGTGCAGAGAACAAGGGACATGCTACAGAACTTTTGCTGCAGTTTGAATATTGCAGGACAATCACAAGTCAGTCAGGGTGGGCTAGGGTCAATTTCACTGTTGTATCTTTCCATGGCACATCCATCAGAGGACCCAATAGTCAAATGACCTTTGGCTAGCCTCAAAAACCTCACTCTCATTTGAGCAGGGCGGTAGAAAGACATCACATAAATCACTGACATTGATTTCCTATGGGAATCGGCCCCTCTTCCACTTGTAGCCCCATGTCTTTGCACAAATAGAACTGGTAAGCCAACAGTTAACCCCGGAGGAAGCAGAACAAGAATCTACCTGGACAGCTGGTGGGACTTCCTCTATTCTCCCACTGAATTATTTGAAAGTAGCTAGCCTTCTTCATACCTGGAGTCCAATGATTTCTAAAAATGTAAGAGATTATGTAGCTTCATCTCTAAGGAAAGGCAGTAGGAAAAGTATTCTTTTATCTGTGTCTTTACCCTTAGCATTTTGTGCCAGTTTTTAGACATGTACACAGACTATGATCACAGCAACTGAACAGTTATCAGAGCATTTTTAGTCTTCGATGAAAACTCAGTCTTTAATGTGGACAAGTCAGTGTCATGAGAAAGAAGATTTGTGCAATAGCACAGGAGAAATCAAGAATTGTTAGTTTATTCAAGATTTTAAAATATCCCTTACTAGTGAATAAGCTATATTTTTAAATTTTTGTTTAGATTTTATTTGGAATCCTTAAAAATTTCCCCTTCTTTCATCTTCCAACTCTTGGCACCTTACTTTATTTTTTTTAATGTTTATTAATTTAGTTTGAAAGAGAGAGAGGTTTGGGGAGGGAAGGGCAGAGGGAAGGAGAGAGAGAGAGAGAGAGAGAGAGAGGGAATCCCAAACAGGCTCCATGCTGTCAGTACAGAGCCAAATGGACAAGGCTCAAACTCATGAACCAAATTCACGAACTGAGCCAAAATCAAGAGTTGGATGCTCAACGGACTGAGCCACCCAGGTGGTCTGGCACCTTCCTTTGGCTGATAATGTTCAGGACTCCCTTTTGTTCTATGAGAGGATTTGTTGGAGGGAAAATTTATATGTTCAAGGCTAATAATTATTCACTAGTTATTATGTTCCAGGCTCATGACAATTCTTTGAGACAGGCTCTATGTTGATCTACAATTTGGAATAAATATTAAAGTAACTTAGAGTTCTGATCAAAAACAAGGTTTTATTTGTTCAAAACTGACCATTTAGCCAAGTATAATCTCAGAAGAAATGATAAGAAAAATACTCTGTAATCTTGGGTAGGCAAAGATTTCTTAGAGCAAACAACAACAAACAAACAAAAAACCAAAAAAAAAAAAAACCAGTAAAAAAATCCCCCCCACATACAAAATTCTCATATTTTTGAAAGATGTTAAGGAACTAAAAAGGCAAAAGCAGATTGGGAGAAAATATGATGAAGTCTTATCTAATAAATAATTCTTATACCTGAGTAAGAAGAAGATAACCAGATTTTAAAATGTTTTGAACAGCCATTTCTCTAAAGAAAGATATATGGATGCCATAAAAGAATATAAAAAGATGCTCAACATCATTAGTCTTCTGGGAAATGCAAATTTAAACTGTGACAGGTACCACTACACACCCACAAAAATGACCAAAATCCTACAGAGAGACAATGCTAATGGATGGAAAGGCTGTGGAGTAATTATAACTCTCATACATTGGTGTAGGAGTGCAAAATAATATAGTCAGTTTAGAAAACAGTTTGGTAATTTCTTATACACTTGCCCCAAGAATGGACATTCCCAGTTCTAGGTATTTTCCAAAGAAATGAAAACATAGGTTAAAAAAAAAAAAGCATGTACCTTATTCATAATAGCAGCTTTTAAAAAGAGTTTTTAAAATGTTCATCTGTTTTGTTTCTTAAATTCCATATATGAGTGAAATCATACAGTATTTGTCTCTCTCCGATTGGCTTATTTTGCTTAGCCTTATACCATCTAGTTTCATCCATGTTGTTGCAAACGGCAAGATTTCATTCTTTTCAATTATTAAGTAATAGCCATTGTGTATATATATATATGATATATGTCATATATATATCATATATATGTCATATATATATCATATATATATATATGACAGCTTCCTTATCCATTCGTTAGTAGATGGACATTTGAGCTCTTTCCACAGTTTGACTATTGATAAATTTAAAAAATAAAGAAAAAAAGAGAGAGGGAAACAAACCATAAGAGACTCTTAATTAATTGAGAACAAACTGAGGGTTCATAAAGGGAGGTGGGTGAGGAATGGGCTAGATGGGTGATGGGCATTAAGGAAGGCACTTATTATAATGAGCACTGGGTGTTGTATGTAAGTGATGAATCATTGACTTCTACTCCTGAAGCCAATATTTCTCTGTATGATAACTAACTAGAATTTAAATAAAAATTTGAAAAGAAAGAGAAAGGGTAGCTGCAAAACAAATACAACCAAAATCAACTTCTGAATGGATAAACCAATTATATTATACCAGTAAAATGGAGTGCAACTTAGCAGTAAATACGAACAGACTATACAAGCAATAGCTGAACAAATTTCAAGTAATTTGTTGTTTAAAAGAAACCAAGCACATAGGACTGTTTGTTGGACTGTACTTATATGAAATTCTGGAAAAAGCAAAACATTAGTGACAGAAAGCAAATCAATGTTTGCAGGGGCGGGGAGGAGGAGGATTTGGGGGGTAATTAAATCTTCTTTATCTTCATTGTGATGGTGGTTATATGACTGGATACACTTGTCAAAGCTCATTGAACTCTACACTTTAAATGGAGATATTTTTATTACATGTAAATTATGTCTCAGTAAAACTTGTACAAAAAATCTAAGTGGTGCAGGATTATATGAAGAGATAGTTAAAAGTTGCTTTTCTTCTCTTTTTCTTGTGTGCACTACACTTACCCCATGAATACCTCCAGTAAGAGCTATTCATTTATTTTTTTATTTTTATTTTTATTTTTTATAAGCGGCCCCTGGGGAGGGCACAGCCCAGAACTGTGCTATCTAATATAGGAGCCACTAGCCACACATGGCTATATGAATTTCAATGAATTAAAACTAAATAAGATGTAAAACTCAGTTCCTGAATCACACTGGCCACATTTTAAGAGCCAATAGCCACATGTGACTAGTGGCCACTGTATAGTAGCCATTTTATAACAATGGTAATGTATAACCTGAAATTACACATTGTTGTAAAAACTGGTCAGTGAAGGCCTGGAAGAACACATTTCTAAATAAACTTTATAAGCAAATAGCACAAACAGGAATCTGAAAGCCTTCTGATTTACAAGTCAAGCTTTGCAGACTATGAGAATGGACTATAGAGGGTGTCACAACTTTCAAGAGAAAGTGTCACCCCTTTCCTCCCCAAAAGGGACTCATCAAGATCAATGAACCTCCAGACGCTGTTGGCGAGGACAGAGAACATAAGGCAGGTCAAGCATCCTCCTTAGAATGCCAGGGCAATATCCAAGTTCCCTTAAGCTTAATTATCTTGGAAAACAGAAAAGGAGGGAAACCTCAAGGAATAAGAGGTCCTAGAATTTGACTGAAGAGCTGCTGACAGAAGGCATGGCCTTTGAATGGAGAAGATCCAGTTACCACGACTTAGCAACACAAAGTTGTCTGCCACCAACAGAAATAGGCCTTGTCGTCTAACATGAGTTTGGTTAGAGGACAATGAAGAAAGAACTGTCACAGTTCATAAAATTTATCTAACTTTATCAAATCAGAATTTTTCATACATTTTTTAACAGTGACTCAAAAGAAGAAATGCATTTCTTCTCCCAACCTCAAATATGTTCACACATGTGTAATTGAAACAAAAATTTATCCTAGTTACAGGCAGTGCCGTATATTTTCTATTCTCATCTATTTGATTACCTTTGAAGAAAAAAATGTTGGTCAAGATCCCTAAATGGTTTCATGATCCATTCCTGGGTCAAAATCTAGTATAAATATAATGTAATACATTTTTCATTTAGAAAGAAGGAAAGTGAGAAGGAGTTAGCAGAAAGGGTACCGAGCAAGAGCTAGACCACATCATTAAGATAATCATGTCCTTTTCTGCAAGATTAGAGTCATGTGTCTGGTTAGTGGGGCACCAGGAAAAATGATGTCATCATTTCTCAATCTTTACAATTTCTAATCTAGAACAGGAAAGTTCAAACAGTAGAGAGGAGAGAAAAAAGATGGTTTACTGTTTTTTCTGAAACTAGTTATTTATATAAATGAAAAGAAGCGGCTGACAGAGGGAGCAATGTACCCTTAAATTTAAACCAGTGTAGACAGCAGGAGGAAGTGATTAGTGGATTTTGTTACCCACATCCTACTATAAGACAAAGGGAAAGGGAAGTGGAAGAGATGGAGTACCACTAGCCATTGAAGGTTGAAAGAAGTATGTAGCAAGGTGAGGTGTTACCAGAATAAGCTAAGCTAGCCATCTACAAAAAAAGACTCAAGGACTAAGTGCTGGTTCTGGAAATTTAATTGTGTTGGATCCCTAAAAGTTGATCAGTTACTTGAATATACTCATACAAACACATAAGAGATCGTCCTTTAAACCATAATGCCAACACATGTATTTACAATGGGAAATGAAACTCCTTAGTCAGCCAGATACACGCCTTCTCTGGATTACTCCTTCTCTACCTCCAGAGTGATATATTTTAGGGTGTGTTTCTGGGATCATTCATATCAGAAATCATGCAGGGCTTGCTGAAAATTAAAATTTCCCATCTCAATCCTTCAGAATGAACCTTCTGCGAGTGGGAAGGAGAGGCGAGGGGAAGAGATCTACATTATTAACCATCATCCTTACTGAATTCTGATCATATTGACATGTTTGACACACACTAGTTCAGGGCCCTGGGGATAAATGGATTCTAGATGGAGAGTCTTGCAAATTTATCCCCTTCAAAAAATATTCTGTACTTAAAGCATGTAAGGTTCTGTTTTAGGCATTCTAACCACGAATGACATTATTTTGCTTATTGTAGTTATGTAATGTACTTTTTAAAGTTTATTTATTTATTTTGAGAGAGGGAGAGAGAGCACAAGCAGGGAACACTCAGAGAAAGAGGGAGACAGAGAGTCCCCAGCAGGCTTCATGCTGCCTAGGCAGAACCCAACATGGGGCTCAAACCCACAAAATGGGAGATCATGACCTGAGCCGCTATGAAGAGTTGGATGCTTAACTGACTGAGTCACCCAGGTGCCCCAGTCTACTTATGTAGTGTATTTTAATATCTGGTAGATCAATCTTTCTTAATTACTTTTCTTTTCTAAAATATTCCTAGCTAGTCTCATAGATCTACTGGTGGGCTATGTTGTGTGGTGGTTGACCACTTAGACTTTAGAGTTAAAGGGCCTTAATTTATTTAAATCTCAGTTCTATCATCTACAGTTGAGAAACTCTAAGGACTCTGAGGGAAAACAGCTCCCACTGATGATAACCCCATGATGAATATTTACAAAGCACTGGAGGAAAGTTCTTGTGTTTTAGTAGAATCTGTTTCTGGATCCTTTATTTCTATTTTTTTGATCTATTGCTGTGCTAGTTGCAGATTGTTATTATTCAGTGAGTTTATGGTATATTTCACCATATGAAAGGATAAGTCCTTCCGTATTACTATAATTTTCATTTTTCTTGGTTATTCTCATTCCTTGTTTTCCTTCCAAAGAGATTTAGAATATGTTTATTGGGTTAAGACAACTGAGATTCTGATTTGAATTGCCTTCTGTCTGGGAAAAGACAACATTTCTACAGTATTAATTCTTTCCACTCAAACATGTGCCATGTGTGTTTCTATCCACGCCTTGTTTTATGATCTTATTACACTTCACAGTTTTTAGAGGACTTTTGATTCTTTCTTTCTCTTTCTTCCTTCCTTCCTCCCTCCCTCCTTCCTACCTTCCCTCCTTCCTTCCTTTCTCCCTCTTTCCGTCTCTCCCTCCGTCTCTTTCTTTTTTTTTTTTTTCTTTCTCTTGAGAGAGAGAGAAAGCATGAGCAGAGGAAGGGCAGAGAGAAAGGGAAAGAGAGACAGAGAATCCCAAGCAGGCTCCACAGTGTCAGCATGGAGCCCAATGCAGGGCTTCAGATCATGTCATGAGCTGAGATCAAAAGTTGGGCGCTTAACTGACTGATCCACCCAGGAGCCCTCGATTATATTTTATTATAACCTGTTACTTGCTCAATTTTTCAGTTTTTTGGTTATTTCTTTTTAACATTTGTACATAATAATTTTATATTCTGTGCCAAGCCATGTCAATATCAAATTCCTTGTTTATTGCTTTTACTTTCTCTTCATTGTGATGACCAATTGTCTGGTGTTTGTGCATGCATGCATGAGTTATGTGTATTTATCATGGGTTCTTAATTTGGTAAATGTAATACGTGAGAATTTAGAGGCCTAAATTGGTGATGCTCCCCCGTGGAGAAGATTTGCACTAGCTTCAGCCTGGAATCAGTTAAGTGCTCACTTCATGCAAGGTAATAGTCCCCTGTGAAGATTAACTTCCTCATTTTGCAGGAACCCAAGACTTAATCTCTGACAGCAGGACTAATATGGGCTCTTCTCTGGGCAAACCAACTTTTGCTGTCTGTATTTCCCTATAGGCTTCCTACTTTGGTCTTAGTTCACTTTATCTTCCCTTCCATTTTGTTTGTTTTAGTGTTTTTGTTTTTAATTTTTTAACGTTTATTATTTTCAAGAGAGAGAGTGAGACAGTGAGACCGAGAGAGATCAGGGTAGGGGAAGAGAGAGAAGGTGACACAGAACCCAGAGCAGGCTCCAGGCTCTGAGCTGTCAGCACAGAGCCCAATGCAGAGCTTGAACTCACTACTGCAAGATCATGACCTGAGCCAAAGGCTGAAGCCTAACCAACTGAGCCACCCAGGTGCCCCTGTTGATTTTAGTTTTTGATTTTGATGTTACCTTTGGCAGACTTTCTCAATTTCTAGCCAGGCTAACAATGCATTAACAACTGTTTGCAGGACTTTATGCTTCATCTAATTATATCTTATTAAGAGGGTCTTTCAAAGTGTCCAGCTCACCATCCTGCTTACAGAAACCTAAGTTTGTAATTGTTTTACCAGCTTCCGGAGCTGGCATATTTCCTTTTTATTCTTTTTCATATAACAATAGAAGAGATTAATGCTTTGAATTTTGCACTGCATATAACTTAGGTAGGACTTTATATAACATGAAGTGTTCGTCATGATTTTACCTTTTAAAATGTTTTCAGTTGGTTGACAATTGGACCTTCCCGATGTTAATTAATTCTTGTCTAGATTTTGAAGTTGTGTCTTTACTATAACTTATGAAGTGCAAAACAGGTGCCAGTGCTTATATCAGACTCCGGAAGCAGATGAAGGGCCCCTATGGCCAGTGTGATGGGGGTCATAGTAATCAGGAGAAAATTCTGAAACAGACGTGCGTTAGTGTAAGAGTCAGAGCCATGAGATTCCATTTGCCCTTCCCGTGAGTTTTCCATCACTGTCAGGTTTGAATCATTTACCTTTTATTGTATTAAGGTGCTCCTTTGTAATAAATTTAAATATGTAATTGATGAGATGATGTTAATTTGCTTATTGAATATATTTTTATATACGTTTAACTTTTATTTGGGGGGCCATAATCTGTTAAACCTGGAAAAATTAAGCATCTCTTCGTTATTTTCTTTCATTGAAAAAGAAGCAAAGCCTTGTGAATGAAATAATTATTTAAAGACATGGCTAGAAAAAGAAGTAAACTGAAAATTGAATGCCTTCCATTCTATTACATTGATATAGCATATACATTTTTAGGAAAAATGCTAAGGTTAAGAAAAGGGCTAAAAATTATTTAAGCAGTTAACAAAGACTGTTGATGCATGAAACTTCTTTTTACAAATATAGAAGTCAAGAAAAGAGAGAGGAAAACAAACTAGAAGAGACTCTTTTTGGCTACTGTTTGTTAAAAAAAAATTTATTTATTTATTTATTTATTTATTTATTTATGTAGAGAGAATGAGAATCTCAAGTAGGGTCCACACTGTCAGTGCAGGCTTGATCTCACGAACTGTGGGATCATGATCTGAGCAGAAATCAAGACTTGGATGCTTAACCAACTGAGTCACCCAGGCTCCCCAACCATAAGAGACTCTCAACTATAGAGAACAAACTGAGGGTTGCTGGAGGGGAAGTCGGGGGAGGGGGGTGATGGGCTAAATGGATGATGGGTACTAAGGAGGGCACTTGTGATGAGCAGTGGGTGTTATATGTAAATGATGAATCATTAAATTCTACTCATATTACACTATTTGTTAACTAAAACTTAAATAAAAATTTGAAGAAAAAATTAAGATAAAAAATATATAGAGTCATCTTCCATCTCCACAACTGTTTACTCTTGATCTTTCTGTGCTTAGTTCCAGGTCAAGTTAGTTAATAATGTGGCCATTATTTCCAAGCCTTTATGATAGCAAATGGATTTTCCGAGAGCTTGTTTTTGTTTTGTCTTTTTGGTCTTTGAGATCTTGTCAGAAGAGAAGAGCATGTTCATCAATCACCAGTAAGTTTAAAGTTAGTATTTATACCCCTTTTTCACCTCCCAGATCCTTCAACCCCCGAATCCTTCTTGGTACATAACAGGTGTTCAAAAATGTATGTGATGATAAAGAAATGGAAAGCAAGTAAAATCCAGAAAAAGCATGGTACGGAATTATCCTCTTCTTCAACCAAAATAACACAGCTGAATCCTTTCGAAGACATTCATGAGTCTTGCGTTCCAGGATTCGAGGCTGCTGCTGTGTTGTTTCTGCTCAGAGAGGGTATCATCCTGGGAAGGCTTTAAGTGGCAGAATGCGAAGCCAGACCACCCTCATCCAAACCCCAGCTTTCTGGGAATGCATGAATTGTTTGAATCTTCTGTACCTCAGTTTTCTCATCTGTAATATGGAGATAATAGCACTCCTCTCACAGGCTGGTTTTGGGAGTTAAATTAGTTACATATATGTAAAAATACTTAAAATAGTTCCTGGCACATAGTGAACAGTCGATGAATATTAGCTACTTTTATTGTGGAGTTTTTATATTCAAGAAATTCAGGGGTGACTGAGGCTGGCTCAGTCAGTTGAGCAAGTGACTCTTGATTTTGAAGTTGTGAGTTCAAGCCCCACGTTGGGTGTAGAAATTACTTAAAAATAAAATCTTAAAAAAAGAAAAGAAAAATCATCATCAAAAAGAAACAGAGTCCTTGGTGTGGTAGTGGAGGGTGGAAGGGGAAAGAAACATTTTTATTTTTTTTTCTTAGACTTTCACATGGCTAGCTTAGAATGTAGCTATTAATTGATGATTGTACTGTCTCAAAGGAGAATTTAATAATTAAGATTTTCTTTTCCACTTCTATCACATTCGATGGAAGAAGAATACTAGAGTTTGTTTTGGAAGGGAACTGTAATCTAAGACGTGGTTCGCATTCACCTCAAGTCTTTTCTAAATGATAAAGAGACTAAAATGCATACACTGCTTGTTTTACTTATTCTTCATTTATATTGTAAATCCCAAGCTATTTAGCATTCCAGGTGATTGTAGAAATGGCAGCTAAATTGTTTGGCTCTGAGATTAAAAACAAAAAATGAAGGCAAATTGCCACCCTTCTTTCTCCCTTATTCATGATGGGTGCAAGGAGCTACTTTTTCTTGAAGTCTAGATGCAGCCTCAGATTCCTCAAAATGACATTCTAAGGCTCACTTGTAACTGATCAGACTTGATATTGAATTAAGATAAAACTTGCCCCTCTTTACCTGAACTAATAACATGAAAGTAAAGATTGAGCATATAAGTGGAGAATAAAGCACATATCTTATAGGTTTCATATCCTTAGCTAAGTTAGTAGGAAACATTTAATGAAAATCTGAAAACTATAAAGAATGCACTAGAAGTTTTTTTCTAGCTTTCATCATCTGCTGCCTTCTGATGGCAGATTTGGAGTCCTGTCTCTGTTACTGTAATGATAGGTACCTTTTTGGAGATGGACTTGCATTTCTTATAGTCTCATTCTAAAAAGGTATGCATTATGCAACTTAGCATCTCTATCTTTTCATGGAATCTGCTTATAAAAAGGGGAGTATGGTTGTTTGACCCTGTGAAATCAGAAGAAAGGTCTCTCATGAAACTAGCATTCAAGAGGAGAGGGCATGTGTATCATCTTACAGTTGCCCCTGGAATGAATTGATGAATAGCGAGGCAGAACACACAGATGAAGGCCATGTGTCAATGTCAATGGGGGGCCTTATCACCCAGACAGGGGTTTGATGATGAGGCCATATGTCTGCATGACCAAATCATATATTTAGTCTTGGTGATTTGCCAAAGCTCATAAGAGTTAATGACCTGACATGAGCTGAGAACCTTTTTGGAAAAAAATGGGAGCATGAGCTAATAAAATCCACACTTGCCTCACTCTCTCCTCAGGGTTCCATAGCCCACAGGTGGGTATATTTGCCATTGATGAGTCAGAGGCTGTAGCATCTGGGGTTGGGTGGTGATTCTCCCAACCCTTTTCTTACCTTATTAAGAATCACCTTGTAAATTATGGTACATTAATTTATCTGGTCTCTTTTAGATAAACGTACTTAAAACATCAAGTTCTTGATTAATAATATCTTGTCTTTGATATTTCTGTCTCTGTGGAGTATTTAATCAGTCTTATATGAATGATCAGTTTTGTTTAGTTAGCATCTCAAGATCATTTTCAGCAGGATTTTAGTTTTTAAATGTGGGAACTGATTATTTTATTTTTAAAATGTTTATTTATTTTTTGAGAGAGAAAGCAGGAATGGATGAGGGACAGAGATAGGTGGCCAGAGTATTTGAAACAGGCTCTGAGTGGTCAACATAAAGCCCCATTCAGGGATTGAACCCACGAACCAGGAGATCATGACCTGAGCTGAAGTCGGACACTTAACCAACTGAGCCAGTCAGGTGCCCCGGAAACTGGTTATTTTAAATATAAGAACTGTATTTCACTAAGTGACCTTCTGAGTAGTGAATCCCAACACTTTGAGACAGCTGTGATTCAGTAGGCATTTTTTTAATGTTATTGTTGGCACATAAAATTTGGAATGTAAAACCAAACTTAACATTCTTGGTATTTCTTATTTAAAGACATTCTATGTACATCTTTATACAAAACAAGAATTCCTTTTTATATAAAGTGAATAACAAAAATTTGGGTGCCTGGGTGGTTCAGTCGGTTGGGCATCCAACCAAGTTAGAGTACTCAGCCAAGTTAGAGTAATGTTG
The DNA here is from genome assembly GCF_008692635.1 of Crocuta crocuta. NCBI lineage: Eukaryota > Metazoa > Chordata > Mammalia > Carnivora > Hyaenidae > Crocuta > Crocuta crocuta. The sequence goes on along the minus strand of NW_027527930.1, from coordinate 6,294,319 downwards.
TTCTGCTCAGTAGCCTCAGGGCTTTGAAGAGAGACCCAGCCAACATTCACAGTGGCACAAAAATTTAGCTCAGAAGGATTTTGATGGCTAAGGTCAAAACGATTTCATTTCATGTCTAGCTCTCTCTTCAAACAACATGTCAGAAGTTTAAGGAATGTCTGCTGTTAGAATCTGCACTGCTAGTGCCTAGTACAGCAACTGATAGAAAATGAGTTTGCAATATTCTTACTGAGTGGATGAAATGGTTTTTGAAGGTTTCAGACTTCCATTCATTTCCTCATCAAATGTCACTTTGATCTAGCTATCAAGATGAAAAGACAGAGACAGAAAGAGACAGATAGAAAGAGATCAATCAATTTACAAGACAGACATTGATGCTAAGGTATAAATGATGTATAATAGACTAACAGGCTAATTCTTTCCAGAAGTCTGATAATAGAGAATAGAATGATAAATTTGAGAAATATGTCCATGAAGTAGGATTTCTGACAAAAGAACCTGGAGAGCAATACATCCTTTCTTTTAAGTTTATATATATTTATTTGGAAAGAAAACAAGAGAGAGAGAGAATCCCAAGCAGTCTCTATGCTGTCAGTGTGGAGCCGCACTTGGGGCTCAGTCTCAGGAACCATGAGATCATGACCTGAGTGGAAATGAAAAGTCAGATGCTTTAGAAGCCACCCAGGCACCCCCAAGCCATCGTTTTTAATAGGGTAGGTGGAGCAGAACAAAAGAGGTTTCCTCCATGTCTCTCTAATAATGTTGCATTCCCAACTTCCTATTCTGCTTCTGCTCAAGTCACATGACACATTTACATTCTCTAATTTTATTATCTTTCTCTTTATCTTGATAAGGCAAGAGCATTGTTATGTTCTAATAGAGAAATCGCTTCCTAGTTACTTTAGCTTAATTGGATTTCCTTTTATCTGGTGATTCCAGTATTTGAAATTGTTTCTCCTCTTGAAATGAAGAAAACATTTTAAGCTTGAAGATGAGGCTTGATGGAGCCTGCGGGCTGTAAGAAGAGAGTAAAGGACACGCAACCCTGAACAGATTCCCAGAAGTGTCTCTGAGAAATGCAGGAGTCATATGCCCAATTGTAAAATCAACATTATCATTAAATATGCAAGACGATGATAACACACGGAATGAGCCTGGCCAAAACCACAAGCCCTGGAACAAGTTCAAACCAAATACCGACAGGAAACCGCCCGCCCAGGCGTAGAGAGGTTAGATGCTCCTGAGCAAAAGGCCAATGTGTCCAGTGACTGGCAGTCAGCTCTTCTTGGTGAGTGAGTCTACTAGTGCCTCTGGACTTAGGACTGGGGAAAGGACTAATGGATTTGAGAAAAAGTGGAGACATAAAATATATCACAACTTAGAAATTTAAAATGCTCCAAACATTGTTTTTTTAATCCCTTAATGGATTTAGTTATTTATCTATACTGCTAGAAATAAGCTTCAGTAAAATATTTTATAGCATGAGTTATAGACGGATAAGACTTGTTTTTCACTTAAAAACAGGCAAGCTTTAAATAAAACAAATGAATAACGAAAGAAACAAGCAAAAAGCAGAAACAGACCATAAATACAGAGAACAAACTGCCAGAGGGGAGGGGGATGGGGAGATGGGCAACATGGGTGAAGGGGAGTGGGAGATACAGGCTTTCAGTTATGGAATGAGTAAGTCCTGGATGAAAGGTACAGCCCAGGGAGCGTAGTGAATGGTGTTATGGTCCCATTTATGGAGAAGAGGATGACTCCACTTGCGGTGAGCACAGCATAACATACAACGAAGTTGAGTCACTATGCTATACGAATGAAACGAATGTAACATTGTGTGTCAACTGTACTTCAATTTTAAAAAATGGGAAAGTTTTAGGTAGAATGTTACCATTGTCCTCTAATAGCCACATTTCAATTGCATTTTATGGTATAACTTTGGATAGTGTACATTGGTTTTCATCCCACTTGCCACCACCACCACGACCATCACTGCTTCAACCAGATAACATGGATAACACATTTAACAGATACCAGTCACTTACCTAAGCATTTAAAATATATTAACTGCAATTTATCCAATAGCAGCCCTGTGAGCTAATGTTATTATTTGTCTCCAATTTTTAGAAGAGGAAACTGAGTCACATAGAGGTAAAGCAACCCTACTTGTAAGTGGCTGAGTCAGGATGAGTACAATAACATGAACTTCCAATGATAGCAAAATTAACCTTTTTTAAAAAAAAATTTAACCCTTATTTATTTTTGAGAGACAGAGAGACAGAGTGTGAGTGCACGAGGTGGAGAGAGAGAGGGAGACACAGAATCCGAAGCAGGTTCCAGACTCCGAGCTGTCAGCACAGAGCCCTATGCGGGGGTTGAACTCATGAGCTACGAGATCATGATTTGAGGTGAAGTCGGACGTTTAACTGACTGAGCCACCCAGGTGCACCAACCTTTTTTTTTCTTAATGAGGAAATCTCTCTTTTCTGAAAACCTTGTTGGATCTTGGAAGTAGTCACATAGCATTTATTCACATATTCAAATATGTATAAGGTGTCTACTCTGTGCTGGGTTCTGTACTGGGGGCTGGACCTCTCAAGTTGACATGGGTGTCTATCCTCACTGAACGATGTACCATGATGAATGCTACTCTAGATCTTTTGCACATCCTTAAAACTGTTACTCTGCGGTGACTCTTGGAGAAAGGGTTGAGTAGCATTTTCCTCCCAATCATGTCAGCTTTCCCTCTCCAGTATCAACTGGGCTGCTTTACTTGTGCTTTGCTGATTCCTACACTTGTAGGAACACAGAATGTCTCTGGAGAAAGATGCTCTGTCCTTGTTTTTTGTTAATACAACTATCGTGGCCAGATGTTCCTTCATGCCAGTCGGCAGCAATGTGTCCGGTTGGACAGGGCTGATAGTTTGACACAGAATAGTTCCTTACGGATGTGTTACTAGATCCAGAGTTTCCTTGTGCACCTTAGTAAGTATCAGCTTTTCTTTTAACACCAAGTTCATTCAGCTCAGCCCAGGAGAGAACATGACTGACAATGTGACTTTCTAATCAGAAATATTCTATGCCTTCCTTCTAAGGACCCAGAGAAGCCAACATAAAGTTCTGTTTTGTGCTCTACACTGCCTCCTTTGGTCTTTGGTACTAGGCAGTGTGCTGGGTTCTGTTCCTCAGCCCAGTGCTCTTGGAAGATGAGGATAAGTTTTCAACTCTGTTACTGGGCACCTATCTCACAACACAGTATGAAATGTACTTGCATATTGTCTTGGTTTTGGTTCCTCCAGATAGAGATTTGAAAGCAAGTAACTTATCTGGGGAGTTTATCACTTTTACACTGACAAAGGAATGCTGAGTAACAAGCAGCTGCTGCTGCTTTTGGCCTACGCCAGGACGCACATAGTTAGCTCAGGGATCTGCAGTGTCGAGCTGACTTGAGCCAGGCTCGGCTGACTTTGCCAGGACTTGCTCACCTGTCTAGGGGTTAACTGGCTATCAGTTGATCTGGGAAGGCCTCAGACGGGAAGACTGGAATGACTTCCCTCTGCTCCTCAGGTCTCATTTTCTTCCCGGAACTAGGGACAAAGCGTGTCCTTCTCACGGGGATGACATAGGGCAAGAGCAAGCAGAAGCAAATAAGTATGTTTCAGAGCCCCTGATTTAGTCATATTTGCTAATCACCGCAGCAAAGTCCCAGAGCAGGTCCAGGAAGCAGGTGCCAAGATTACTAAAATGGGATTAAACATGATAGAATTTTGTTTTAGAAGTCAGCTAGGAGAAAGAATGAGGGCAAGAGCCTGGAAACACTGGGCGATCCATGGGACCATAATGCAGGTCTATCCTGCTGAATGAAAGAGGGAAAGAGAGTTGGGTGGAAGGTCCTAGACTGTCCTGCAATCTTAACCTGGGTTGGCAAGGCCAGTGGGGAGTCCTCAATCCAAAGTTGGCCATCAGAGGAATCTTGTGTTTCCAATGAATAGTCGGTTATTGGCTAGGAGGCGGCTCTGGGAGGCATTTCCTCAGTACAGACGTAGCAGTGAATTTTAGAGCACAGCAGCTGGGGCTAAGGCCTGCAGTCAATAATGTTTCATGTAGTTAGAGGCCTGTGAGGTACATTATCAAAGCTACAACAGAAGTGCGGCTTAGGTTCAGAAGGTGGGAAAATGTATTCTGACGTTTAGTGAGAAGAATTGCAAGGGACATGGCAAGGGGTATGGACATAGGGAGGGATAAAGATTTGGGACCATTAATACAATCAGTCTACCATAGGAGGTGAAGACAATGCCCTGAGGATTGATGGGAGTGAGGGAAGAGAAGGAAATGACCAATAAAGAGTGCACCAGCAAAGTAGTTACCACTGTGGGAGACCACTCTTAATCCATTAGCAGAATTCTAGAAGATGGTGTAAAATGCTCATTACAGAGACATCCCACCCAAGGGGGGAGGGAGATAGTGTTGATAGTTCAGTCTGAATGGAATTTAGATTGAGGTACAAAAATAATGGAAAATAAATGTCTAGAAAGATAAGGGGCCAGACGACAGAGGGTCTTGACTGCTGGGCTAAGATGTTTGTGTTTTACTGATAAGGTGGGGGTGCGGATAGGTGGCATGTGAACATTTTAAAGCACAGTCAGGGTTTTGTGTGGTCTGAAGGTCAAGCTGACAATGGAGCAAGGATGGGTGGGATCGTGGAGAGACAGAAGGAAAGGGAACTAGTTAGGAGCCAGGAACAGTTCAGGTAAGAAGTTTGAAAACTTAAGCTAGAATAACATCAGTAGGAACAAATAAGTGTAGATCTAACAGATATCTTGACATCAAAGGGGAAGATTTGGTGACTGCTGATTCACTGTGGGTGGCAAAGGCTAGCAAAGTCAGAGATGACTGGGAAAGTGTCAGTCTGTATAACTGAAGGGATAGGGGGTCTTTGGAAAGAAATGGTAAAGTTAGAAGAATAAAGTAATGAAAACGTATTTTTTGGTGGAGGAAGGCTAGTGGTGTGATGGTGCTTTGGTTTTACTCTTGTTAGGTTGAGGTGCTGACAGAGCACCAGAGTGATGAGTACAGAAATAGGAATCACTTCAAAGGCACCGATAGCTGTGGCCAGGCATGAAATAGGAAAGAGGTGATATGGAAATGTCCTCACAGACTTGCAGGCGATAACACTTTACAGGTCTGACCCATCAGGGAGGAGATGACTTCCCTTACGCTCAGGGCCAGCCCAGCACTTACCCCATCTGGAACAAGCCATGGCAGGGGAAGCAATCAGCACACAACAGAGAACTGAGGAAGAATGGATCAACTTAAGAGATGGATCCTCTTTCATATAAGGCTCTACTGACCCCCTGGTTCTGATTCTTTTCCGTTTTCATTCAGCTGTGCCTGTGTTTTCTCTCTATCTTCTTTGTTTCTGGTTCCTTTGCAGGAATTTGTAAACCCTGCTATGGATTTGTCATCGAAAAATAATACCTGTAAGAATACAGGTTTTCCAATTAGTATCAGAATGGGAGGGAAAAACACATCAGATATCTAGGTAAATAAGATGGGGATAAATCCTTCAAGGTAAGGGATATTTGCACCTAAACCTAGTTTGAGACTGTAAATCAAATGCAAATGTCAGTGGACATCCTAGGACAGATGGGTTTGAATAGGACCCGAGCCACACTGGGTCCTTTGATAGCTGATTCATGAAAGATGTTCTAATCATTTGCAGTGTGGGAGGGAGTTCACTCCAAGGTTCCTAACAAAACGGTTCTCTGCTCAATACCTTGCCAGCATTCCTAGAAAATGTTCTTCCCACACGCAAAGCCTTATCAGGCCACTTAGAGGAATTCTTTATTAACTTCACAAACATGGGCAGAATTCTGACTCCACTCCAGACTTCTTCCACCATAGTTACATATTCTCTTCCATGGAATGCTAGTGCTTACTAATAATTATAACACTAGCTAGTCTACATTAAGCTAACCTCTGTGCTAAGCATTCTATCTATGTTACTCGATATTTATCTTCACCATAACTCTTGGAAGTAGATATCATTATCTCCGTTTTCCAGGGAAGAAATGGATTCATTGACACTAGCAACTTGCTGAAAGCCATGAGAATCAGAAGGGGCAGAGCTGGGATTTGAACCCACAGATTCCCATCTATTTAAATAAGAGATACGCCTACATGCACATGTGATAGTTGTGACATAACTTCTATTATATTTCCTAGATTGTTAAGCCTGTCAATTGACTTTATATTTTGTTTCTATATGCTATCTCCAACTTGCAATTATTGGCTTCTTGGCTTATTTGTTAGAGATGGTGGTGATGGTGGTGGTCGTAGCTGTCCTTTATAGTGAGGTCGAATCATCAGCCTTATTTGTCTTAGTTTTTTGTTTTTTTTTTATTGGTACCTCATGTACCACTGATATTCATTACCTGAGATACCTGTGAAGCAGTAAAGGAACAATAATAAGAATAGTACTGTATCACAGGCTGCAAACATTTGCCTCTGAGGTTTGTATTATTTCTGTCTATGTAAGGTAAGGAATTATGTTAAGAACCTGAATTTGACCTGCCTTTTTGTCCTCATTGAAAGTCACTGAATTAAATGAACATCAATTTAAAAATGTGGCTTTGAGTGGACAAGGTGATATGGACAAAAGGCCAGACACATAGGTCATCCACCCAAGATGGGCTGGCCACCAAGAGGGGTCTGCACAGCACACCAACGTCCTGGCCCAAGTACCATGGTCCAGCGTCTGGCCTTTAGCTGTGTTAATTTAGAATCCAGAATATATAAACACAATAAAAACGGATCTGCTTCTCAAAGTAGACTTAGTTAGCCTTAGAGAATACGTTGTAAAATCAAGATGGAAATGTATTACTACATTTCCTAGATGCTTCATTGCATTTTTAAAAACACTGCAACAGGGGAGCCTGGGTGGCTCAGTCGGTTAAGCATCTGACTTCGGCTCAGGTCATGATCTCACGGTTTGTGAGTTCAAGCCCCGCATCGTACTCTGGGCTGACAGCTCAGAGCCTGGAACCTGCTTCAGATTCTGTGCCTCTCTCTCTGTCCCTACCCCACTAGTGCTCTGTCTCTCTGTCTCTCTCTCTCAAAAATAAATAAACATTAAAAAAAATTAAAAACACTTCAACATATGTGAAATGAATGGCACACATATAATCAGCATCTTAGCACTGAGGAAATAATGGCAACTAAAATGTAAAATACAAGTCCCAAGAAGACTAGGATCCTCTGGGCAGTGCATTTCCTCCCAGTGTGCAAGGTCTACAGGAAGTAAAATTATAATCAGATGGTTGCTTGGGAACATGGAATCCGATCAGAAAGAGTTCTTTGGTATAAATATTGGAAGAAATCAGACTAAGCTAATTTCATGCATCCATCTCTGTGATCAGAATGCGGCCATGGCAGATATGGGTAGATTGGCTCTGAACATCCATTCACACCACCCCGTGGCCATTTCTGCACTGGTTACCATTTCTGTTCTCCCCTAGAGCTATAATTAGGTTCTATAGGTTCCCTTGGGGAGATATATTTGTGTAATATTTGGGAGAGACAGGAGGCTGAGGCCATTTTTACTTTATCATGACTTTGGCTGCTTTCTCGGAAAAAGCGACTGTGTTCCAGTGTCCAGTCTTCTGCTCTGAGGATTAGTTGCACTGTTGGCAGCTCTTTTGACCCCTCCATCATAGCTATTATGGTATGTTCTCGAATTTTGAAGTTTCAATAGCAGTTTCTCAATTTCTTTATCCTCTGGACTGAAGCAGAGTCAGTTCTGCAGGTTCCTGGGGGGGAGGGTCCATGGTTGGGAAGAGGGTTCCACGACCGTGAGTTCAGTTTCCTGCACTGAACCCAGAGGATACAGCGATCTTGTGTGTAGTCACATTTGCTCTTTTGTGATGTGAGTGTATCCAGTGGTTAACAGTCAGTTTTGACAATCTGGGGGCCATATGTCTCTTTCGGATAACTGTGTACCTTTCTTCTCTGCCCTATGATGTACTGATCCTATCCTTTGGTCCTTGGAGGGCAACACTCTTTCCAACTTTGGGGGAGAAACTCATTTTTGCCTCCTTTACTGTTTATAGGAAGAAGTTAAAAATATACCGGGAAGATGCCTCAGCACATGTTACAGATGTAGCAGCCCCAGGAAAGTAACAGAGAGCATCGTTGAGTGTGAAAGCACGACACACGATGACACTATGGCAAACCATTTTACAATTGTTATGCTTTCCATTCCTTTCCACTCTTCAGGTGAAAGTACATCAGGCCAGAGTCCTCTCTTGCTTTCTTTAAGCATGTTCTGGCCGTGAAACAACTACTTTTTGTTTTCTCTTTGGCAGAACAGATCCACAGTATAGAGTAGCTTAACAATTTCATTCCAGTCACAGCTGATAATGGGCCAAGACCATGAGGAATGATACCTGTTTATTCATACGACCAAGGACAATAAGATTTGGAAGACTTAATATATTGCATCGTCTCCTTTCATCTTTCAAAGAAGAAGATAATATCAGAAATGGTTTCCACATGAGCACTGTGAGAAGTGAGTCTCCCTCCCTTGCCTCCAAAACCACCAGATTGATCCAAACCAAAACCATCTTTGAGACTTCATCTAGGATTTGACACCATCTAATGTCCATCAAGAAGGGATAATCTACTGACTAACTGACCATTTGCTTCTTCTCAGGGATCGACAATTATTTCTATCTTTTGAAATCAGCTAAGACATACTTGTGTCTATGACACAACAGTCCCATTCCTTTTTATCTTCCATTGCAGCTCCTTGTTTTATCTACTCATTATATTTAATTAGGTTTAAATGAACAAACCAAGGCTACAACTTTCTGTTCACCAGGACAGGTAACTCTAGCTCACATAGACAAAGGCAGGCTTTGTCGATTCTAAAATGCTTTTTTCCCTTAAGGTAGTTGCTCAGAAAGTAGAGAGAATGTGAAACATTAAAAGTTCAAATCTAGGTCTGGCCCACCAGTTATTTAACTTTTTTTTTAATGGTTGGAAAAGAACCAAGGGCCTCTTTATACAACAGAGAAGTGTGGGCTCGATGATATCATCTCGACAGGATGTGTCCCCAAGTCTCATTAATGACTCATTATAAATTCATATTCCATCAGTACATCTAAACTCTTTCTTTGTGCAATATCTTGGAATGTTTATTACTGTGCACACTTTGTGGTTACTGAGGTTCTAAAGTTCCCTCCTTAAATTCCCAAGTGTTCTGGAATTCACTGAAGCAGACTGCTCCTTGTCTATTTTATTTTATTATTTATTTGAAAGAGAAAGAGAGAGAGAGAGTGAAAGCATGCATGCATGAGGTAGAAAGGAGCAGAGAGAGAGAGAAGGAGAAAAAGAGAGAGACAGAGACTTGAGAATTCCAAGCAGTTTCCATGCTCAGCACAGAGCTGGATGTGGGGCTCTATCCCACGACCCTGGGATCGTGCATTGAGCCAAAATTAAGAGTTGGATGCTCAACTGACTGACCCACCCAGGTGTCTCCAAACTGTGCCCATTCTTTAACAAGAAGCAGATGGTAGTTGAGAACACAAAAGCAAGAATGTGGGTTTAAACAGGCACAGGAATGATTAAAGAATGGAAAGCAAAAGGAAAGGATTTCTTCTCTTCTTTTCTTGTCTCTTCTTCATCTGTCTCCTGCTAATGTTTGCCTTTTTCTTTTTCTTTTGCCTTTTTCTATCTTTGGTCAGATTTTCTTCCTCCTCTCTATATTATTCTTTACATCTCTTTTGAAGCCGGGGATATTGACAGGTAACGACAGTATCATCAATACCACGTGTCTTGATGTACAGCCAAAAGGTAGGAGTTGATTTCTCCATTAATGTTTGGGCTTTTACAGGATGCAGATTTCTTGCCTCAGGATAACTACCTCGCCATCTCTGCCATCACTAAAACAGCTTCTATTTGGTTAAAACTCTGTTTTCAGGAAGCTCTCATTGTAATTTCCACCCCCAGTAGTGTCCATCTCTTTGCCTTTATTCTGTCCTTCACACTGATGGAATTCACTCTTTTTATATCACAGATTTTCTGATATTAGAAAAATTGATCACGTCTTCTGTAGCTCCTTCCCCACCCCAAGCTAAGGATCTCATTTGGCATGCATTTGAACTCATTATCCAGATCACTTTTTCTAGTTTGTCAAAGTTTTTAAAAATATAGAGCAGAGAACTGCAAAGACTCTTTTTGGCTGTTATCTTCGCTGATCCTGAAAGGCTACTTCAAAAACCTGCAAGTTAATATTCTGTGTCTTCTTACACATTTGGCATATATTGAACCCGAGGTCAACTAAAACGTCCAAATCTCTTTTATAAGCCAGGTTTCTACTGTGTCCTTTAGTATAACTTTGGTTTTGTCTTAAATGTAAGATTTTATTTTTCTCGCGTTAAACTTTCAACTTGTTGGTTTCAGCCCTCAATTCCTGGTTGTTAGAAACTATTTTGAGTGTCAATTTGGCAATTTATTTAGCTACATTTTTTGTTTTGATAACAGTATTTTCAATGACCTTGAGGACAAGAATACTGTAGGTATAGAATGTGACCCATTACAGCTGTATGATAACAATTTTAATTTAATATTAACAGATTAGAGCCATGTAAAGCCATGCTAGAGAATTATATTCACTAAAGAGTATGTTTTTCTTATAATTTCTAAAGAACAACCAAGAAAACAAAATACAACTTCAAAACGAAACAAAACCCTATACTTCCCCTTGATTGAAATCAATGCCTGGTCATTATACTCACAAGTATAGTGTACAGGTAAAAATAAGAAAGAAGTCACCAGACATTTCTCTGTCCAGACATAACCATAGCTCACATTCTGGAACATGTCTTCTAGTCTACATTCATGTATATATACCTATATTTTAAGTGGAATTATAATTGCACCACTGCTTTGTCACTTAGTTTCCTCACTTAAGAATCTATCTTATATATTCATTACATATTTTCCTAAAACATCATCTCTAATTGCTTTATAGTACTACACTGTGTGAATATATGATTAGTTCATTTTATCATTATCTTGTTGCTGTTGGAAGTAATAATTATATTCCATATGTTATATATCCACCCACTTCTTCCCATTATGCATTTACTCTCTGACTAGACTGAAGGCCTCTCATTCTTTCAAGTGGCTCAAACGAGAAAGGCAATGTGGTACCCTGCAAAGAAGCTTTGTGGTAGTGTTGGGTTGGTCCTACTTTGTATGTTTGTCTTGACTAATTTCTTTCTACTCTGTTGCCACTTCTAGCACATTCAAGGTAGGGAACTCCGGTAGGAAGAATGAGATGGAAGAGTGCCCAACAGATCTACTAGATGGGAGAACAGACTGCTTTTCAAAGGACCTTTGATGGGCACACTATCCTTTCACTAAAATGTAGTGTTAATTAACCACACTATCTTACCTTCCAAAGAACAAAGTATATTGTTGTCAGTTTCTAAAAGTTCTTAAATTTGGGAAGTTGCAATGAAGCAATTGAAGAGAGGGTCTTGCTTTTTAGTTCCCCTTTTCTGCAAATGACCATGCAGTTCTGTATCTAGAAACTCAAAAGTCATCTCTGAATGCTCTTTCTCCTTTCCTCCTCCTTCTTTCTCACCTCCTCCAAATAACCAATCCACCACCCGGTCATGTTTATCATCATTTCTAAACATATTCCAAATCTGTGTATTTTTCTCCTTCCCCATGGCCACCATCTTTTTCAAACCAGTATTGTACTCTCCTTATTTGGAGTTTCATAATTCTGTCCCTAGCCCCTCCCACTCCCATCTATTTCTCCCATTGTGGCCACAGAACGAACACAAGCTCATCATGTCATATCTTTCTTAGAAAACTTCAGTGACTGCCCATGATTGTGAAGATACCATGTCCCACAAAGCCCAGGCAATCCATGGCCTGAGAGACAGCGAAATGCAGAAGTATATAAGCATGGGCTCTGGAGCTGAGACTATGATGGCTCAGTTCTTGCTTCTAATACTCACTAGCTGGGCCAAATGAGAGGCTACCTAACTTCTGTAGGCCTCAGTTTTCTCATCTGTAAATGAGGCTAATAATTGTCCCTCCCTCATAGAGTTTTCAGGAAAATTGAAAAAGCCAAGCATTAAAAAACCTCCTGGAAACCTAAGTGCTATGTAAGTGTTAGCTATTACTATTATCTTTTCAGCTTCATCTCACCTCTAACATCCTCCCATCCCTCCAGCTGTCTAGGTTCCAGCCACCAGAGCTTTCCCTCGCTTCCTCAAATGCTCTAATCTTCCTGTTCCCCCTCTCCCAGCATGCTCCCCTTCCACTCCCTATTCTCTCTCTTCCTTCTCTACTCTTAATCAGTAGTTAATTAACTCTGATCTTGCCTTCAGCATCAGCACTCCCTCATGCCTGGAACTAAGATCTTTCCTTCTTGGCCCTTCTCTTGTGATTATCTGATTAATATTTGCCTCCCCTGATAGAGGAGGTAGTGGGTTGTTTTGTTAACCACGGTGACTCCTCTGCCTAGAGCAGTGTTTGACACCAAATAGCGTTGGATAAAGAAAGACTTGGTCTTTGAAAGTGTTTCGGGCTCTAAACTTCCTTCATGTCATGTCACATCATGCCGGCAGGTGGCATCAAAATGCATATTATTAAGGGCTGAGCCACAGGACTCAAGCTCTCTCTCATAACATAGCCCGAAGCCCAACTGGCAGCTTACGATACGTTTCCCATTTTTTAGGAGTAAAAAAAGTTTGAGAATTCCAAAGACTTTTACTTATATGTTCAGATAAATTGTATCTGGTAGCGAGTGGTCTTCTAAGTGAGTTATAAAAGATTATAAAATTTTGATATTCATAAAGTAAAATGATCGTGCTCCTAATATTCAAGAGGATCTGAATCTAATCTACTAAGGCGACTCACTGTCAAGCAGTGCTTGGTCAGAACTTCTAACGCACACTCAGGTGATGGAAATTTCCCAAATTTTAAGAAAGATTTCATGATCTCATTATAACGTTAGGGATGCTTTAGGCTAGTTTTGGTTTACAATTGCTCCTGCTACTGTATTATTTAACTTACTTGTGGAACTTGCCTGAATGGCTTTGTTGTTGTGTAATTTTTGAAATTCTGCTACTTCTGTTGTTCTTTCGTTCCTCTCCAGTTCTTTCTATGCAATTCTTTTTTCCATGGGAGAATCAGTGAAGTACTGCCTGGGTACCCAGGCACCCAAAGAAATGCTGGTCGTGAGCAGTGCTCAGGGAGAAGAGAAAATGTCTGTGCATGGAGATGGGGCTGGTAGGTTCTACGGACCTAGAATTAAATTGAAAGTGAGAAAAAACCTTGGGTTTCTAAAGTGTAATTTTACCCATGCAAAATTTGCACTCTATTCCAAAATAAATCAAGCACCTATGAAACTTTCAAATTTGGTATTAAAAAAACAGGTTTATTTCCTTTTTAAAAAAATGTTTAGTTTTGAGAGAGAGAGACAGAGCACAAGCAGGGGAGGGGCAGAGAGAGAGGGAGACACAGAATTGGAACCAGGTTCCAGGCTCTGAGCTGTCAGCGCAGAGCCCACCGCAGAGCTTGAACCCACCAACTGTGAGATCAAGACCTGAGCCGAAGTCGAATGCTTAACTGACTAAACCACCCAGGTGGCCCCAGGTTTACTTCTAATTAGGTGCCATTGAGTAAAATAGATAATTCCCTAGAACAGGCCATTTCATTTTGCCACATGTGTGCCCCCCGGGCTGAGTGCCATGCCTGTTTCCTTCTGCATTGTCCAAGTCTGGAGGATGGAAATGTAGTGGACAAAAAATGGGAAACAAATACGCTTNGTGTGCCCCCCGGGCTGAGTGCCATACCTGTTTCCTTCTGCATTGTCCAAGTCTGGAGGATGGAAATGAAGTGGACAAAAAATGGGAAACAAATACGCTCACGTGAAAAATTAACTCTAAGCTAATTAAAATATATGAGGTCAGCACATGCTTCATTTCTCAATAAAATGATAATTTTATTTCAAGAGTTCTGAAACTTAAAATGTAAAAGTATAAGACTACTTTTAGGATTTCAATTCTAATCTGTCATTGAATTTACCAGAGAAGTCTCTCATTCTCACATACTCTACCCTCCCTTTTTCTATGACTTCATTTTGATGAGTCTGAGATATGAATGTAGCAGTTTCTGCCAGACATTATAACTGCTAGAAGACAAGGAAACCTAAATAAATTGAATTTATAGATACTCATCAAGTCCTATTTACTCTCATTCCTAACTCTCCAACAAACAAGTATTTTGCAGGACTTGGAGGTCATTTGGCAGCTATCATTCATTTATTTATAATCTCTTTCATTCATTTATTAATTTTTTCACAAGGAAATGCTCTGGATGCTGTGAATAACTAAACATATGGATGATATAGTCCCTGTCCTCTGTGAGCTTACATTATAATATTAACACATTTAGATCCTTGTAATAGTTTCAGTCTTTATACTTATATTATCTACTTTCTTCTCTCCCTTGTTTGTCTGAAGCTTTCAAAATCAGCTAACTCCAATGCAATAATAATAATAATTAATAATAATAATAATAAATACACAGATTAGGGAAAAGCAGTGTGTTCATGATTTGGGATTGAGAGAATAGGAAGATATATTAAAAATTAAAATAACGTACCTTGGCTTAATGATGATAAAAATCATAATAACAATTAACATATACAATCATTTATGAAAATGTGTAAAGGAAATCTCATTTAAAATGGTGTCTGGGAGCCCTGAAGGGGGCGCTCTCACACAGATACCACTTCTATGGCCTGCAAAACCAGCGGAAATTACTCTGATGAAGACATTTTCACATGGGAATTTTTTATCTTCTAGTTTTAAGAAAAATAAAGAAGATATCTCCCTGCCCCAGCAACAACGCATTAACCACTGCTTGCAGCCAGTAAGATACCATCACAACCTTAAATTCTTGTTTTTCTCCAGCGAACTTGTGCTCAAAACAACCTTACCCAATGTCCTTCTAAAACCTAATAAAAGCTGATCTTCCTTGGTCTCTTTAGACTTGCTTATGGTTTGCCATAATTTGCTTGTTCCAAATTTCAATTTCTCTACTTTTCCCCAATAAATACATTTACTACTAAAATAACCGGCTATTTTATTTTTAAGATCACACATTTTACATATATAACTTTGTATTAACTTATTTCTTCCTGGTAACAATACATGAGGTGGGTACTACTGTTGCTAATAATTTGTAAATGAGGAAACAGGCATGTTTGATAAATATTGGAAATTATCAACAGGGACTGAAAAAAAATAGTGTTTCATGATTATTCTTTTTTGGAGTCAATATTGAAAAATGTCTTAACAGTAGACTTGCAAGTTAATACTCTTTTCTGAATAGTTTAGTTTAGTAACTAATTTTTTTTGGAAGAAATAGGAGGAAATTTGAATTATGCTAAATAACATTGCAGATGTCTTGTATTTGCTTTATTATTGCTCCTCTTAAGGGCAACCTCTGAAATTATACAAACTGAAGCATGCTTAGCAAGGAGACATCAAGTTTTAAGGAATGGTGTTTCAATTCTAGTCATTACTGATTAGAGTTCAATGGGAGAATTTCTGGGCAACCTGTTTTAATTTTTGAAAGTGGTAGTCTCAAACCAAGAAGTATTATGTTCGAAGAAAAGAGATGAAATACACATATCCTTTTCATATAAGATATAAATTCTAGGACTCTTCCTTTTCATATACATCAATATGATCTCATTAATTACAGCAAACCTGTTTTTTAGCCTAAATGTACAAATATATGTCAGAATAAGAAGAAGAAAAGAAGAGTGACTTTTCTGTAGTTTTGAGTTGGGGGGGGAATTCAACCAGAAAAATGGGGGAAAATGTTGACATTAGTCTTGGCTATTGTGGCCATACCCATGATTACTATGGCAACAGGTGGCAAAACAATGAAATCATCTTCAATTTGAGTGCCAGTTTAGGGAACTAGTCACACCCTGCACAACCCAAAGGGCTGCCTCTCTAGCCCTCCTTTCCCGGTTAAGTGGCTGTTGAAAGAGAAAAACCACAGAGACACTCACCAGCATCAGAGGCAGTATTAATTAATTAATTCATACATTTATTTATTCATTCATTTATTCAGCAAATATTTACAGTCCAGCTACCTAGAAACGTTTTCCCTAGGGGCAAAGTCAGGTCTTAGAGAAAGCTCAATGTGCTGCATGATCTGTTTTTCCCCTACAGCGACTGTATAAAAATAACGATGCAGCTTTTCATGTTTCTTTTTTTAAAAAAGCCAGTGGGGGCACCTGGGTGGCTCAGTCAGTTAGGTGTCCGACCTCAGCTCAGGTCACAATCTCACACCTTGTGAGTTCCAGCCCAGTACTGGGCACTGTGCTGACAGCTCAGAGCCAGGAGCCTGCTTCAGATTCTGTGTCTCCCCCCCCCCCCCTCTCTCTCTCTCTGCCCCTCCCCCACTCACAATCTGTCTCTCTCTCTCTCAAAAATAAATGAACATTTAAAAAAAGCGCCAATGCACATTTAGGAATATGAAAGTAGAGGCTGCTCCCTCCATATCACTAGTCTATTGGGACTAGTGATAACTAGTGATATGGCTATGACCTGGCAACAGTTTCTTCTGGCACCTCTGAGACTATTGAAAATTGGGCTCTAGCAAGAATGAAGAGTCTACTGACCTCACCACCATGACCCACTTCAAGCTCTTTGGAAGTTCTCTGAGGATGATGTTTCTTACTAGTAAAGGCTTTCAATTTAGTCTTTAATTCTAAAGATTAAAAGAACTTATATTCCCAAGAGCAGAAATGAAACAAACAAACAAATGAGAATAACAAACTGGGGAAAAATAAAAATGCAAGATCATTTTGGGAAGTCAATTGTATATTAGGCTTTTATGTACATTTTTTTGTGCAATTCTTATGAGTGTATTAAGTAGAGTATTGCCCACATTTTACAGATGAGAGATATGTGCAATGGGCAGCCCAAGGTGGAAGAATCAGGATTCCAACTCAGATCCATATGACTCTAAACTGAGGATTTTTCCCCCACACGTAAGGATCACTGGGTTTTTGAACAATGGTTGTTAGCTGATCGCTCAAGCAGAGCCTATTGAAGCTTTAGTCATTTTGATGTGTGTGTAATTTCACTCCAAAGAAAGCACATTTAAGATCATCAGAGAAACATAAGAACTTATAGAAACTCAAGTGATATTGGTTCGTGGAGAAATGTGTGAGGTCCATAGTCTGTTACTATGATATGAGGCAGCTGCCCAGCTATTGAGTGACTTGTACACTTCTTTCAGAGAATGGCAGCTGTAGTAGTAAGGGTAAGATTCTTTAAATAAGAAGGAATTAAAGTTAATTTAAAAAGAAAGTTTTGATGTCGTGCATGAATATTAGGTAATTAGAATACTTGTAGAACTCATAGTCCAGAAAAGATCATTGGAACACTCATTCATTTATCTATTAACTTACAAACTTAATAATGTTTTTAAATTGAATAATATGTGGCAGGCACTGTTTTAGATGCTGAAGGCCTTGCATGATAATTAAGAGGCATTCAAAACCATCTACCAGCATCTCCTTTATCCCAAACACTGTTTTAGGCAGTGGGGATACTTCATTGGATAAAAAAGACAAAAATATATGCTTAAAAAAGTCTCATAGGTTACTACCAGAGATACAACGTAAACAAATAAATAGGATGATGCTAAGTACTATGGGGAAAAATAAAATTGGACTAAGGGAGTGCAGAGAATAGGAATAAAAAGATAAGGTTTATGTAAGATAGTTAGAGATCTCACTAGGTGAGTGATGTCAACCAAATATTGAAGGAGATGTGGGAGTAAGTCAGGCAAATACCTTGGGAACAAATGTTTCATGCAAAGGGAGGAACAAGTGCATGGTCTCCAAGGGAGCAGTGTGCCAGGCGTGTTTGAGGAGGTGCGATGTGGTCAATGTGGCTGCTGTGAAGTGAGGTGGGGGGCAGGAGAAGGAGCATGGCCCCTACTGAGAACCAGATTATGTGGGGCTTTGAGGGCCAGGCTAAGGATGTTGGCTCTCAGTCTTAGGGAGGCAGGAAGCCATTGTAAGATTATGAACTGATGGATGGCATGACCTGACTTAGATTTTCAAAGGATTACTCAGGCTTCTAGGATGAGAATAAACCTTAGGAGAGCAAGGATAGAAGCTGGGAACTACTTAGAAGTGTCACAGTAAGAGAGTTATTAACAAATAAGCAATATTTAAAGTCAAAGGAACAGAGTTTTCATCAGAGCAAGTGTGCAGCTAAAAGAGAGAAGACATTCAAAGATGGAGGGTTAAGGGGCTGAAACATTTCAGTATAGAGTCAATGAGAAGAGAATAGTAAGGGATATTGAGAAACAGGCCACCAGTGGGCTTGGCTGGTGGTTGTGGTGGAGTGATGAGATAACATGTCTGACTAGAGTGGGTTCAAAACAGAGGAGTCAAATGAATTTGGAGATGGGGAGTATAGACTGGGTTGTGGGGTTGGTCATTTTTTTCTATAAAAGGCCAGATAATAAATATTTTAGGCTTTGTGACCATAAAATCCCTTTGTAACTACCCAACTCTACTGTTATAGTATAAAAGCAACTCAGACAACACATACATGAACAGGGGTGGTTTTGGTTCCAATAAAACTTTATTTACAAAAGCAGTCCATGAGCCAGATTTGACTTGCAGGTTGTACTTTGCTGCCCCCTGATATGGAAAATTATGTTGAGGAGTGGGGCACTGAATTTGGTGGAAGCTGGGGGACGTGAGGGTGGGAGAAGAAGGCTCATCTGAGAGTCCGTTTCAGGAGACCGAGGAAGATAGTTACTGGAGTTATGACTTTATTAGTCTGAGCCACTCAGGAATTCTTATTTTGTCAGGGAACATTCACAAGTAAGTATAACACAGGTTTGTTGCTGTCTTGGTGACAGTGGAAGCTTGGAGTCTGACTGAGGTTGCCAAGGACGACATACATAGGGAGCGAGAAGTAAGTTGAGGACATAACTTAAGGAACGTCTGGTGTAAGAGAATAAAGAGACCTCGGGAAGAGAAATCAGAGAAACAGGCAAGAATCAGGAACAGAGCCAGCTTCAAGGGCACGCCACCTATGCAGTCACAGGGCCCGGGCTTAGAAGGAGCTTCTGCTTGGTTCCATGAGCTGCTGTCACCAGCCTGAAATTCACAATAATTTCAGCAAGTGGCCCTGCCTTCTCATTTGCATCAAGCCCTGCACACTACATATGTTGTCCTGAGACAGGAGAATATAATTAGACTTTCCAGGCCAGTATAATTTCATAAGTAAAGAGTTTCAATCAAGAGGAGTTTGAAAAAGAAGGGACAAAAATACCATCAAAAAGTCATGGCAGCATTGCTGTCTTTCTCAAATTCCATGAAAACAAAATGAGATCACAATGGAAAAAAATATGCCATTCACAGTGACACAAGGAAATGATCACCTCAACCCACAAATTATGAAGCACACTTTTCAAATATAGTGTATCGTTAATGAGAAGAGGGGGAGTGCCTGCCATATCAGGCACATCAGGCATGTGCCACATCAGAGTCCAGGAGGATTCAGCCCTCAAAAGCTTCCCCAGAAGTTCTTTGAATAGAGCAAAGAGGGCTAAGCAAGTACGTCTGCAGAGGTGGCCTTAAGCTCTGTAGATACCCAGGTGCTGTCATACAAAGGCGAGACCAATAAACCATTTATATTTTTTCATGATAGAGATTAAAACATGAGAGTCTGCAGATATATTTTTTGACCTCCACTGTCTTTTTAAAATATAGAAGTTTCACTTTTGAAAAACCCACATTTTGGGGCACCTGGGTGGCTCAGTTGGTTGAACATCTGACTCTTGATTTCTGTGTCAGGTCATGATCTCATGGTTTGTGAGTTTGAGCCCCACATCAAGCTCTGTGCTGAAGGCCAGGAGCCTGCTTGGGATTCTCTCTCTCTCTCTCTCTCTCTTTGCCTCTCTCTCTCAAAATAAATAAACTTTAACAAATAAAAAAAATAAAAATCCAGATTTTTAGAGTCTGTTGAAAAAGATCTGGCCAGAGTGTGCTCACATAACAACCAGACAGCAGCTAATCAGTGAGTAGCTGTCCGCCCCTAGGATGAAGCTCATACTACAGTTTACCGTAGACCCCACTGCTCTCTCTTGTCTTCTACTTGGCCCATGTCACCCATTTATGTCTTCCACTTTATCTCTGTGAGCATTTGAGTTTCAAAACCCTGGTATATGACCTAACCTTTTAACCTAGGAGCACCTCTAAGACAAATGGAAGGAGAGCTTTGCTGAGACCCACATTGACCATAGAGGAGGGAAACACACCCAGGATAAACGAAACACTAGATGTGATGTAACAGTATTTAAAGAAACAAGCAACTTGGAGGCTTTCCACTCAGAGATCACTACAGACTCTCCACCTATTATTCCCCCTTTATTAAGCAAAGGAATATAGTTCAAAGGTGAATACTAATCAGAAATAAATCTGCTGTGGACTCATGTCTAACATTGTAACTGATCAGTTTCTTAAAAAATAAGGATGAGAATAAGCAAAGGGAAGATGAAGTAAATATATTAAAAATGAATACAAATAGAAGGATGCCACCCACATGTATTAACTCTGCAAAGCTATATAGAAATTAAAGGCATCATGAACAATAAAAAATTGTAGGACTAGATAGTTTAAAGAACTGATTTTAAGACAACAAAAGAAATGGTGAAGCAAGGTTTCAAAGATCAAGAAAAACATGGAAGGGAAAGATAAATAAACCATTATAGAGATAAAAACTAAATAAAGCAACAATTCATTGAGATGACTCAAAGCAGAATCATGAAAAAGACAGAAGTGCTTGAAGAAATCACACAGAGTGATATAAAAAATAAAAATGATATAAAAATGATTATAGAAATTTGCCAATGATGGGCAAAGAAGGGTCAACATTCAGAAAATGATTTCCTGAAGGAAAAAGAGAATAATGCGCAGAACAAATAGAGAAATCATTTCAGGAAAACAACAACAACAACAAGTTAGTGAATCTAGCTATTGAAATGGCATTCTGTATTGCTGGAAACTTCACTAGAGAATCATAAGCCCTAGGACATAACCCAGTGACGTTCCTCTCCTTCAGTGATAATCAGGCACATATACACCCCATTAGTAAAAGCGCACCACGCATAAAGCAGGAAAAATCAGACTGACCTCAGAATTTTTTTTCATCGTAACATCTATTGCGGGAGACAGTGGAGCTAAGTCCTGAGGAAGAGAAAGTGTGAACCAAGGGTTTTACAGTTAGGTAAGTGTAAATGCATATAGGCCACATACATTCTCAAACATGCACGATCTAGTTCCCACTTTAATTATTTTTATATTTATACGTAACCTATAATATACACTGTATTATTATAGACTGTATATTATTATGCACTATATGTTATAAATTTATATATTTATATATATTCATTTTTATTTATCTAGGGGTCTTGACTTCAGTACATATTTCTATGCAGCAATATTTATTTTGCAGGAACAAAAAATAGATGAGCCTTGTATGAAGGCCTAAGTGCTACATTAGGCTTATTTGTCCTCAGTGATTGGCTACTTGAACTGAGATCATCATGGCATTTCCAAGTGTAAGTAGGCACCAAGGACTGTCTATACCACAGACAAGTCGTTTTGGCTTCAGCTTGAGTCACTAGGTCAGTTTGTTGGAAGTAACTAGCAATACCACTATATTTTCATAATTTCAAAGACACTGGAAACTGTCTACAAGGTTTCCTATTTCATTCACACCATGGGGGTTACTTTTAGGGATTTGATTGGGATTCACATATTTAGAGTTTAAGGGCATGGCCTTCTGGATCAATAAAGATAGCTTTAAAGCTATGTGTTGTTGGTTAAGCAACTTAACCCCTTTAAGCCTCAATTATTCAACTTTAAGATGGATATGACGATATTGCCGTCAAATGGTTCTTGTCCACATTAATCAAGCAAATGTATGGAAAATACTGAAACAGTGTAGATTCTACAGAAGGTGAGTTACCCTCTTGTATGTTATACCTTCGATTGAGTCTGTAAACTGAAGTTATTTTTACTTTCAGAAATAGCAGAAATTATTCACATAAAAGAAAGACTAACATATTTTAGAATTCAGTTCTGGTCGAAAATATTTATTGGATACGTCATCTCTGTTAGGCCCTGAGTCAGGTGCTAATGGTACAAAGAACACATATGTAATCTCTATGTTACAAAAAACCTGTGGTTCTATGGGAGAGAGAACCACATACCCAGATAGTTCTAATATAATATGGGGATTGTTAATGAAGAAAGCAGAATTCCTCATCTATGTTTCTCAGAGGGTCTTTAGCAGAACACCTTAGTAGAGGTCTCAAACTGTGCTGAAGAACTATTTCAGGCCTTTGTTAAAAATGGAGATTTTCACTTGCGTTTTTAACTACTGATGCAGGAGTCTCTGTTTTGTTTTGTTTTTTTCATTTTTTAATGTTTATTTTTATTTTTGAAAGACAGAGAGATACAGAGTGCAAATGGGGGGAGGGGCAGAGAGAGAGGGAGACACAAAATCTGAAGCAGGTTCCAGGCTCTGAGCTGTCAGCACAGATCCTGAACTGGGGCTCAAACTCACGGAGTGCGAGATCATAACCTGAGCTGAANCGCGAGATCGTGACCTAAGCGAAAGTCGGACGCTTAACCGACTAAGCCACCCAGGTGCCCCAGGAGTCTCTGTTTTAACAGCTGACTCGCCTTTACACTAACGCGTGGTACCCAATGGTTTTTAGGACCATGGAAGAAATGCTCTTGGTCAACCGAGAGGTTCAGCATGACACCTCAGCTGACTCTTTTTTTTTTTTTTTTTTCTAAGAGAGAGAGGGAGACAGCATGAGCAGGGGAGGGTCAGAAAGAGGGGGAGACACAGAATCCGAAACAGGCTCCAGGCTCTGAGCTAGCTGTCAGCACAGAGCCTGACGCAGGGCTCAAACCCATGAACCATGAGATCATGACCTGAGCCGAAGTCAGATGCTTAACCAACTGAGCCACCCAGGCGCCCCTACGCTGACTCTTAAGGGCGAATAGAAAATAGTTACATGAAAAGACGTGGAAAGAGCTTCCAGGGCCGCAGTCTCAGAATGAGCAAAGGTGTGTCTGCAGACAGAAATGGGGTGGTGTGGATACACGGTTGGGTATCAGGATCACTAGAGCTCCCAATGTCATGGGGCAGGATGCGAGAGTACAGCTACTAAAGATGACTTAAGTGACACATTTTTGGCCAATGGCTTCTTCACCTGTTTCTTACTGCTTCTGCTAATTCTTCACCTTTTCTATGTCTCACATATTGAACCTACAGAATGCGAACTCACCTCATATTGGTGCTAACTCACCATGACCTATCGTACCAAGCCTATAGCAGAGCTTTTCCTGAATCACTGAGGAATAGTAAAACAACTGAGTTGACGAGATGCAAGGGAGTTTGAAATATCCTGGATTTTCCCTTTTGCTTCTAGATTGGATTTGAGATGCAAAAGGGCTACCATTCAAAGCTCATTGTTTATCTCTTGGTTTATAAGAATCTAGCAGGCCTGTCAAAGCACAGTAGCAGGTGCTAGCAGACCAAGAATTCCACCGGTGATACTATCAGGTGAGTTAGCATTCTGTAGGTCCTCAGAGCTCAGTCCATGGGGTGTGGCAGACCTGCCACTTTTCACTCCTACTGAGATTTATCGTAAGCTGGGATGCCTCAGAGATAGGGTATGTCACGCCTTCACTTGTTTGGATTGCTTCACTCTCTTATGATCCACCCTCTCCAGGCTGGCGAATTCTCCTTGTGGGGAATGACCTCAATTTCTTCCTAAGAACTAAAATCTATGAACACAGAGGATGTTCGAAGTTGTTGTTTCATCGAGAGGGACAGAACCCAACCTGGAAGCAACGGCCTGATTGAATTCTATCCTGTTCCTTCTAGAAATACCATTGGCCTCGTGTTTGAGTTGGACACAATACTTGGCCAGTAACCAGTGGAGGCATTAATCTAAATGATTCCTATCTTAGGATTTGATGAAGAGATTAATAATCTCCAAGCTTGGTGAGAAATGCTGTGCTCTGTGTAGTGAGGTCAACAATCAGTGAATTCCACTGGACGTTCCTGAATGGAAAGAACAACAGTTAAAGATCTCAATCTTCTTTGCTTATCTGCCCCATGTAAACTGGACTCTTCATGGTTAGAATGCCCGTCCCAAGTGCTGAGCCATCAATTAACTCTTTGCCTACGTCTTCACATTCTCTGGGGACTTCTTATTTATTTCTGTTAAAAAATTTTAAATAAAGAACAGTAGAATTCAGAAGACTTATTTATATTTTTAAGTGATTAATTAAGAAATGTCTACATCCAATGTGGGGCTCGAACTCACCACGTGAGATCAAGAGCCATATGGTCTTCTGACTGAACCAGCCAGACACCCTTTAGTAGAATTCAGAAGAGATAAAAAATTGACCCTTAAATAATACCCCCCAAATTATGCTATTCATTTTTGTGGTAATGTAATGTAATTGAGTGATACTAGCAGATGCATGATTCATGAGTTTTGCTCAATTTTTATCATACAATAGTTAATAATTAATTTATTATTTCCACACCCTCCACACAAATTATTTCTATAAACTCTTTACATATTAATGAGAATTCACGTCACAACTATCAGAAATCAAATCCAAAAATCACTTAAACATAACAAGTTTATTGGCTTACCTAAAAGCCTAATGGCAGATTCAGTATCAATTGGAGCAGAATTTCTTTGGCTAGCTTCTCAGGTTTGTGGAGTGTGTGTGTGTGTGTGTGTGTGTGTGTGTGTGTAGGGCTGGGGGGAGGTGGGTGTGTGTGTGGCTTCACCACATTGATGAGAAGGAGGTTTCTGAAAGATGTGGGTTAAGGAGGGAGAATGATATTTCTGGCAAAGACGAGAAGACCATAGAAGTTTGAAACAACATGTGCTTAGGAAGCTTCAAATAGGTTGGTGTGGTTGGAATGTAGGGTTCCTGTGGAGGAGTAACAAGATGTTGGGCAGATGTCATATAGTCTTGATAAAAGACTATAGGTTTTCTTACGTCAGCAACAGGGAGTCATGAAGGTCTTCAAGCAATAAAGTATGATAAGATTTTAACCTTATTAAGATTATTCTGGTATTAATATGGACAGTGGACTTGACACAGTTAAGACAGGGAGCCAAGATTGTGCATGCTGAAATTATAAAAGGTAAAAGGGTCTGAACTAAAATAGGGACAATGGAAGTATGGAGAAGAGGAAGACGGTTACATATCTGTGACAAGTTGAATATCAAGGGCTCTAACTTTGACTAGAAGTTAGAGGTGAAGGAGAAGTTAAGGAAGGAAAAAAGGTATAAAATTACTTCTGGACTCCCAACTTGGGTGGATGGTAATACATTCAGAGGTGAAATATTAGAACAAGGAGCAGACTTTTGCTAGAGTTGAGGTGTGTGAAGGGGCAGATAGCCCAACAAGGAGCATATGGTCATGTACTAAGTGCAGGGGAAGTCCAGCAGGCATCC
Organism: Crocuta crocuta; assembly: GCF_008692635.1. Lineage (NCBI taxonomy): Eukaryota > Metazoa > Chordata > Mammalia > Carnivora > Hyaenidae > Crocuta > Crocuta crocuta. The sequence continues at coordinate 6,268,669 of NW_027527930.1, read as the reverse complement.
CTCTGGACTAGGTTCAGACCCTCAAGCAGAAACAGGTGCCTGGGTGCTCTTTCCCTCAGGTCTTACAGATAGACATGCTGGGGCTAGGGTGTAGTTGAATATTCCGTAGGACTGGACTCTAGTGGAGGGACCCTGACTTCCCAAGGCTCTCCCTTCTCATTAGTGCAAACCTGAGAGCAACTTCCTGGGAGTAATAAACATTTTGGAGGCAAGGGTAAAGCAGCCAGGAACCGGGTGCTAGCAGCTATTTAAGACATTGTTACAAAATATCAGATGTTAGGGGCCTAGGCTTTAAGGGGCTGAGTCCCATGGGAATGTAGGGTTAAATAAAGCCCATAGTCCCAGACAGCTTTTCAATAGGTTACCCAAGATGCATTCCTAAGGTTCTTCTTTAGAGAATTCTGTTTGTCTGCACACACATTTTCAATAATCATTTGTAAATATGGTCCTATGGTTCAGAAAGAGTAAGAATATACTTTTGAAGTAAGAATATATTTTTGAAAGTTATCAGCCTATATGTTGATAGCTGACATTTTGGTTGAAGAGGATATTGCTCAAGGGGAATCAATCATGTTAGAAGAGAAGAGAGACAAGAAGGTAAATGTGGAAAAGGCTAACATCTGAGGGGGAGGGTGGACCCAAGGTTCATCAAAGCAGTGAAGAGGGATTGGACAGAGTTGACACTGGATGGATAAAAACTAGAAGCGAGGGGTATCCTAAATGTTAGATGAGACATAGTCTGTGAAATGCCACAGAGATACCGATGAGGTAAGGACTAGAGATTGTTCATTGATCCCTATTTTCCTCATTCTAAAACAAACATTCATTAAAAAAACATTCATTTTCATGTTTCTAATTTTGAACCATATTCTAATTCTGAGTCTTATAGTCAACATGTACATTTTTTTCTGGTGCTGTTTACTTTTTCTTGTCCTGATTGGGTGTTACTAAATGGATGCTGTCTGTTATATTTATGGCACCCCACCAAAAGCTTGAAAAGACAGGATATACAGTTAGGAAAATTACCTTTAATGGTGAATGATTTAGTCGATGTTTAATGGATTAAAACAGAAAATACTAAGTCACATGATTCAAAACAATCAGAAGAACGTTTGCTCATCAAAGGATATAGATAGAGCAGAGAGTGACAGAGATAAATATTGGCGGTGCCCATTTCAAGACCTCGCTGGGGGTACTGGGAATCTTGATCTGTGAGAGGAGGGTCCAGCATCACAAGGCCATCCTTGTGAAGATTGATTCACTAGGTCCCTTTGGCATAATAAGCTTAATATAGCCAAACTTATTAAGATTCAAATTATAATTTGGCTTTCCTAGGTATATATTTCATATGTTGGGTAGAGACATACAGTGAAATATATGTTTCTTATGTAAATTAATGCTATTTATTCTTGCTTTTGGTTAGCTGGTAAAATTAGGTCTCTGAGTCTGTGAAGATGGCGGTCAGAAGAAGATGATCACATCCCCACCCTGGGAAGCTCCTGTGGAAGACAGATAGCTGGCCTCCTGTCAAACTTCTCTATCTTATTGCTTCACAGAAATTCTGACACTGTAACTTAAAGGAAAAATGGTGATAAGTTTCAGTACAGGGACTAAACATAAAAAAAAACACAACAGAACAAATAATAACAGCAAACCTCCCATTTCTATAAAAGTTCAGCATAGTAAGTGACTAATTCAAAAGTTCCTGGTCTTTGGGCTGGCCTTTAAATAATTGAAAATATTTTTTCAGACAAAGATGGGATACAGAGCATACTCCAAGTAAAAGAAATAGTATACACAACATCTAGAAATCAGGAAAGAACAATCAGTGCATTTACAAAATGAGTTACTAAGTGAATTGTTATCCAAATCTAAGAAAAAAAATGAACACTTGAAGCTGTATCTTTAAAAATATCCCAGAATTTTATCTCATTAAAATGTAAGTTTTCCAACTTACATTTTAGAAAATGATGACCCATTTTTGAGTAGAACACAGTACTGTAAGAGCAAACTGGAATCTGAAAACACAAGTTACCTCAATCCAATTGGTATCTTTCATATCATCCATGCTATTTTGAATTAAATTTTAAATGACAGATGGATGGTAAGTAGCCAATCTAGGAAATCGGAACTTTCAGCCTTACCCTTTACTTTGAAAGGTGAATGTTGCATTTCATGTAGGAAGTCTAGTATACTTGGATAATTATAAAAATTAAGGGCCTGGGGCTTCTGAATGGCTCAGTCAGTTAACCGTTCAACTCTTGGTTTCGGCCTAGGTCATGAACTCCTGGCTCATGGATTCGAGCCCTGCATCAGGCTCCTCACTGGCAGTGCAGAGTCTGCTTGGGATCCTCTCTCTTCCTTTCTCTCTTCTCTTCCCCTGTTCTCACTCACTCTCTCAACATAAATAAATAAACTTTATTTTTTTACATTTATTTATTTATTTTTTCTGAGAGACAGAGCATGACTAGGGAGGGGCAGAGGGAGAAGGAGTCACAGAATCCGAAGCAGGTTCCAGGCTCTGAGCAAGTGTTCAGCACAGAGCCTGACACAGGGCTTGAACCCACAAACTGTGAGATCATGACCTGAGCTGAAGTCGGATGCTTAACCGACTGAGCCACCCAGACACCCCTAGACTTTAAAAGAAGAAAAGAAAAATCAAGGGCCCTCATACTATTTCTGCAACTATGACTTTATTTACTAAGTGACATTTTAGAATTCTCCTTAGAGAAGGTAACAGACATTAAATCAAGCTCAATGGCAATTCTAGAACTACCCAGGTGGAAGAAAACCTAATTTATCACTCCTGAAAGTGGCAATCAGTGCTTTACTCTCTAGTGGAAGGTAAAAAAAAGGCATATCCATATGAAAATCTGCAATCTGATTACGTTACTGCCTTTGACTTCATGCAAAAGAAAAATTAAAGTTTTGCTTTGTTTTAGTTTTTTTTTTTAACTTTGCTTTAAACTATCAACTCTTAAAATATACTTTATCAATTATTGCTGAGGAACTTTAGGGAATAGTAAGGCATTTTGAAGAACATTATAAATGCAATACTCCAATTACCCAATTGGTATGTATTACAGAATTGAACTTAATAACTCTTTAATCTGTAATTCTTTTGCTCATGGTTATATTACTATTAGATCTTGGTTCTCAAAGAAGCAGTATGAAGTAATTTTGACTCTTTTGACTGTTGTAACTTAAGCAAATGACAGGTGCATTTTCAAAAATCTCTTTCTTTACTTGATAAATGACTACCACGTCTTCCCTGTGATATCCTGAAGTTTTCAGATGAGAATCTATGTAGTACTCCTAGACCAGGACATAAGAAGGACTCAAAAAATATGAAAGAGAGAGAGCAAGAGAGGGAGAGAGAGAGGGAGATTGCATATCCAAGGAAGATTTTTAAAGTTTTGTCTCAGTGATAAAACCTGAATTGCTTGCACTCCTTAGTGATAGCAAAAATGACTTTCTTTTAAATCATAGGAATAAGATATACCTGAGTGTTTGGGGTGATGTGCGCCTCACCTACTATTCCATAGTGCATTGGTGCAATGTTTTATTAGCATAAGAAGAGATCAGGCCCCTTTCCAGCCAAGAGACTTGCATAAATGCGTAATGATCGGTTGGCAGGGCTAATATAACAGCAAAGGTACTGGAAAAGCAAAACACCTCAATTTAGTGACAGAGTTACTGAGCCACATAAATTACCAGTGTTTTTATTTCTCCTTGTGGGTGATTAATTTGGATGCCCTGTTTGAAGTGTCACAATCGTGTTTAAGCATATTTGAAACATGACTGGTTATTGCACTCATCTGTTTGTAATGGAGGCAAATCCTCTCTTCTCAAACCCAGCCCTGATACCAGCAGATGTTCTCTGTAGGATGGGTTATGAGGGAAAGAGTATTTCCTTATTATGGGCTCAATAAAATGTAGTTTAGGATAAGCCCTCACAAAGATTCCATGAAAAGTTGTTTTGCTTTTAATTTTGGAGAGTAGAATTTCCTTGTGCAAGAGCTTATGGAGTTATTCAGAGAGCCAGAAAATTGATTGTGATTCCCTGTGTGTCAAATATTGTGCAAACAGACAGCATATGAAATGGGACTGACATTCAAAAGGAACATATGGCGGGGAGCCTGGGTGGCTCAGTAGGTTAAGTATCTGGCTTCGGCTCAGGTCATGATCTCACGTTTTGTGAGTTCGAGCCCCGAGTCAGGCTCTGTGCTGACAGCCTGGAGCCTGGACCCTGCTTCAGCTTCTGTGTCACACTCTCTCTCTGCCCCTCCCTCACTCATACTCTATCTCTGTCTCTCTCTTTTTCTCTCTCTCTCTCTCAAAAATAAATAAACATTAAAAATTTTTTAAAAGGGACATATGGAAATGAGAAAACAAAGGAGTATTTAACTTACGATTGGATTCTTTCTATTCCTTTCTTTTCAGTTGGCAGCCCTTCTGCTCTATAAAGTGGCAATGCTAGAGTGTTACTCTTGGACCCTCACTCCTCAATATCAATTCCTAAAATAGGAGCAAAAGTCAAAAAACAAAGGGAGACAAAGAATGCTTTACCTGTCAATTCCCAAACTTCACTTGGAGTGTAAATGGAGAAAAGCAAGCACGGTCTAGTTCTCCTGAATATTACATAGTGTTAAGCAGACTAAATAGCTAAGTCAACAGCATTGGTATCTATTGAATCTTGTTTGTCATCTCTCATGGAGTGTCCAGAGCTCAGCCGCTTAGGTGTCCTGGAAGTGTCCAATCTCCAAATGACTGTTTATGAAGATGAGATGCATCTTTTAAGTAATGTCCCTCATTAAAAGGAATTATTTTAAAGGCGACTCATTTTGGTTGGACTTTCTTTTCCAGTTGCATCCTTTCCACATGATACTAATGAGAGGACACTCCAGTGATCCTGGGCCACCAGGATCCATATGTTTTGTTTTGTGTCATTTTTCCAGAGCAATGTGTGTTTTAGATCACATGATAATGTAGGTACAATCATAAATTGTGCAAGACCAGTAGAGGAGAAATTTCTAGGTCCTTAAAATAATAACAAATCACACACACATTAAAGCTACACAGAGAATTTTATTTGGGTGTTTGGAATACAGGCCCTTGCAAAGTCCCAATTTTGTTAATCTTCCCAGTTGCATGAAAAGCTATTATAAGTTTTTTTAATTTAACATAGACTATAATTCTCTAGCTGATGGAAAGAATCAAAGCATAATTATCTAAATGTATTTTCTGGTCCCTGTTGAATCCCTGTATAGTTTCCACAATTATTAGCCTGATATTCTGATACCACTTGATATGGTCTAAGGGAATCCAAGCTAAATTGTAATGCTTATCCAATCAAGACAGAATGATATATGTATTCAGGTGGGGGGAAATGCACATAATGTACTATAAAAACAAATTCTGAGTTCTTACTGTTGTGATTTGGGGTTTAAGGCACAACACTGTCCCCCTCTATTAGCAGATAATTAAAAAGTTCATGGATAATGAAACGTGCACGCATAGTTCACACAAAAATGAAGACAGTGTGTGAGCTTCTGAAGTTACAGCAACGATGATAAGCGAAGTCAAGATTAGAAAGTTCCCACAAAAAGTACTATGACAAGATCATATCTGTTTTATAAAGATCCTTGTGTAGAGAATAATGCCAATCAGGCATGTGTTATGGGTTGAACTGTGTCCCCCCTCCCCCCAGTTTCACGTATTGAAGTCCTCATTCCTACTACATCGGAATATGAAACAGGCTGCCCGTAAGCACAATTACTTAAGTTAGGATGAGGTCATGCTTCAGGAGGGCGGGCCCCTAATCTGACATGGCAGAGTCCTTATGAAAAGGAAAAATTTGGAGACACACATGCTCACAGAACAGCATGTAAAGATGAAGGTAGACATGGGGGTCACGAAGCAGAAGCTAAAGAATGTCAGAAATTGTCAGCACCCCACCAGAAGCCAGGAGAGAGACCTGGAACATGTCAGAGGAACCAACCTGGCAACGTCTTCACTTTGGATTTCTCGCTTCCAGAACCGTGAGACAAGACATGTCTGTTGTTTAAAACACCCGGTTTGTGGTACTTTGTTAGGGCAGCCCTAGCAAACAAACACAGCTTGCTTGTGAAATTAAAGCTTACCACCTACTTTTCCTAAGAAGAGTGAGGCAGTTTTCCTCAAGTTTTCTGTGTGTCGCTTTGGTTTTAATCTCTTTATTTTATTTTAGGATTTTTTAAAATATGTATTTATTTTTGAGAGAGAGAGAGAGAGAAGTAGAGAAAGAAGGGGACAAAGGATCCAAAGCAGGCTCTGTGTTGACAGCAGAGAGCCTGATGCAGGACTTGAACTCATAAACTGTGAGATCATGACCTGAGCTGAAGTTGGACGCTTAACTGACTGAGCCACCCAGGTGCCCTGGCTTTAATCTCTTTACATCAGGTGTCTCCAAGAGTGCCATGAAGAGCCACACAGCTCCTCTGAAAAAGTCCATAAAGTACAGCTGCTTTCAGGGGCATAAGTTTCTTATCAGTTGATACTAACTAGAAAATGCAGCTAGGGAAGGCTGAACTTGAACTTGGACAATTTTTATAAGGCAAGCCTTCCCTGGGCCTTACAGTTATTTGAATTCAAACTCCTAAATACTTCAAGTATTCTCTAAGTATGGGACATGAATAAGAGGTTATGTAAAGAGAATAAAGACTAGCCTAGAGTACCTGCTCTCTAACACTGAATTCTAGAAGGCAGCAAGGCCATTTTTGAGTCATTTTAATGGAAAATGATGCGATCTTCCCATTTTATATATACTAAGTTGTTCCCATGGCTCAACTACAAAGGTATAAGGCCAACCAAAAAGAAAAACATCTTGAGAAATTAATACTTGTGGAAGATTGCATTTTCCAATAATGCCTGCAATAACATTTCCCCTTGAATGGAAGTGTGCTGATGGCTTGCTCATAGCAATTGAAATGCATGGAAAGTGATGCTGTGTGCATTCTGAGGCCATGGGGTGAAAAGTGATGCAGCTTCTGTCTGGTTAACTGGGACATTGGCCTTGGAACTCTGAGGCACTGTGGTAAAAGCTTTACTCATCCTCGGGGTGCCTGGGTGGCTCAGTCGGTTAAGTGTCAAGATCTGGCTCACGTCGTGATCTCAGGGTTCTGAGTTTGAGCCCTGCACTGTGCTGACAGTGCAGATCCTGCTTGGAATTCTGTCTCTTTCTCCCTCTTCCTCTCCCATGCTTGCTCTCTTTCTCTCTCTCTCTCTCTCTCTTTAACTTTTCTAGTGTTTTTAATTTTTGAGAGAGAGACAGTGTGAGCCAGGGAGGGTCAAAGAGAGAGAGGGAGACACAGAATTTGAAACAGGCTCCAGGCTCTGAGCTGTCAGCACAGAGGCCAATGCAGGGCTCAAATTTACATACTGTGAGATCATAATCTGAGCCGAAGTCCGGTGGTTAACCGACTGTGCCACCTTGGCGTCCCTCTCTCTCTCGATCTTAAAATAAATAAAAACAAATTTCACAAAAAAACAAAGCAAAACAGTATTACTCATTCAAGTCATCCATGCTTTGAGGAAGCTCAGGCCACATGGAGAGGCAACAGGTAGGTATCCTGGTGCAGAGTATCAGCTGAAAGTTCCAGAGTGGGCTGGCAGTCAGCATGAACTGCCACACATGCCTTCAGATGAATCCAGACTTCAGCCTTTGAGTTTGCTCATCTGAGGTCCCAGAAATTGTGAAGCAGAGAGGAGTCATCTGTTCTGTGACATTTTAAATTCTGACCCACAGAATTGGTGGGTATGGTAATATGGTTATTTTATGACCCGAAGTTTTGGGGAGATTTGTTACATGGCCACAGTAAATGAAAGAGTAGCTTGGTAAACATTACTTCTTGTACAGATATACCATATATGTGCTTTGAGACATTTCTTCCTCTTTCACCTAGAGTCTTACTAGTAAGCAATATATGATTCAGGAGCTGGCTATTATAGAACAATTCTGATCTTATTCTTCCTTCAATTGTAGAGGTCCCGCTACTAGTCACTCCTCTTGAGGGTCTCTCTCAAAGCCCCCGCTTTTAAGACCAAAATCTTCATGAACATACATAGTGTCCTTACGTATCATTTCTTACATTTTAATATATATGTTTTACATATATATATAATTATATATATATTGAAATGGCTTTGTTATTATTAATGCCTAGAGATACTAGGTCAGTACTTAGAACATGAGTTTGGTTAGTACTTAGAACATGAAATGTGTGTTCACTATTAGCTAGTCATTTTTCTCCCTTTTTATTTCAGGTGTAAGGCAGTGATATTATGTGGATTTCTTCATTAATGCTTAAGGCACATGAGAGCATATACCCAACATTTAGGAGGTATTAAGAAGAAATTAGAAGATGTTTATTTTTAAGTCTTGAATTTCCTTGGTATCTATAGATATAGTAATAGTAATTAAATAAAATTTACTTTGTTACAACCAATTTTCCTGTCCATAGTAGAATGTCTGTTTTATCTTAGAAGTTACATTCACTATCCAGATTTATATTCTAGGAAGCCCAGAGCAGTCAATGGTGACTCTCAGTGTAATTTTCGATTGCTATTTACAGATGACCTCAGACTTTTATTTCAGTTCCTTTACAGAGTACAGGACACTAGTACCATTACATTGTGTTTATGTCATTAGGAGTTCTTGAGAAAAGGTCTTATCTCTCTCGTGTCAACAGACTTTTTTTCCCATATTAGGAAAGGTGATGAGATCAGGAAGAAATCTCAATTTGCAGAGGCCAATGCTTGAAGCTGATTAAAATCATCTGTGAATATATTTGGTTTATTAACAATATGAGGACTGGTAGAAATGGTCCCATTAAATAGATAAATCAGCAGAAAGAGTTTACACAGTGGTGGGCTGTTTTCTCTGAGCTTTAAGGCCATTCTGACCTTGTGTGTAGGGCAGATCTGGGTGAACGTTAGATAGATTTTAATCTCTGGGATGAAGGATATGATGTATTTCATTTGGGTCAGTTGGCAGGGTCTCTCACACTTGTGAGCTCATACTATTGTTTGTAATAATGCAGTTTACTATCATCTAAGGCTTTGCAAGTCATAGTGTAGTTCATGGAATAGCAGCTTCAATATTACAGGGGAGCTTGTTAGAAATGCAGGATCCCAGGCTGGTCACAGACCTACCAAATCAGAGTCTACATTTGAACAAGGTCCCCAGGTCATCACTCATGCACATTAAAGTTTGAGAGGCACTGCTCTGGGGTCAGAAAGGCAGACACAGCACTGTGCATTGAAAGTCCAAGTGTCCATTCCTACATGTGGGTGGAGAGTCTCACTTTGGCTTTTTATGTCCTAATTAACAGTTGAGGATATGACAGTGTATGGGTATTCAATCTGTAAAAGCATCAAGATAGACTCCTATTTCTAAATATTTAGCCACCATGCCCTTATTTTTATTTTTATTTTTTTAAAGTTTACTGCTTGGGGTGCCTGGGTGGCTCAGGCAGTTAAGTCTCCAACTCCGGCTCAGGTCATGGTCTTGTGGTTCATGGGTTTGAGCCCTGCATCAGGCTGTCTGCTGTCAGCATGGAGCCCGCTTCAGATCCTCTGTTCCCTCTCTCTCTGCCCTCCCCCTCCCCAAAAAATAAACATTATTTTTAAATCTACTGCTTGAAGAGAAATGAGTCTGAAAATATCAAACTCAAGACAGGTGAAATTATGCCATGGAAGCGCTGAGAGACTCAGAGGCCAGTTCTTGGAGGAAAGACAATGTTTTGTGCCCAGTGTGGGCTGTGAACTCCTTCAGCTGCACTCTTTTCACATAGCTGGTTCCATTTACTCCTTAGGCTTTGAGTGGATTTACTCATTATCTGCTTCCATTCTAGAACATAACTCTCATGCAGAGAAGGAAATTGTCTTTTGTTTTCCATTGCATTAAACCTGAGTCCCGTGCCTGACAAAAATAGTCTATCAAATACATTTGTCAAATAAACAGATTACCTCTGGCTTCCCCACCTGCTACAAAATCTTGTGTACTCCTATAACCACTCTGACCCTCAGTTTTCCCAGCAGTAAGTTAGTTGCATACCTTTTCCACCAGTAGTTGTGGAAATGCTCCTTAACACAATGGGATATTTGACACCTGTTGGGTAGGCAAAACTAAACTTCTAGGTCAAATGTTGGAGACAATGTAAGAAATGCAGACTCACAATCCTTGTGAGAAGGTGAATTAGTCCCCCCAGCTAGGAGAGCAGCTTAGCCATTTCTAGAGATGAGGCTTTATAATAACCTTCATCTCTGCAGTTCCTCTGGTAAGCCCAACCCCGGGAGAAATTCTTGCTCATGTGCGGAAAACATATATAAGAATGCTTTTCACAACATTGTTTTTAAGAGAAAAACTGGGTATATTTGCATATCTATAAACGGGACATGGATAAATAAAGGGCAACAAACTTATACAATGGAATATTATACAGAAACTTAAAGTCACTTAAATACAGAGAACAAACTGAGAGTTGCTGGAAGGGTGCTGGGGGGGGAGGATGGGCTAAATGGGTGATGGGCATGAAGGAGGACACTTGCTGGGATGTGCACTGGGTGTCATATGTAAGTGATGAATCACTAAATTCTACTCCTGAAACCATTATTACACTATATGTCAACTAACTTGGATTTACATAAAATTTAAAACTTAAAAAAAGAATGTCAATGAAATTTTTTCAAAGTGCCTAGTTGATTGGACATTTCTCCAAAAACTGAATTTTGAGATCAATATGTGGTTTTTCTTACATGTTTGATCTGTGGATGAGGAATTTCACTTTGACTCAAATGCGGAAAAATAATGCCTAATTCGTGTTCATTTCTTTGGTGGAAAGTTAAATTTTCCAGTTGGTATTTTTAATAAATTTGTATTTTTATGACACTTTAGCCTGTAAAATAAATAAATATTTATAAATTAAGTTGTTTCCTAGAGAAAATATTTCACAAATAATAAATAATATATCATACATGTATTAGTTACAAATTAAAAGTGCTCAATCTCATTAACTCAGGAAAATGAAAATCACAATATGATACTGCTAAACAAACAAACAAACAAAACAAGCCAGAATGAATTAAAAGCAAAGTACTGGAAATACCAAGTGCTAGTGAAGATGGGAAGCCCCTAAAACTCTCACACATGTATCTGGTGGGAGTGTAAAGATAATTCAACCATTTCAGTAAACCATTTGGCCCTATCTAAATTTTCAACAGAGGTACACCTGTGACTCAGTAACTGTATTCCTGGGCTTACGCTGTTATAGAAATGCATGCATATTCAAAGCGGCATCATTTATAATAACCCCAAAGTACAGACAGTCTGTATGTCCTTCAACAGCCAACAGATGAATAAATTGGGCATAGTCACCTGGTGGAGCGTTACACAGCAGTCACAAAGCACGGGCTCCCAGTGCATACAACAGCATAGAGAAATCTCACAACATAATGATGAGCAAAAGCTAGACACAAAAGGATATGTGCTGTGTTAGTCCATTCATGTGAAATAGTTTGTAAAAATTTACTTATCTTTGAGAGAGAGAGAGAGAGAGAGCATGGGAGCAAGGGAATGGCAGAGAGAGAGAGAGAGAGAGGGAGAGAAAGAACCCCAAGAGGGATTCATGCTCAGCACAGGGACTGACACGGGGCTGGATCTCATGAACCGTGAGATCATGACCTGAGCTGAAATGAAGTCAGAGGCTTAAACCACTGAGCCACCCAGGTGCCGCCCCCCATTCATATGAAATTTAAGAGGCAAATCCAATTTATGGTATTAAAAGTTTACGTTAGAAAATTTCCGTTGGTATTATTTCTGTAATTTGAAAAAATAATTCTAAAGATTATCTTTAGATAATGAATAAACAGGTAAGGAAGCTAAGAAAAATTTAATATTAATACTGATGAAGGGTATCTTGTTCTCTCTAGTTGGAAAATACGTTATAAATTACAATAATTTGAAACAAATTTGAATGAGTGCATCAAATCACAGGGAGTTCAAAGGAATGGGAAAATTTCCTGTAAAATATGTTAACCACTGTATGATTTATGGGTAATTATTTACTTATCATAAATGACTTTCTTCAAAGAAAATATAAGTGACTTCTGAATTATTTTATTAGAACCATGTTATTGAAGCATATACCTTTAGGAAGGTACACTTGAGCAATGATCACCATTTAAAAATATCCATGTAGGTGAAGAAATAGCACTCTGGATCATTTCATCTCTTTTTCAGTCTCTACGCCTCTCTTCTTCCTGAACCTTTTTCATCATAGACTAGTTTTGTCTGTTTCTGATTCATGTATAACTAGATTAATACTGCATGTATTTTCTTTGTATATTCCATCTTTTGCTTAACATTATAACATATTTTTAAAATGTCAGAAAAATGAGAAATTATTTGCAAATTAGTTGAGTCTATTTCATCTTATAATGTTTACTACCTCTAAAAGCTAGAAGGCAAGGTAAACTTTAAAGGAGAGAAGGTATTTATAACAAAATCAGTGGAGGAGGAAACCACAACAGATGAATTAGCCCAACCAATTTGGAGAGCAGCTTAGCAATATCTGGAGAAGCTAAGGCCTTATAATAAGCTTCATCTCGTCAATTACTCTAGTAAGCTCACCCATGGAGAAAATCTTGCTTGTTTGGGAGAAAATTATACAAGAATGCTTGTTGCAGCATTGTTTTTAAGAGAGAAAAACTAGGTACACCCTACGTGTCCGTGAATAGGACATGGATAAATAAAGGTTAACAAAAGAAAACAAAAAGGCCACCTGTAATCAAAGGATTTAATTATTACAGGTGTTCGGCTTCTAATTGTGCACACTTCAACCCATCTTGAATTTGGGTAAGCTTGCAACAGGCTTCATCCTGAAAGCAGCCATTGGCGATCTGTCAGGCTTTCGTTCACTTTTGTAGCCATCTGTGTCCTCTGGCCCCTATGACAGCTGTCCAGTGTGGAGCAGAGTGATTTGCTCCTTTTTTCAAAGGCTGAAATGTGCATTTAAAATGTAATTTACTCTATCATTATTTCTTCATGGTGTTTCTAGGCACGCTGGACCTGATTTAGATTTGGGCATTAGTTTGGCCAGAATCCAGCTCATTTGTTATTCAAACAGAAAGTACAAATGATTTCTACGATCGATAGAATTGTACCTGAGCCACCCAGACATAAATGTCACTGATTCATTCTCATATACTCTTAGTCAAGCATTTATTGTCTATTTAAGTCAATAAAATAATGATTAATAAATAAATACACCCCTTCTTATATGCACACTTTGTTGAGAGCAAATTCTAGGAGCCTTCTGATAACTATCCTAATGATGGTCCTCAGGCCATTGCCTCTAGGACCTCATAGTAGAATGCTGAGATGTTCTCACTTCCTGTCAAATAATTTAAAAATAAACAGTGCCATGGCCCCAGGGAGGAAATGGCTTAGCTAATGGGATGCATAGCCTGTGTATTTGGTAAGTCTTGCTGATTTTACAGCCCAGCACTAGACAACTGGCTGGTCCCCACAGAACCCACTTTACCCCTTTTCTCCTTTTCTCCCTAGAGTCTTCAGGCCGTATGTGTCCTTTGACTCCTGCTGCTGGCCAGCTCTTCCTTTTTCCGTTCTATTTATCCTAACCTTTCTTTGATACTCACTTTGCTACCATAATGCTTTGCAAAAAAATTGTAGTGAAATTGTATCCTGGGCCCTATACTTACCTATGTGCCAATCTAGCAAATATTCAGTGCTGAAAAACTCGTCATACTAAATTAAATAAAGACAGCGCTCCAGATGAGGAATGTAATAATTATTTTAATAGACTTGAGCTTTTCCTCAGTATTAGCTGAATAAAAAGTACAGAAGCGTTTCTTAATTTTTCTTATTCACACTTACTTTCTGCACAATAAGATATGGCTTAAAAAGTACATAACTATGTATAGTGACAGGGGATAACAAGACTTGTTGTGGTGATAATTTTGCAATATATACAAATATTGAATCATTATGCTGGACACCTCAACTAGCAATGTTATATGTCAACTGCACTTCAATTAAAATAAAATAAGGTATGGCTAATTTTGGTGAATGAATCCTTTGTGTGAATGGTCCAACTTAATACGTGTGTGTGTGTGTGTGTGTGTGTGTGTGTGTGTGAATGTGTAGCAAGTCCAATAACACATAATATGCTACTTTCCCTAAGACTTACCTTAGTTTCTTCATGTGTATATTAGAAGTCAGACTTTATGAACACAGAATTTCCTTCTAAGTCTGAAATTTCTAGATCTCTGCCCTTTATTAGTGGTACCTTGGACCAGGAATGGGATAATATATATCCCACTCTTATAAGTAAGTGAGCCACACTCTTTTCTATGCCAGCACTGGGCTGTATACATTCCTTACAGCATTTAACACATTTTGTTGAAACTATTTATTTTCACATTGTTTTTCCCTTCTTGTCTGTGGCTTTCTTGACAGAATACTTAACAGCACTCATCTCTATACACCTTGGACCATGACAATTTCTAAGTGTTTTTTAGATAGATAATATATTTAAATATAATTGACTACAGTCTGGGATGGTTGTCTGTACTACAGCCAATGGACCAAATCTTGTTCACTGTCTGCTTTTGTAGAAAACAAAGTTTTATTGGAACACTGTGTATCCATTCCTTTACATATTGTCAGTGGCTGCTTTCCGGCCACAACAGAACTGAGTAGTTGTAACAGAGACCATGTTCCCACAAAGCCTAAAATATTTACAGTCTCTTTCCAGAGAAGTTGGCCAATGTCTGGCTTAGAACATAAGAAATGAATTTTTTTCTAAGAAGCAGCCTCGGAGCTCCAGCATCCCAGTGTTAATCTGGGCATCTCTACTCTGTTCTTCCACAATCCCCTGGACACACTTCTTTTCCAAAATGCATGACAGTATATGTAACCTATCCTTCCTGCTAGACTCAGGGAATACAGTAAGGTTTCTGGGGACACTGTATAATACAGGTCAGTGGTCTCCTTTGGCCATTTACCCTTTAGGAGAAGTTTGGAAAGCCTAGAATATTTTAAAGTTGAGATCGGCTTTGTCTTGTTAGAAATTTAGATAGTTGCAAAGGATATGAAATCTTGGTGCAGATGTAAATATTCACACTTTAAAATAAAACTGTTACATCAAAGAGAATGGATACCCCAAGTGTTTTACCCGCTATCATCCATCTAAAGAGATTTTGGCTTCCAGTCAGGATGGAGAAAGGCACAAGAGAAAGTCGCTTTCTTTCTCTAATGATGAGAATGAGCCAGAAAATGTAAAAAAATCCTGGATCCGGGCGTTCATTAAAGAACTGAAGTGGCAATGCTACCTAGTGCGTTGAGATCTGAGAGTTACTGCTTCCTTTGAGGAGAGACAGGACAGAAATGAGCTGGTTGGCATTTGACACAGCAGTGAGAGGACCAAGTGGCTGTCATAGAAGCGGAATTCTTAATGGTGAGTGAGTTTGGTGTGCCTCCCCTGTGCACTCACCTATCAGCTCTGTCCTTGGACCTCTACCTAGTACTTATAAGAAAGATCGGCCATGGGTTATGAGCAACTGGGACGGAGCACAGGGAAACTTTTTGGGGGTGAAAGGCCTCTTCCATATCTTGGACTGGTATTTACATGATTGGTAAAATTACCAGAATTCATCAAAACGAACCACTTATAATAAATGGAATCCATTACATGTAAATTGTACCTAAATAAAGCTAAAAAAATCCATATTTTTTTGGTAAAACAAGTAGGAGAACTTTATGAACAATGCAATATTCCTTATGTAATTTTCAAAACATGACAAAATACTGAATAATGTGTATGGATACCAACATGTACTGGAATGATAATCATCAAATTCCTCCTTGGGTGAAGGATCTGTTTCTTCAGCTTAGGAGCTTTCTGTAGATAACATTCAGCCATTAGCCCCTACAGGGAATGTGTCAGCTGCAGAAAACTCTTCACCTTCAGTCATCCCTTCTTCCAGAGTGGTCCCCATTCAGTGACTGCTTCTGGGCTGTAGGGCCATATTCATCCAACTGGAGATGACTGTGAAGGGCATTCTGACTACAGAGCTCCCTGGATCCTTGAGGTGGCCGTTGAAGTAGCGCCATGGCTCTAAGTCTTCCTCTCCCTCTGCCTACTACTCTCCCTCCTAGCCCTGTTACTTGTCCCCTGAGAAATGAGGAAGCACTGAAATAAAATAGTAGCATTTATCTGGGGTCTTAGAGTTGCAATTTGTGGAGCACAGATTCAAGCAGCAACCCAAATCGTGTCTCAATGAGGAGTAAAAACCAGGGGTCTGCAATAGCAAATTGCAGCAGTGTTAAAGGCTTACACATGGTTTTCCAAGAATTATGATTGGAAGATATAAATACGTTTTACAACTCATTGGTTTTCTGAGTACATTATGTCAGTTCCTAGGAAAATACTTTTTGTAGAATGTTTAGTTTTTATCAAGAATGCAGGTGTAGCAGTTTTGTGTTCAATCAGATGCTTCTGTCCAGTTTGATAATTCAATATGGTTCCTGTTTCAAAAAACACAGGATAAAGTTGTTAGTCTCAAAATAGATTTTCTCATGTTCAGAAGTTTTACACAGATTCCTAGACTAGTGCTAATGGCAAGGCGTTCCTTCCTAATAAACATCCTGCCTGTAAAACTTCATCTTAAATCTGCTTCTCAAAAGCAACACTTACTAAACTGAACCCTGCATTTGTACCACAGTCCTATAGTAAAGATGAAATCAAATCACATATGTCTTACTATAGTGCCTGGCATATTATAAGTCCAGTAAGTGGGAGAAACCACTATTACTGTTGCTCAAAACTCATTTTGCTAAAGGATATTCTCAATCATTCATCCTCCTATATTTCTAGTCAAATCTATATTTCTGTCAAATCAGAATCCACAAGTGGAGGGCATCTTTGCATTCAAGAGCAAAAAGAGAGTGTACAGAACCAGCTCAGCAAGAAGATACAGAATCCCTTAAAAGAAAAAAGAGGATACAAAATCTTTCCCTATGGTGGTCGCTAAATTCCTTTGGTGACATGTTGCAGCATTTCTGCAAACAAAGGCTTGAATGATGTTTTTCTAAACTAAAGTAGGGCATTCTGATTGTGCTACAACCCTTGCACAAACCTTTTCATTTTACTGCCAAGATACTGTTAGGAAAAATACTATACACTGTTTAATTTTCTAGAAAAGAAGAAAGAAAGGAAGGAAGGAAGGAAGGAAGGAAGGAAGGAAGNAAAATCTTTCCCTATGGTGGTCGCTAAATTCCTTTGGTGACATGTTGCAGCATTTCTGCAAACAAAGGCTTGAATGATGTTTTTCTAAACTAAAGTAGGGCATTCTGATTGTGCTACAACCCTTGCACAAACCTTTTCATTTTACTGCCAAGATACTGTTAGGAAAAATACTATACACTGTTTAATTTTCTAGAAAAGAAGAAAGAAAGGAAGGAAGGAAGGAAGGAAGGAAGGAAGGAAGGAAGGAAGGAAGGAAGGAAGGAAGGAAGGCGGTGAGAAAGAGAGAAAGAAATTTATAGAGCAATGGATGACTGATGGTAGTCATCCCAATATCTGATTATGGTTTTGGTTTTGCCATCTTCCCTGAAAGATCCATGGCCCATTGTGATGTCCTGAATTTGACTGTTTTAGATCAGCTCCCTTCCTTCTTCGTGACAGGATAAGGATATAGGTACAATTTATTGTTCTCCGATTTAGTGTCCATGGCAATTCACTTGGGAACATACTGAAATGGTGGTTGGTTCTAAGGTGTCACTCTCATAGTTTCTGATTCATTATGTCTGAGATGGGGTTCAGGAATGTGCAGTTTTTAACAAGTGCCCTGGTAATTGTGATGCTTAGTGTGAGAAACACTTGCCTAACAAATAGCTAGATTAATCTCCACTCAATACAGAGAATAAAGAAGAGGGAATAAGATTACAAATACATTAAGACTAATTCGCCACACCTAGGATTTCAATTAGCGTCCTGTGGAACCTACATGAGACATTCTTGAAAGGGGTCAAACAAACATGTATCTCACATGCTACACTTTTCCTGACACTTTTATTATTAGGTGATCGTTTATATTGTGAAACATGGCTTGACCTAGGACACCGCACTTGCTGTTTTTTTCTTAACTCAATGACAGCTCTTTCTTGGTCTTGGTTGGATTTTCTCAGCCTCTGTTAGAATGTTTCAGGGCTCAACCGTTGGTCTACTCACCCCCTAGGTCATTCATTCTCATGAATTTGAATGCCGTCTGCTAAATAATAAATTCTAAATTTATATTTCTAATCTTAATCCCTGGAGCTTCAGATTCATAGATCTGCATACTGGGTATCTCTACTTGAATGCAGAACAGGCATCTCATATTTAACTAGTTCAACATTGTAGCCTAATTTAAGACCCTGACCTTATGACCTCTTTTTCTTCACTTATGCAGATCCAACCATCTCTGTATCTTTGCTCTTTCTTGAACCCACCCAGGCATGATCCTGCCTCGGGATCTTTGCACTGACTGTTCGTTTTTCCTTCCATGGCCAAATGGTTCATTCCCTTACCTTATTTAAGTATTTGCTCAAATGTCAGTTCATCAGAAATTGCTTCTCTTAGCTCAAGTGTACTAAGCACACACCTCTAGACAATGTTGGGCTTCTTGGCTTGTTGCAGTGAAAGATGCAGTACACCATGGGGGCTCATGTGGTGTACCAGCGAGGGGGTGTTGAAAGGGCTCAAGTTTGTGTCATTTGGGGAGAAGTATTTTGGGGAGGATCAATGAAACACGGTTTTTCTCTGAGGCTGCCCGAAAGTAGAAGCAATTCCATAACTGGGTTCCTTAACAATTTTTAGCCAGGAGGAATGAAGAGAGATTAAAGCTGTAACTGGAAGAGTCAACAAGAACTAGTTACTCATGGTAGCTGGATGAGGGGGGTGTTTGGTTATTTTTGTGACCTGCACAGTGTACCTGTTTTTATCTGAGCTCAGATATGAATACTGTTTGCTTTTGTTCGGTCTTATGCTAATATGGTTACAAAAGTGGTCTTGTCTGATTTTAGGGTTTTTTTTGTAAAATTGTTTGTGCTCAACAGGAAGACACAGTGGCCACTTCGAAGCTGACAGGAGTCAGGAACTTCTTTTTTTTCGTATTCAATTTAAAATACAACTTCTCATTGTTTCTTTTCCCTTACACTGCTTTATTTTTATTTGTTATTTTTCTTCATGGTACATGCCACTCCCACCATGGTACAACAAACATGTTGCTTATTTGTCTATTACCTATATTCTTCTACATGTAAATTCCATAAGAGTCAGTATCTGGATTCACCTCTTTCATTGTCACTAACTTTGTATTCTCCTGGAGCATAATAGATGTTCAACATGTATCTGCTGGGTGAATTTATTCAACAACTTGCTAATTTTCCTAAACACACATGAAAACCAAGTTATGAGAGAACCAAAAATCTCCTGATGACCAAATTTCTTCACAGTGTAGGAAGTTAAATGTAATTAAGATGTAAATAAAGACACACTCACAGATGGGTATCTTATGACAGATAGTAATGACTGTTGTGTTATTATAAATGATGGTGTGACTTTTACAGCAATCTTCAAGTATTGGACTTCTATCACACAAAATATAACTGGACTTTTTTTATCTCTGAGAGAAAAATTGGGATTAAGTTAGATTTTAAAGCAAATTTCTCAATTGGACAGAGTTTTAAAGATTGACTAGTTACATACAGATGAATTATTATATAACTTTTAGGAAGAAAATCAAAAGTACTAATTTGATAATACACATTTTATATCTTTTGTACATCTGTGCAGTGAAGTTTCCTTTGAGTAATTTTCATAAGTAAGTGAAAGGGAAGAAACTTACTTTTAGGCATTACACATGTACCCACACAAGGCCAGTGCTCACAGTACTTTACGGATATGTCGCTTATTTTTAAAATTGTGTGTGTGTGTGTCCATACCTGTGCATGTGATATGTGTATGCATCCCCTATGTGTGGGCTTGTACTCCTTACTTAGCATCCAGTGAGCTGACTACTAGGGCAACAAGCAGAACTAAAAACCATCTGACAAATGCTCCCTGACAATGAATGCTATAGAGATACTCTCTGGACAGCGTCTGGGTCAGCACGCCTTCTATTATGAAATTAGGGTCTGTTAAAATTCCTGCAGCTAGAGCTCCCTAAAATATTTCTTCTTTATTTCTATGTCTCTCTTGAAATTTCATTATTATTTCCCTTCTAGAGAAATAGTCATTTTGACCTGATGTAAAAATTGAAACACAAGATGTTAGCAATTAAGGAAATGTAAAATTAAGGCTTCTGTATTCTTAAGTTCTGTGTGTGACTCTATGATCAGAGTCACTGGAAGGACCAATCTATGAGATTGGCCAAGTCCAAGAAGAAGAATAGATACTAGCCATCATGTATTGATACCAGCCCAATGCACTAAGAGCTTTATACTCATTGCCCCCTTAAATTCTTACAGCTTTGAGATTTCTAATTCTTCTTCTAAAGACCAAAACCCCCCAAAAGCAAAAACCAAAATGCCCCCCAGAGGATCAGAGATACCAAATTTCACCTTATAAATGGCACAGTAGGAATACAAACTGTGGTAGACACAACTCCACAAAGAAGTCCCTGCCCTAATCCCCAGAACCTGTGAATATGTTACTTTATGTGGCAAAGGGGACTAAAATGGTTAAGTTAAGGTTTTTTGGAGGGGAAGATTATCCTGAATCTCAATGTAATGACCAGAGTCCTTATAAAAGAGAGGTAGAAGCATCAGCGTCAAAGAATAGACACGACTCCAGAAACAGAGTTTGAAGTTATAGCTTTGAAGAGGAAGGGAGGAGCCATAAGCCAAAGAATGTGGGTGGCTTCTAGAAGCCAGAAAAGGCAAGGAAGAAATCTTTGTCCAGAGCCTCCCACAGGAACACAGCCCTACTGACACTTGGATTTTAGCCATGTATAGAGTCGTTTCAGACCTCTGACCTCCCAAACTATAAGATAGTAAATGTGTGTTGTTTTAAACTACCAAGCTCATCATTATTTATTCAGCAGCAATTGGAAGCAAATACATAAACCCAAGTCTGTGTCACCCCTCTGCTGTCTTGCCATATGATAAGATGTGTATTTTAACTGACTCACCAACTGGTTGATTAGATGAGGCAAGTTAGGTTGAGAGAAAGCAGTAATCTCCCTCTAATTAATGTAGGCCATATTGCCTCTGTGTATTTGGAAACTACTTCATGATATATGATCTCTGTTTCTGCTGTATATGCAAAAGAAGTGTGTTCTTTCTGTGAGTTGCTATGGATAAAGTTGTTTGTATGCTCTGTCCAAATATAGACGATTACTTTATTTAAGGATGAGTAATAAGCTATTCTAATATTATATTCAGTCATCTGTTTGTACTTATTGGACACCTGCTTAACGTGCTAGTTTTAACAGGCATATTGATTTGGCCACTCGTGTTAATCCCTTCGTGTGTAGATTTTGAGAAGTATGAAGATGAAAACCCAGCTATAGTTAATGCATCATCAAAATAGAGTTACAAGCCAAGGTAATTATAACTGTGTTTATCAGCAATCTTCCTTTAGTAGGTATCTCACTATAGGATTAATGTCTTTTTCCAAATGCCAGTCCTGCTGGTAAGGTTACCTATGAATCTTCCACCTTCAAGGGAAAGTATCCCAGTGCGTTAGTTTCTTTTCCACTTCAAATAGCGAAGTTAGACAGAGATGGAAGGTTTCTGAGGCAAGATGATGAATGCCACCTGCTGGTGATGCCTTTTTTTCATTTACTAAATACTTATTGAAGACTTAATATGTGTCGTAGGGGCTGAGATTACACTGCTGGGCAAGCTAGACAAAAAGCGGGGTTTACTTTCAACTGTGGGAGATAAAAAAAAAATAGACATAAAAAACATGAAGATCAGAAGTCCTGTGAAAACGAGTAGGAGAATTGAAAGTGAAGGTGTTTGTGAGACAACCATCTGGTTTAACACACAGCAGAAGTAAAAGAAAAAGTGGAGAAATAACTACCTCAGAGTTAATTCCTTTCATTGTGAATAATCATGGGAAATTTAGATTTATGTCGAGGAAAAGGAGAAAGACCATCCACTACAGATCTTGCATATTGGCTCATCTGTTTACTTGACAGAAGCCGTCGCTAATACTCTTTTTACCACAGACCCTCTGTACCAGTGACTGGGTCCCACAAGGACAATAGTGGGGAGATGAACACTCCAGCAAGATGCACTTGTTCTGTCCCTCACCATAAATAAGGGTTTGCTTTGCCGTATCTTTTAGCCTGTATCATGCAAGTTGCTGCGGACTGTTGCCATTGAGTGTAGCATGTCCAAGAACAACACCATCGACACGGAAGTTGCCTCTGGTTGTTTGATCAGTAATCCTCCTTCCTGTGGCGTCATTGAGACTAGTCACTATTTTTCAAAGAGAAATCCATCTGAGGGATTAAAAAATACACTCTCAACTTCCAAGTGGAGTTCTATTGCCCCTGAAGCTGAAAAGTGTTCGAATAGAATAGAAAGGAAGGGTTGCATGTTTAAACCTTTCCTATTCTCTACAGGGAAAATCTCAGATTGTTTATGTACTTCTAAAACTCTGAATAAATGGCAACCAGAGTTTGTTTTCTGTCAGTACTCTTTAATAATTTAATATATAGCATTCTGGAGAGTTATGTGATGTTAAGGATATTGCGCTGTGGATTATTTACTATAGCTCCCTAGAGATAAGTGACGATCAAAGGTAAGCCTGGTCTCACATAAAGATGTTAAAATATATATTATTTTCTTTTTGGCGTTTCTTGGTCTCTTATAATTTTTTGTAAATTTGTAGGTATCATCCTAGGACTTCTGCCTAAAGCTGTGATTCTAACCCTGTTGAGGGTTTGTCTGACCCACTAGCAATCATGATCTCTCAGTCATCTGACAGGATTAGGGGTGCAGAGAGACATGTCTGTTTCTTTTATTGTTTCACTCAGACAGAATTTATGGTCAATGGTGACCACCGAAATACAATCCTCTTTTCTTATTGAAAAAAAGAACAGGCAACCTTTCCCTTAATCTTTTACATGTTAAAAGTCTGTGTATACATGCATACATTAACTTATTTTATAAATACTCTTCTAAGCAGTGAGTAAAATTAGACAAAACTTTGACCTCATGGAAGTTACGATTCAATAAAGATGTCTTTTTCATAGGAATTAACTAATTATGCATATTCATCTACTCTTCTTATTTCAGATATTTGACATGTCATTTATAAGGGGCTCAAAGACCTTGGAGAATCTTACTTGATTGCATCTTGTTTTCTGGAAGAGGGAACACATTATTACATGACACTGTCAGAGACCTCTCAGGGTCTCAGCAGAGAATATTCCCAAGGATTTTTTTTTACAACAGGCAGTTTCTCTTTTACTGCCCGTTGTTACTCAGGATTCTTGTTGCAGAAGACAGAAATCAAAATCAAATTAACTAAGCAAAAGGGAGAGTTTAGTGCCTGAGAGAATTGGAGAGGGAATTCTAGGGGTGGAATATTGAGGGACATAGGAGATGCAAATGATGCTGAAATCTCTCTCTCTCTCTTGCCCCCCATCTCCACCTCCCTGTCTCTCTTTGTCTCACTTGACTAGAGATGGATAACAGAACACTGAGACTAGAAGTGGCCTCTTTAACACCCCAACATCTCTGGGCTACACAAGGCTTTTAGAAATAGAGTATCCAGATCTGTCTACAGATTCTGATCACTTCTGTACATTAGTCTCATTCTATCCTTATGCAGACAGGCTCCCTCCATGTGTCTCCCATGGGATTTAGCAGAACACCTTACTGAGACTAGGTGTACTTTACTTTTGCAAAATGGGACAAGGTTTGAACGGGGCAAGGCAAATCTCTAGGTGCTGAAGAAAGGAAGGAAGCCCTGGCTATAGGGCGATGTAGGATTTCTGGGTACCCAATTTGGGCTTTTGTTATATGCCTATCCCTGGGACAGATCATGTGATCATGGCCACATTGAGTTGGAAAGACAGGAACTATCCCCCAGAGAAAAGGATGCTGTTACGTGCAGAGGTGAAAGTGGGCTAACTGGGAAGGAGGTGCCAGCTCCCTCCTACAGTCTCACTGCTCAGTAGAGTTCATGGGCAAGGATCATCCCTGAAGCAAATGTATGGGAAAAGTTCGGTCCATTTTCACCTTGGTGCTCTTCAAAATACAATTCCATGAAGATGGGATCCCACTCTAGCCTCTATACCTGGGACAGAGCATGGCACTTGGTAGTCAGCAAAAGTCAGTTGACCGATTGAGGAGGAAACTACTGGAGTATATTGTCCATGCACACAAGAAAGTAAACCAAGAAAGAGAAAAACACAGAATCTGAGAAACAGGGATCCAGGATAGGATGTGGAAGATGGCAATTCCCAATATCATGGTAAAACAGCAGAGAGTAAGCAACTTAGACTGGGGCAGATCAGAAGACTTAGAGAAAAGCTAGAAGAAGAAGAAGAAGAAGAAGAAGAAGAAGAAGAAGAAGAAGAAGAAGAAGAAGAAGGAGGAGGAGGAGGAGGAGGAGGAGGAGGAGGAGGAGAAATGTATAGACTACTTAATGTACTTAATGTATAAAAGGAAGATTTTTGTAGTCAGAGAAGAGTTTGATAAATTAGTGACAAACACATAGAAAAGCCACCAAAGAAACTTAGGAAGATACATCCTTGGGATTCCAAAGAACTTGAAAACAAAAAGATATGAAAGAAAGGAAATGTATTTAAGACCCATGAAATGGCACCACTGTCAGTAACACCTGTGTCATCATGATGATGTAAACAATGAGTACCAATTTAGACAACTTTAACCACCCTGGGAGAGAGGGACATGGTGCCCCTGTTTATGGTGAGACTATGGATAATGTGTGAGAAAGAGCTAAATCATTATTATCCGCATCTGGAAGCCAATATGTAGACCTTAACAGTGAAAAATCAAGAAGTAACAATATAAGCATGTTATCTAATGATATGGAAACAAATACAAAAGTAGTCAGCTAAACAGGATGAAAAGGGTTGCCTCTGGGGAACAAGAAACCTAGTTGGGGGAATAGGAAGCAAGCCTTATGTAACTATGTGACTCTAAGCTGTGTGCATGAATAACTTTAATAAAAGCTACATAAATTTAACACTGCGTATCAATTATACTTCAATTAAACTACACTAAAAATATCTAGAGTGGTTATCTATAAGACATTTTTATTAAGAAAATAAATATATGATGCTTACATAAAAATTATCACGTGTGAGTATTTACTTATTAAATATTGGTAAAAAAATAAAATTTACTGTCCTTTTTTATTAGAAAAAAAAATCCAGTGCCTCTTTCCATTGTTAGCAGCTTTTGATACTAATCCATTAATGGATGATTTCCAAGCCATGTATTTCTATGTTTATTCTTGTCCTTCCTCCTTCCTCCCACACAAAACAAAAGCCATTTTTTCTATTTCACCAGGGTCCTCTAGACTTTCAAGCCTTCCTTCAGGAAAGGAATGACTGTGATGAGTGGCAGCTGCTCCAGTCACTCCACGTCACTCACCACTTAGCTGGTCTACTTCTAGGAAGGCAGATTTCCCAGAGAACTGTGGGAAGGTGGGAAGTTTTATATTGGTTTTGCTCCCTGGATTCCGTGTTTCCAAAAGACTTGTGTAGCCCACTGGTCCTGGATGCTAAAGAGGCCACCTCAAGTCTCGGTGTCTTGTTACACATCGTTTCAAGTTTTACACACTCTCTATGGTGAGGAAGTGTTTTTAGCGCCATTGTAATGAATGGGCATAGAACAGTTGGTCACCCAACTTTTTATCTCTGAAGAAAAGGGAAAGGATGAGGTAGAAAACCCATATGGGGGCACCTGGGTGGCTCAATCGGTTAAGCGTCCGACTTTAACTTGGGTCATGATCTTGCAGTTCATGAGTTCAAGCCCCGTATCAGATTCTGGAGCCTGCTTTGGATTCTGTCTCTGTCTCTGTCTTTCTCTCTCAAAAATAAACATTCAAACAAAAGCCATCTGGAATATAGCAGATGGACACAGAGCTGTCTTTGTTGTTTCTGAGACCTCACAAAGTTTCCTTGTTTGCGTATATGAGTGTAATTAGTTTTCTATTGCTACTGAGATAAATCACCACAAACTTAATGTTTTAAACAATACAAATTTGTTATCTTACAGTTCTGGAGCTCGTATGTGTGACATTGGTCTCCGTGGGCTAAATCAAGGTACCAAGAAGTTGTATTCATTTTTAGAGGTTCTAGGGGTGCATCTGGTTTTTGGCTCATTCAGGTTATCAGCAGAATTCAGTTCCTTGTGACTGTAGAACTGAGGATTCCATTTTCTTGCTAGTTGTCAATGGAGGGCTATCCCTAGCATCTAGGAGATTCTCACATTCCTTGACTTTATGGCCCTATTCCTCTACCTTCAAATCCAGCAATGGCAAGTCAAGTGCCTTTCATGCAGCATCTCTCTGTGATTCTCCTTCTATCCTTTGACCCTTCTTTCTTTGTCATATCTCTCTCTGACCACTGTGAAGAAGGATTCTCTGCTTTCAATGGCTCTTATGATTACATTGGGCCCACCCAGATAATCCAGGAAAATCCCCCTGGATCAAGGTCCTAAATGTTAATCACATCTGCATGTAAGATAGAATATTTACAGGTTCTGTGGATTAGGATGTAGACGTGTTTGGGGGCGGTTACTCTCCTTACCACATTCAGTTTGGGGGCAGAATTAAGACGGTGAGAAGAAGAAGGAAGGGAGGAAATGTAGTTGCTACTGCAGCTCTGTGTGTGTGTGTGTGTGTGTGTGTGTGTGTGTCCGTCCAAGAACACATGCACATGTACAGATTGTCAATATGAGTAGCCATCTTTTTAAAACTCTCAATTGCGCAAACAAATACCTTAATAACAAAAGATTATAGACACTGTGTTGATGTTGCAAAGGATAGCTCCTTTCATCTGATTCTTTCTTCTTCAAATTCATCGGACTCCAATCCATTGTGTGGGCATGGAGATATTAATTACACACCATTCTGGCTGAGTCCAAGTGCAAAGACTATAATCTTTATCCCTACTTCTAAATTCAAGAGCTGAAAATTGAAACTCTTAGATATACCACTTTTTCTGAGTTGAATTTTCTGTGGAGGAAAGAGGTTCAATGAATTTAATTGGTTGCTCATTGGAGTGAGGAATATTAAACTGCTAACTCCATGGAGACCGCCTTTCTGTACAGCTTTAGCAAGTGTCTTGAATAGAGAATAAAACTTTGCTATACTAGATTGCCACTAACTTACAGTCAAGGACTATTTGAATATGTACTAAGTAAAAGTATACCTATGTAGTATTGGTTCTGGTTGGATTTTATTAAGCAAATTAATATTATAAACAAGACTTGAAGAAAATATGTGATTGATCTATGGGGAGAAATGCCTTATTTTTCACTGAAACAAGTACCCTAAAAATACAATGACACAAACAAGCAATGCTCACAACTTTAGTTTCTATATATAAAATTATTAAAGTGCATGTATGTAAAATGTATCTAATAACAGTGATGCTCTTAATTTTTAAATTTCATTTTACAGGGTTCCAAAAGCTTTAATGCAGCCAGCTTTACAAACATTATCTCAAAAAGGTTATATACTAATTCGACCTGGATGCCACCCTTTTCTTGCATTGGCTGCGATTCCTGAGGTTTTCCTGACTATGAATCAATAAGGGACATATTTTCAATATTGATTGTGCTCTTGGATAAGATCCTTGAAATTATTTTATACATTCAGTAATGTTTTATTGAGAGACTGCTGTTTATGAGACAAAGAATCACATAAAACTCAGACTGTTTCCACTAATACTTAAAAGTTTCACCTATGAAAGAATTCTAAGTCCTTATAATAATTTTAATATAAAAACCGTAGTATTTTACTTCTTTAAATGTTTTATTTTGCTGATTTAAAAAGTTAGTCATCTTAGCAAACATTTTACATGCTCAGAGCTCCGTCTATGAGATCAAAATAGTAGTGATCACTCCAGGTCTTTCCATCTTTATAACTAATGTCTGCCTTTTACTACTAATACAGAAGTTGCTTTGCTAGTCATTAATGTCAAAAAGTAAAAATTATCACGTTTGACATCCCGAGAAATCAGATAAAAAGATCTTATTCTGTTTCAGAGCTCCCCACCAATGGATTACAGATGTTTGGAGAGTCATTAATCAGTCCCCTCGGGGCTTCCACTTGTGATGTCTTGGGCGAGAGCCAGCTGTACCGGTTCTGGCCAAAACTAGAGTGCACTGCTTGGTGACTGCAGGGCAACATTTATATACAAAGGGTACAGCTTCCTCCTCACCTGCAACACTTCAAAGGATCTGGCTACAGCATTCTTGGTTTCCTCTTTTTTGCTATTATTGAGCCTTCAGGCTCTAAGGAACTTGAATCCAGACAGTGTAAAAGATCCAATAGATCGAACCCTTCATCTTTTAGGTCTGAAGAGGGGGCAAAAACCCAAGACATGATGAACAGATCATCTATCTCTAACCCAGTAAAACAGTCCTCCATGCCTTGTATCAGTACAGTGAGACCCCAACAGCTTGACCCATAGGGAAGCTGAGAAGAACCCACCCCTGTTGTGAACACACATTCCAGCTCTTGTAAGGAGACCCAGTAACTTGACAAGGGGAGACTAAGATGAAGGATTGTCGTCTTTATTGAGGTGGAGCTAAATAAATGACAGAAATGAAAGGCTTTTAAAGTCTAATGAGGAAACAAATAAAGTGACGTAAATCTTTTCCAATATTTAAAAAGAAATACGAGACATGTGGGAACTCTTTGTATTTTCCACCCATATTTGCTGTGAATCTGTAACTGCTCTAAAAAATAAAGGTTATTACTTTAAAAATATTTTTGAAGAAATGGACTAGATGATTTTAAATTTTATATGGAAAAGTAGACTAAATTTCCACTAATACTTTTTGGAAGTTTATCACCTATGAAAGAATTCTAAGTCCTTATGATAATTTTATTATTAAAAGCATAGCATTTTGCTTTTTAATTTTTTTAAGTTTTATTTATTTATTTTGAGAGAGAAGGAGAGAGCACAAACAGGAGAGAGGCAGAGAGGAAAGACAGAACCCTAAGAAGGCTCTGCACCATCAGTACAGAGCCCTATGTGGGGCTCAGACTCATGAACAGGAAGATCATGACCTGAGCAGAGATCAAGTGTTAGATGCTTGGGGAGCCTGGGTGGCTCAGTCCGTTAAGCATCTGACTTTGGCTCAGGTCATGATCTCACAGTTCGTGAGTTTGAGCCCCGCATCAGGCTCTGTGCTCACAGGGAGCTGAGAGCCTGGAGCCTGTTTCAGATTCTGTATCTCCCTCTCTGACTCTCTCCTGCTCATGCTGCATCTCTCTCTCTCAGAAAAAAAAAAAAAAAAAAAAAGAATTAGATGCTTAACCAACTGCATCACCCATGTGCCCCAGAATTTTGTTTTTTAAAAAACATTCTCTTTTGATGATAAAAGAAATAGGCCATCTTTCAACAATCTTGAAGAAGAAAAAACAAGGGCGGAGGGCCTTGTTTACATGATTTCAAGAGTTACTACACTATAATACACAAGACAGTGTGGTATAGGCATAGGATTGACATATATCAATGTAATAGAATTGAGAGTCTAGACATCGACCTAAATGTGTATAGTCCATGGATTTGTAATAAAAGTGCTAAAGTAATTATGTGAGAGAAAAACTAATATTTTGAACAAATGTTGCAATACAGCTGTATGTCTGTATGCATAAAAAGAATCTCACACTTTACTTCACACCATACTTTTAAAAACAACCTAAAATAGAGCATAGAGCTAAATGTAAGAGCTAAGATGATAAAACTTCTAGAAAAAAAAAATTGGCCTAGATATTTATCCAAGAGAAATAAAAACATTTCTACATTCGAAGACTTATATGTGAATGTCTACAGCAGCGGCAACCATAATAGTCAAATAATGGAAACAACCCTAATGTTCATGAACTGGTGAATGGATAAGTAATTGGTGATAGAACCATTCTGGAGAAACTGCTAAGAAACAAAAAAGAGTGAAATATGAATGAAAATAAAAATGAAATGGATCAATCTCAAAAATATTACACTAAATGTAAAAAGTAGAAAGCTGATAAAAAGACTACATATTGTATAATGGAATTTATTTGAAAACCTAGAAAAGGTAAAACTGCACAATGTCAAGAGAGCAGATCCATCACTGCCTGAGGCTGAAGGGAATTGATTGCAAATGGGCATAAGGACACTTTAGGGAGTTGGAACTATTTTGTAACTTGATTACATGGAGGTTTCACAACTACTAACATTCACTGAACTATATAACTAAAATGAGTAAATTTGATGATATATTGATTATATCTCAATAACACCATTAAAAGTGTGTGTGCATGTGTGTGTGTGTGTGTAAATGTGGGAAGGTGTGAACAAATCAACCTGAAGTACCACTGATATTCATATTAGATAAGTTTACTTGAATTTCTAAAGGTAAAACACACCAAAATTCTTTTATTTGATTGCGGTACTATTAAAATCTTTCTATCTTTTGGATGAAAGAGAAATAAGAGAAATTTTTATTGCATAGACCCTTCATGTAGCCTTCCCTCCTTTTCCTAGACAATTGTAAAAGTGACCAAATAAATTGTTATTAGCAGATATAAAATGAAAGCAATGTGAAGCCTGGTT
Organism: Crocuta crocuta; assembly: GCF_008692635.1. Lineage (NCBI taxonomy): Eukaryota > Metazoa > Chordata > Mammalia > Carnivora > Hyaenidae > Crocuta > Crocuta crocuta. Next base: position 6,237,802 of record NW_027527930.1, on the reverse strand, counting down.
TAGTAACAGGCTTAATAAACTTAGTAAACTAAGCCTAGTTTAGTAACACTAGTTACTAAAGGTCTCTGAGATGAGAATGACTAGCTCCAATACACATATGAAGGGTCATAACCTCAGTGCATAAGCTTTTGAAAAGTGACAAGGAAACCTAGAAGCCTTGATGACTCTAGTGCAGTGCAGTGGGAAAAGGCCTCCAACTTCACGTCCATCTTCATACAGTTAACAAGATCATGAGAATTATCAGGAATTCACTTGCAAATTGTGAAAAGGTGAACTGAGATGTAAGTAAATAGGAAGATCTACAAAGTTAGGGCAAAAACCTCAGAGGGAAGGAAGAATGGCTGCTGAAACTTACCATCTTGCAGGTCTGGTGAATTGGGGTAGATGAAAACATTTCTACAAGAGAGAGTTGCACTTACGGTAGAGAGGACACTGATACTTGATATTCCCAGGTTCTCAAAGAGGAAGCCATGGCCAAGTCCTCTCAGCAGGGACTACACCATGACAAGCTGAGTTCTTTCCCTTTCCTACTCTCTCTCTTTCTCTTTCTGAATATTCACTATAAATCAACTCCCAGTCCTTAAATAGAAGTTCATTAAGGTAAAGATGAGTTAGTTGAAAATATGTTATGCAGAGGGTCAAAGAGAAATCTTTCAAACTGTGAGAGACAAAAGATGGTTTTTATTATACAGCCTAATTTAAGTGTGAGAAAGATACAAAGAAATGACAAGACAATTAAACAAAATAAAGGAAGGACCATTGGATATAAAAGTGCGATGAGCCCTGTCAGGAAGAAACAATCTATAGAAGAGAAAATTCTCCTTGAGTGCTTTGTACCGCAGAAGAACATAAAAAGAATATAATTTCATAACACAAATGAGAAAATATGGAGCAACAGAAGATTAAGATAGAAAAAAAATTTCAAACTAAAGAAAAATGTGTAAACATGATAGAAACTGCAAATAATATATTAGACATGGTTGAAAGGCAAATTATTGGCTTTATGTAAAACTTTGAGATAAACAGAAGGAGAAAATAGAGATTAAAGAGACCACTTTCTTTCTTTCCAATATGTATGCCTTTACTCCCCCCCTCCCCACTTCTTTCTCTCATTCTCTCTCTCTTCCCACCACCTCTCCTCCTTCCTTTTTTCCTTATGGCACTGTCTAGGACTTCCAGAATAATGTTCAGTAGGAGTTGTGAGAGAACATTCTTGCCTGTTCTTTAGAAAAGTATTCAGGTTTTTATCATTTCTCAATTTTTCCTGTGATGAGGTTCTCAGAACTCTGTGTGAAGCTATACATTTGCCAGGTGTGAAGCTATGTGATTTTCAAAGATATTCAGAATAAACCATTTTTTAAAGTTCCCTTTCTGATCATTCCACATATATCAGATCCAATAGATATTAGTTTGTAAATGGAAGATAAGATGGAGATCAACAGCTGTGATTTTCAGAAAAACTCAATAGTTTCCTGGGCTTTTTGTAGGCTTATCTAAGAAGAATAAGTCAACAGGTTAATTATCTGGTTCTTGTTTTAATCATTGGAAATCATATGTAAACCATTCTATTTCCCCTTTCACCTCAAGAACGCTAGGATCCTTATAAATCCTCAATGAACCAGACTTCTGATAGGTTTTTGTAAAGGTTTTTTTTTTTCACTTTTCACTACCTAGTCATTAAGAGTATGTAAGCATGGGACTGAAACATTTTATAACTAAGACTTGTGGCAATTTGTTCCAGGTACTTTGAGAATTGAGGTTGCACCATCTGTGGTTGCTATTTGTTATGGGTCCATTGTGACTGTCTGGTGGTGAAGGAGATTGAAGCCATGCTTAGGACCCTTTTCATTCTACTGACCTATGCAAGAACTTCTAGTCCAGTTGTTTTGTGTTCAGGTAATTTTGCTATTGATATCTCTGTCCTAGGTCCTGAAGAATAGATGCTGTTTTTCTTTTATTGCTGTAGGATGAGACAGACCACACATGCTCTACAGTAATCTATTGTCTGAAGAAGTAGTGTTCAACTGTTACCTTACCTTCCTTTTTAAAAAAAAAATTTTAAATGTTTATTTATTTTTGAGACAGAGAAAGACAGAGCATGAACAGGAGAGGGGCAGAGAGAGAGAGGGAGACGCAGAATCCGAAGCAGGCTCCAGGCTCTGAGCTGTCAGTACAGAGCCCAATGGGGGGCTCAAACCCACGGACCATGAGATCATAACCTGAGCCAAAGTTGGAGGCTTAACCAACTGAGCCACTCAGATGCCCCTCTTACCTTGCCTTCTAAGACTAAAGCTAACAAACATTCTTTTCTTTTTCTTCCCTCTGTTTTCCAGTTGCTCTGAAAATAGAAGTAACTGTTAGCTACTTCTTTTAAATTATTTCATATGTCATCTCTTTTATGCACCTGCCACAACTGATACAATCATGGCTGCTCATTTTTTTTCTCTTAATCAGATTCACTCCATTTGAAAATGCAGGAAAAGGTGTATAATAATTCACTCTTTATCATTTCCTGCTCAGAATATTGATTATTTCCATAATTATTGAAATTAAAAGACCTATCCCAAACCATATGTATATCTACAACCACTCATGTGTTTATTAATTTCTTCCTTCATTCATTCAATCTCTATATTTGGAGAACTTACTACACTGTTCTTCAGTGTTAGAGAAATAACAATAAAATATTAACCCTTCAAAAACATAATTAGAACAGGAAATAAAAACAAAAGATAATGCAAAAGAAAAATTATGCATATTGTAATAACATTAGGAAAATTGTGCTATATGGACACAAAAAGGAGAAATCTTCTTTTTAACATAAAATCTAACAAAATGTCCAGTGAACAAAAGAAAGATGAATGTGTTCTTATATTTCAATATTTGTAAGTTTCTAATATGTGCTGCATCATATACCCAATGCTAAGAGTCAGAAATATAGCCATACTGTCAACTGCACCTGACTTAAAATTAAATAGAATATTCCATAGCCTGACACTTGTCCTCCACAGAATAACACAAGAAAATAACTACTTCATAGACAAAAGAAGGCATTTTAAATACAAGGATCATGCAGTCTTGAGACTGAGGATCCCTGGAGCTGAGAGTCCCCAGAACCTGTCAAATTTTCCAGAAAATAATAGACCCCATTATAGACCAGATCTTACAGCATCAGTATCATAATTAAGCAAAATCAATACGACTTCTTTTCAAAACAGCACTTGCATACATAAATACTATCCAGAGTGTTACTCTAAAAAAAATTCCCACGGACATTACAAAAGTGACTAAACATGAAATAGACACAACTATAGACCTAAGATTATAAATAAATCAAGGGGGAATTTCAGTTTGTTTGTCAGGTAAGGGAATGGGGGAAGTCTGAAACTTCATTCAGAAAAAGAGCAACTCTTTTTTTTTTCTAGGAAAGATATTGTAACCTGAAAATCACCACCATGGTTCAGTAGTATCAGCGGTACACATACCCAGTCCTATATTATTGATAAAAGATAGCTGGAGGACCTTTAAAAATTGGATTCCTTGATTGACTGATTGATTTGCTGATCAATTAAATCAATCTAAGACAATGTCTTGGAAATTAGATGTGTAGTATTGGACTAACACTCCATCCAGCTACACAGCCATTGTACTTGAACTTTGCTTAACATGGGTCTGTACTCCAGGAACATGTCTTGATGCTGAGCTGCATTGTCTATAGCCTGTGATAGCATTACATTGTCTTCAAAGGCTTGCTCTCATTACTAGGAAAGAACATGATTACCCTCATTGTCAGAACGTACAGTACCTTGGTAATATGAACATCTCTAATTTCTTGTTCAAACAAACATCCTGTGTAGTTTGTTTAAGTCCCTCCTCATGACTCTCTGTTCTCACAGGACTTGTGAAGGTTGGTATCAGGGACTTCTTTCTTCCAAATAGCTCCCTTCAGCTCCAAAAACATTGTATGTTTCACAGCAAGAAACAGCAGGGGTGTTGATAGTTAATTTTAATTTTTCTTGTTTTTAAGTTTGTTTGTTTAGAGAGCATGCATGAGGGGAAGAGCAGAGAGAAAGAGAGAGGGAGAGAGAGAATCCCAAGCATACTCCACACTGCCCGCATAGAACCCGATGCAGGGCTTGAATTCATGAAGTGTGAGATCATGACCTGAGCTGAAGTCAGACAGTTAACCGACTGAGCCACCCAGGCCCCCCTTGATTTTTATTGTTAAAAGGGATGCACTCACTGAATAAAAAACAACAGTTGCGAGTGAAAACTAAAATCTCTTGCTCTCTAACTCCCTCATTCCAACAAATCCTTAGAGGTAACCACTTAATAATTTTTTAATGTTCCCATTCAGTTATTTTCCATCCACATATATATGCACATGTTCTTACCCTGATTTTTATTGAGCACAGACTGGATCATGCTTGACTGATTTGAGTATGGGGATTTTTAACCTGATGAGAAGAAAGTAACAGCAAGTTCAACATTTCACTGTCATTCAATTGTTTTAGAATAAACTCAGAAATTTGAAGTTCTCTAGGCTTGTTTAAATGTTTAGAAAGAAAGCTATCAAATCTGATATTGTCACTCCCTTGATGAACAGGGTAAGGGCTCTAAAACAAGTTGGTCTGGCTGCAAGCCTGATCCCATCTCTTTCATATATGACTGGGCAAGTCACCTTAAAGTTTTGTGCCTCAGTCTGCTAATCTGAAAAAAAATGGGGCTATACTTCCACCTGCTTCAAATTGTTGCTGTGCGAACTCTACCATGTGTAAACAGATGTGGGCACATCCCAAACACTACCTTTTAGTGGCAGTTTCTTACTATCATTACCATTCAGTGGCTTCCTATTGCTCTGGGTCTTAAACCTGTCCTCGGGTACTGCCTCTCTAACCAGAAAACTTTCTGTTCACAAGCGTTTGAGATGGACTGGGCTTCACTCCTTAGGTCTTGGCACATGCGACTTCATCTTTCCTTTCTTTTACAGTGTGCTCCTCCCTTCTCTGGGTAGCCCTCACACCCTCATGTCTCAGCTGAATGGTTCCATTCTGAAAAAGGCCTTTCTGGCTCTTGGATGAAGTCAGATCCCCTCTTAGGAGAGTGAACAGTAACCACATATTTCCCATCCAAATGGGGCACCCACCCAAGTGCACGGAGGCAGCACTAACAATTGCTTTAGGACAGCAGGTGTAAACTGGAATTGTTCCCAGCACATCGGGACATAGACACTTTCTACCTATAACACATGGCTATGGCATCTTTTACTTTTTTTTTATGCTTCGATTTACAATTGTGTTTAATTAACTGTGCAAGTATTTCCTAATGTCTTACTGTTCTGTTAGTCTGTATGCTTAGTGTGTCTGATTCACCACTATACGGCCCACTCCCAGCACAGTGCTGTGCACATTGCTCAAAACTATTGCCGAATGGAAGAGTGAGCAACAGCCTTCGTTGTATCAGCATTAAAGTAGGTCCTTCACTTTGTCTTTTCATGCCAGTCACAAGTGCAGAAGCCTGACTTTTCTCTCATTTGGGGCAATCATTAATCTAGCTTCTCTCATCCTGGCCTGACTTTGGCCTTTGCCTGAGACCTACCTTGAACAGGTAGCATATCTGTCCTTATGGGAGTCTAGCATAGGTGTTGAACTCTTGCCATTGTATTCTTACCCTTGACAGGTTTTCTATGCTTTTTGTTTGCAATGGTATGTCAGAAAGCATGTATCTAAGGCAATAAATTCAAGTGGCCACTGTTATTTGTGTAATTTTAGGGATCTGGGAGAGGCCAGTGCAGTCTAGAGCCATACACGTTTCAGTGAGTGGTTCCGGCAGTGTGCCTATTTATATGCAAATAACTGTCACATGGAAATTACAATTGTTGAGATGGAACCAATATTTATGTTAGTGTCACATTTCTATCTGTATAGGAAAGGTAGTATTGAAATGGTCAAATATATTTTAGAATGCCCCCAAAATTCATTAGTATGTAGAACCATAGATAAAAAGTACAATAGAAAGTCTTCCAAAACATAGAGAACATGCACGTTGATTGACTCGGTTCTTCTGCGTTGCCACAGGTGACATCTAAGTAGGTCATATGCCAGTGGTGGTAGTTTCCATGTTTGGATTCTTTATAGATTACCGAGGATACTATGTCTGACTCACTCCTTTGGGAAGATTAGGTGTGCAAACCCTTCCTGGATCACATTCCATGGATTAGAGCAAAGTACACACTCCAGTGAATAGGAAATTGGATCAATAAATAGAAAGCATTTAGAGAATGAAACAGAAGTACACATGCTTTCAGCAACACAATCTTTTTTTTCTTTAACCTCTGGACCTTGCTGATCCAACTCCCATTCCATTACTTTCCTTGGAATGAATTCAGATTATAATTTTATTTACTGAATGTGCAATAATTTAATTTTGTTAACTAGTTTTATTCCAGAATTATTATTTTGATCTCTTTCACCATCAAAACATGTTAGACTCTTTCCTTAAAAAACTTTGAAAACAAAATTTTTAAGTTGTTATTGTATTTATTTTGAGAAAGAGAGAGAGACAGAGAGGCAGGTATGGACAGAAGGGAGAGGGGAGAAAGAGAATCTTAAGCAGGCTCCACACTGCCAACACAGAGCCAATGAGGGACTCAAGGTCATGAACCATGAGATCATGACTTGAGTAGAAACCAAGAGTCTGATGCTTAACCGACTGAGCGACCCAGGTGTCCCAAACCTTTGAACAATCTTAATGACTCTAGACACATTTAAATATACATTCCATTCATGCCATTGATTACTTCATTCATTCAGCAGATATTTCCTAATTCCCTTCTGGGTATGAATGAGTCAGCAACTGCAGCTTTTCTGATTTTCACCCTTATTATGAAGGCCTAAGTGGAAGTCCATTTTCTACCACTCCCTATCTATAGTTTCTTCATTGCTACTCTAATGCCAGGCTTCCTGGGGGAAAAAAAGTCATTTTCCTGATCTCATTTTCTCTCTTTGAGAAGTTTCAGGATTCAAAATGGCTTTCTGGTTTCCCTTGATTTTTCATACTCCCCAGCTGTCACCTCTAGTTTGTGTAAGAGTATAAAACAATATTCTTAGGACCCCCTACACCCAATAAAATCTTAACCAGTTCCATTTCCTGACCATTTTTCTTCTTCTTTGTGATCTAAATATGAAATATGTCACAAAATTATGGACAAGTACTTGTTTATAGTCATTGTTAAGGTTTTTCCTTTGATGCTACGACAAAAGGTAATGAACGTTTTATAATAAAGCAAGGGTTCTTTTCTTTACATTCAAAATGATCTTGAGGACAAGAAATCACTTAGTTGGAAAATGGTTTTTTTCTTTTTCTTTCTTTCTTTTTTTTTTTTTTTTTTAACCGAATACAGTTGTAATCTTTTTGCTAAATCCATGGTGTCTCTCTGTGATAATAAATTATCCAGTGAATTGTCAGAAAGAACATGGAATTGGTTGATTCATTGATAGCCTTATTATAAATACAGTAGTGTTAAAAGCCTTTTCTAGTTTTGTTCTTTTTTTTACTATGCTTAGCTGGCTTAAAAATGTCCCCATTTGAAGAATATAGTTTTTGCCTTCAGAGTTACAACTAAATATAAGAATGAAATTGGACATGGGTTGGAAAGGAAAACAAAAACTAGGGAAAATAAAGCCAAAATTGAGTTTCCTTCTTATTAAATTCTTAGGCATAGTCAATTTTTAAATTTATTTGGTGAGGCTTTTTACCCCCTTTATTTTGGGATATTTTTATAGAATTACTACCAGTAGTCAAATTCAGATCCACTTTTCAGTTCTTATTTCTACTGAAGGTTGTATAATCTAAAGAATACTATATATTTTTTTCAATTAGGTAGAATCAACTATCTAAGAATTTTAATATGCTCATATATACCGGCGTTTAGCTATTTCCATTTAAATACAGGATCAGGATAAATTCTTCGCCATTCTCTTCACTTAAAAGTGATCAAAAAATTACAAGAGAAACAAATATAGAATACATGTGGCGGCGCCTGGGTGGCACAGTCAGTTAAGTTCAGGTCCAATTTCAGCAAACCCATGATCTTACCATCGTGGGTTTGAGCCTGGCGTTGCGCTCTGTGCTGACAGCTCAGAACCTGGAGTCTGCTTTGGATTTTGTGTCTCCCTCTCTCTCTGCCTTTTCCCTACTCAAGTTCTGTCTCTCAAAAATAAATAAACGTTGAAAAACATTTTTTAATAAAATTAAAAAGAATATACATGTACTTTCTATTTTTGTTCCAAAACAACCATTTCTCTATAATCTCTGGAAGAAATACTATCATTTTATCCAACTTCAACTTGTATTAAACCTAGCAGCAGAAGATCCAGAAGTTATCTTTGTAATAAAATTAGTAGTTTAGGAATCGCCAGTTTTCCTGGCTTAGTGAGAGACAAGTTTATCTTAGCGGAGTGTCATTGGCTAAAGATACCCCACATTCAGCTATTGCTGCACAGTTCACTATGTTATCACACTATAAGCCTTTCAACAGGAACAATTCTTGAGTCCTCTGAATTCTCAGTGGTTGACGTTCTCAGGGGTTTGGGAACTTCTTTCTATGACTACAATGGTCCTGTTAGGCTAAAATTTCTTGGGAGTGTGGAACTTGCTATTCATGAAGTGTGTATCCACTGGACAAAATGCTGCCTATCCTCTACAGGCCAGGCAGCTGTAAAGAAGTCATCCTTGATTTCCTTGTGACACTTATGGTGATACAATGATGCTTACTTTTTAAAGTTAGTTTTGCAAAAATTTGGAGTGTTTATGAACACATGCACAGAAGTAGCGCATGGAAAGGCACAATGGTTGGAAGTATGTCTTTTAAATTTCCACAGACTGGGGCTGACTCTACCCTGGTGTCATCACCTGCCAGCCATGTGCTCTGGAGCATGTCACTGGGCTTGCTGGGCTTCCGCATTCTTATTTGTTATGTGACACAACCAGGTCTGCAGTAGGCACTCTTTGGTCATCTATGCAAAATCCATTCTCCTCCTGCTTCCTTCTAACAGAGTGGCTAATTTGTTCAGCCTTTGGGCAGCCTTGCGTGCACAAAGTGTGGACTTCTTCAAAGGAGGCCAATATTAATTAAATGAGGTCAATCAAGGAAATTCTATTCACTATGAGCAACTGATACAGAATTTGGGGTGCCAAAAAGTCAAGCAGTGGATCTGAGGACAGCTTCTGGGAACTTGCCTTCCTTTTTTCAAATGCATCATATTTGCTCTGCTTTCCTTTGGGCTGTGATGCTCAGAGCTGCTATTGCCATCTTGAAACCATAGACTGATAAGCCTTAAACAGTGCCATTAAGGCAGGACAGATGGTATAAAGGAATCTGGGTCCTTGACGGCATCACTAAGCTGTTGAATTACCCATCCTTAGAGCCACCCGACTCTGTGTTTCTTATTACTTGTAACAATAGATTTCTTTGATTATTTACATCATTTTGAGTCAAGTCTAACTCTAGGTCTTGTGGATGAAAGCATCTGAATAAATACAAATAATACAGCTGTTCTGAGAATTAAATGAGATACTCATAACATGCGGGCTTGGGTCAGTGCCATAGACACAACAATGTTTCTTGTCATCACGACTGATGTTGTTGATGTTAAAACTGCTGCTTCTGCAGTGATTCTCCCGTCAGATTTCCACGTTAGTTTTGGACAAAATGATGAGGCCCAAATAGGACAAAATGTGGAAAAATTCATTTTCTACAACCTATTTTTCTCTTTCACCACGTTCTTCCCTTAATTTTGCACCTCTGAGTTCACTCAACCATTCAGAGAAGGGATTGGTGACTGTAATACATGAGGATAGGATGTTTCATAAGGCAACTTTTAACCCCAAAGAATCATAACTTAGTGTTAAAATTCTGAATAGTGAATCAAGTTGTTAGGTAAGAATTTGGGGTGAAACTTCTCTGCATCTCCACAATGTTATCACATAATCTTCCACCTACATCTAAAGCCAAACCTTCCAGCTTACAATTGGTTACTAAATCTCATCGTTTTGTTTTGTTTTTTTAATCTAGACACTGCCTTGTAAGAGAAGAATTCCCCTCTCTGGTGTAGTTGTTAACACCGGATAATTATCAGATGGTGCCCTGAGCATTCCAGATCATTATCTATTGACAGCAAGAGTACTGTTCATTTTCAAACCAGTAAGAGAAGCTGTTTTTTTCGTTGCATATGTACAGATAGGACTTGTGGGGAGTTTAAACTGGGAACACGTGGGACTCCTTTGCATTTCTAGTGGACATGGCCTCATTTACCAATCTAGGGGTTGAGAAGAGATGCTAATTTCTCTGGAGCATACAAAGAGATGTGTATGTTCTGTACACTAATACCCAATAAGAAGCAACTTCATGAGAGGCACCTGGGTGGTTCCATTGGTTAAGCATCTATCTTTGGCTCAGGTTATGATCTCATGGTTCTTGGTTTTGAGCACTGAGCCAGGCTCTGTGCTGACAGCTCAGACCCTGGAGCCTGCTTCAGATTCTGTGTGTGTGTCTCTCTCTGTCCTTCCCCCACTCACACACACTCTCTCTCTTTCTCAAAAATAAATGAGTAAACATTAAAACTTTTTTAAAAAGAAGAAACTTCATTAATTTTCACGATCTTCTGTTAGAGCTCTTGTATGGTATAAGACATTGCCACACATTTCAAAATGGAAATTAAGTTATTAGGGGGACAGCTAATTATGGGGGAAATGGACAAATACTACCTTTCATTTCTATCTCCCCTAAGAAAAATAACAGAAATCTGAGCAGTTCCCCAAAAGTCTAGAATACTTTGAAAAAAATTTTGTAATGTTTTATTTATTTTTGAGAGAGAGAGAGAGAGAGAGACATCATGAGTAGGGGAAGGTCAGAGAGAGAGGGAGATACAGAATCCGAAGACAGGCTCCAGGCTCTGAGCTGTTAGCACAGAGCCCGATGTGGGGCTCAAACTCACGAACCATGAGATCATGACTTGAGCCTAAGCTGGATGCTCAATCGACTGAGCCACCCAGGTGCCCCTAGAATACTTTGATATCAATTTTATGACTGGTCTGCTACACAACTGTATAAAAGGCAGCTCATTTCATTCCAATGTCCCCAAGGAAGGAGGCTTAATGGGACTGTTCCTTCTGCATTGTGCTGTCTTTATAGGTAGGACTGGCTCAATAATTAGCAAAAGTCACATTGAAATGAAACACAAAGCCCCTTGTTCAAAGATCATTAAGAATTTCAAGACAGTGGGAGCTGAGCCCTGAACCAAGCCTGAGGACCTTCAGGGCTGGGAGCCCATGCACCTGCCAGATGAACACCTGTGAAGGTGGCCCCACTGGCAGGGGCTGATTTTACATATCTCTCTGCCTCTCTAGTGTTGGGCATGTATAGCAGCAGAAATAACATGGAGGGAGATAGATCTGGTTGAAAGCCTGGTTCCCATCCATCTAGATGTGTGGACATAAGTGAGATAGAGTCTCAACCTCTTGCACTGTGTTGCTCAGAGAGGTAAATGCTCAGAGCATCCAGTGCAACATTCTGTATGAAAAGGAATCCATGAATAGTCTCAGGAAGCCAGAGTTTAAATTCTGGAAAGATACAGTCTTTGGCCAGGTGACCAGGCCCTGTTTGAATGAGTGTTAGATCACAGTTTTACTGTCTTTCTTCGGTTCTGTGGCCCAAACCCTAATGTCATCTTATAAATGTATTGTGATTGTGGTCACAAGGAAGCAGGGTGAGTGGTCTTGTCAAGGTCAACACAACCCACCCTCGTATCACAAAAAATAATCCAAAAGGCTCAACAGTGTAATATTTGTATACAGTAGATGTCATATTGTTGCCATCACCAATAATGGAAGATTGTCTTCCTTTCTTTTCTTTTATTTTAATGTGTTAACATAGTCCAAATAGTCAATGGCATTTTAATTTTTTTTGCTTTGAGTTGACAACTGTAATATGTCAAAAAGACAATATCTACATTCTAATTAACAGAGAAGGAAGTGGTCCTTTGGAAATCTCCAGCTGAAATAAAATAAAGTACCTTTGGTTTGAAATTCATATCTGGTGTTAGAAAAGTTGTTAGCTCGCCTATCTCTTCTTGTGCATTTCTAAGAAGAAACATAATGAAAATTAAACAGGTGAGCGAGAGGGAAACAGGTCCTGTGTAGTGTTGGTTCTTGCATAACTGAATTAAACGTCAAAGAAAGCTTGAGATCTACTCTTAAATAATCTTCCCAGATTTCTTGTCATTCTGTGCTTAGGGTTTCTGCCCATCCTTGAAAGCAGTTGCAACAAGAGAGAAGGGAATTTCCCTCTGGACTTGGATTAAGTCCTTGAACATTCCTCCAATTGACTGTCACCTGCAAACACACATATTTTCTTGGAAAACTTTCTTTTAATAACTGAAGATATTGGAGTCTAGAGACGTGAAATAAACATGCTGCCTGGGGGTGTGCAGTTACAGGAATGATGGTGTTTCCATTTTCCCAGAAAGGGAAAAGATTGTCTCACAGAGCAAATGTTTATTTCTCTTGGCGAATAAGGATCTGCTTAGTGTATTTATTGCTTGATTGTATTTATTTTCCTTTGTGCTTGTCTCTGTCTACATGGGTGTGAGATTAGACTTTCAGCTCCCAAATGGTGAGGCTGGTTCCTTGTCAGCTAATAATTCCTTCAAATTCCTGTGTAAATCTGTAAGCCAGGACAGGCCTAGCTTGCCATCATTGTTAGGAATCTATTTTGAAATTCAGGCCTCACATGATACATGTGAAACATGATGCCAGCCAGAAACTATAGTTTTTAATAGTTAATTTTTAATTTGTTAAATTTTTTAAAATTTATTTTCAAGAGAAAGAGAGCATAAGGGGTGGCGGTGCAGAGACAGAGAGGGCCAGAGGATCTATAGCAGGCTCCAGGCTGTTGACAGCAGTGAGTCTGATGTAGGGCTTGAGCTCATGAACTGTGAGATCATGACCTGAGCCAAAGTCAGAGGTTCAACTGACTGGATCACCCAGCTGCCCCAATAGTTAAATTTTGACAGGTCTTGCTCTAGACAGTGACATCAACTCATAATTAGAGAACATGAGGGAAATAAGAGGATGAAGAGATCAACTACATAGAATAGAGTAGATGGTATTTCTCACATAAAGCCTGTCATAAGATGGATTGGCTGTAGGAAAATACTCCTCTGTTTTCTTTTAAGTTTATTTATTTTGAGAGGCAGGAAAGGGGCGGAGAGAATCGCAAACGGGCTAGGTGTTGTCAGCATGGAACCCAACATGAGGCTTGATCTTACAAACCATGGGATCTTGACCAGAGCAGAAACCAAGAGTTGGTCACTTAACCCACTGAGCCACCCAGGTGCCCCACCACCTGCCCCTCTAGATGAAGGGAAGGGGATGACCCCACTGGCAAGCTTTCAGAAACAATAAATATGAAACCTGTGAGGAAGAATTAATAAAATGAAAGAAACTTAAGAAGCTTGCTTTGTCCCTCCTCCATCTCCATGTCTCTCAAACTTCTGCGATGGATTTTTCAGAGAACTACAACTTCACTAAGTTTGAACTAAGTTCAAAATATCTAAGTACTGACAGATAAGAAGTTATACTGAATGAGATCTGAAATTCTGCAGGATTTTTGTGGGCCTTTGACTCAAAATTGAAAGCATTTTCTTTGTAGGCTTTGGTGCCTCAGTCCATAGTGATAAAGCGGCAGTTCCAGACACATGGCTGTGGGACAGCAGAGGGACCAGAAGTTAGGGGGAAAGACGGTGTGTAGAGGGGATTCATGCTATAACATAGCAGTGATGTCACCAAACAGCTCAGGTTTTGAAACTAGTCAAACTTGGGCCTAATCCAGGCTCTGTACCACATGTTCTTCTGAGCTAAGTTATTCATAAGATCTGAACCTAGACTTGGTCATCTCTTGGACAAGATTAAACAGTCATGCCTACCACAATAAATTGAAGGAGTAGAATGTAGTGGATACACGGCACAAATCCAGCCTCATAGCTTCATAATGTGGGTCAAGTTACCGAACCTCTGTGGGCCTGTTTTCTCACCTGCACAATGTAGTTAACGATACATCTGTCACATAGTTGTTTTGAGAATTAAACCTCCTGGCACGTAATAACTGCCCAATAAATGTTAGTTATTATTCATTTTTAACAAATATGTATTGAGTGCCTTTTATTTGGGAGGCACTGCCCAAGTCACTGATGAATCTGACTAAAGCACACTAAGTGTTTTGGTTATAGAAGATACCCAAGAAATATCTGATGAATGGTAGGGAAGGCCAGCCTTTTGGTGTGTCCCTAAGATTTGGTTAGGTCTTGAGTATCCAATCCAGTACTCTTAATGTGTCAGCAGACAGTTGGCTGGTTGTTGTTTTGTTTTGTTTTCAACGGGCATTGCTAATTCAGTGAGTGGGGTCCAGAGCAGCCTTTTATCCCACAATAGGATTAGCAGGAAGAGAGAAATGATTCACTGTACTCTTCTTTCTCTGTGGTCTCTTCTATTGTCTGAGGGGTGATAAGGGCTAGGTCAGCCAAAGGAGGAGATGAATAAAGCATTCATCCTATTTCCATGAAATGGAAAATAGGATACAGATTTGTTTTCAACTGTCAACATCAGAGGCAGGTGTTCCCCAGTAGAAGACTTGTGCAGGATTGGTGGGTAACAGAACCTTCTACAACTGTCAGCAATATTTGATGTTTATATGTCCTTTTTCTGTGGAGAGAAGCCATAGTTTTCAAAAAGTTTTAGAGATATCTACTGTCCAATAAAATATTAAGATCCTAGTGGACAATGAAGGTTGAAGACTGAAATAAGGAGATTAAAGTGATTCGGAGGTTAGGTTTAGATTTATTACCAGGCTCTGTAAATATAAACATAAAGGAAAAACTTGAGTCAGAAACAAGTGATCAATTCATTAGATTCCAAAAGGGACGAAAAATCCATCTCAGGGAAAGCATTCACTGTATTTTGCTGTCAAGAGGCACTGAAGTCTGCTCAATGAACTAGGGCTTTGAAAGGATTTTTGAGTGGTCATAATTATGTGTTATGAAAACACATCCTCAACCACAGTTTCTACTTACTGATATGTATACTAGGCTAAATTGCTGGGAATTTGAAATGCTAAAAAAGTAGACTGTGAAAGTAACAACAACAAAAATCCAACCATGAAATGTCACCTGAATTGAGTAGTCCGTGTTACTGAGATGCTATTGATGGTGCATAAAGACAAAGTATGCCAACACGTATAGGACAGAAGCAAAGCATCGTGACAGGAGAGTGTTAGCATTTAGTGAGAACAAATGTCAGTAAACACCTCTGAAGTTTCAGAGGCCTTTTGCAAGAACAGGCATTAGGGAGGATCTGCTGGGGTTAGGATGGATTGGCACTTCAGAACATTCTCCCTATTGTTAGTAAAGGAGTGAATCAGCCACTTAATTTCTATTCTATCTGAAACATGGGGAATTCCCAAGAAAAGATTTCTTAATACTCTGTCCTGAGCAACAGGGAACATCCCTTGCTTTGCTCCACTTCCCAGCTTACTTTTTTTTTTTAGTAGTAGTATAAAATAACAGTCAAAGATAAGAGGAAGAGAATGAGCACTACACATGATTTGTAAGTTAAGTGTTTTTCAAAGCCTGGGTTGGGGGATCACTTGAAAAACAGATGCCAAATAAGACAAACATCTGAAAACACAGTAATTTATTCTCATGACGTTTGTGCTCATATTTACAGACATCTAGGTGGGTGTAAACATTGACCTGTCTCTCACTTCTGAATATTTATCTATACCATCGTGATTTCTGACTCTATGCATCCATTTCTCCTTCCAGGAATACCTCTCTGATCTTTCCTTGCCGGATATCTCTATCTGACTCATCATCTATTAGGTGAATATGGTACTATTCTCCCACCGCCAGTCCCCACTTGTTTATAACCCAATTCCAGTGGCTCATCACCTAGAGCAGGCAAAAAATAGTCTGCCATTTTGGCCTCAATGACTGGCTCAGAGAAAGGTTTATCTCAAGTCAGGCTGAGGGGACTCAACCCCAGGACATATGCATATGTCCACTTTCTGTGAGATTGCTGAGTTGGCAGGATATGTATCTGGAGCTTCCATTCCCGCCTGTAAAGGAGAACTTACCAGAGAATGAGGACAATGCACAATGGTGTTTGGGCATTTGTTTCAGTCATATCAAAGCTGGAGCTACTCCTAGACTTTTCAATACCTGGGCTGATAAATCTTATTTTAGGAAGGAGGTTGTTTCTAAATACACCTTGAAATGGATTTCTCTAAAGAATCCCTACTGGAATATGCTCTGTTCCCTTTGTTTGGAAAACTTTCTTGCCTTCTCTTTACCTACTAAACTTGTGCTCATTTTACAAAGTCCAGCTCAAACCACACCCTTTCCAGGAAGTCTTCCTTGCATATCCCAACCTAATGAGCTCACCGTCCCTTGACCTCTTACATCACTCAGTGTTCTTAGTTCTTATTCCTTGTCTGCCAGAGATTGTTGACCTTGTAGTGTCAGTCATTTTTTTTTTCAGATAATCTTATTTCCAAAAGGGTAAAGCCAGTCCTTAAATGTACTGTGTCCTCAGCTTTTGCCATAGAAGGTTATACATAGTAGGTGAGCAATACATATCTGTGACCTTAATTAATGTAATAAAAATAGATATAAGTATATTTCTTATCCACTTGTTAGTCCTTGCATGAAATACATGATAGCATAGTCATAAGGAAGATAAATAGTTACGAAGGATTGCAGCTCTCAGGGTGATGCTATCTGGTGTAAAGGGAAGGGCAAAGAGAGAGCACCAGAATTTTTCAACTCATCTATATTGGATGGTGAACATTTCCTATTGCTAGTAGAGAGGGACTCAGGGCTAGTATCTTCATTATTTCTCATGTTTTATTTACAATATTCTCTGCATCATAAGGGTCTTGGTCACACGCAATAATTTATGTTGTAACTGGGTTTTGAGCTAGACCTGTAAATAAAATAATATTTCAGTTACTTAAACCTCTAGATTCTTAGGAGTCAATGCCACCACATTTCAGATGATTTCAACAAAATCACTTAGCTTCCAGTCCCAACCTATGCCCTGGCTTCACCAGAGAGGATGGTTGTCTGACTCCCTCCAGCTCTTAGCCACTGCAGTTCTTTCCCATATTCATTCCTCGAGTTTCCTAGCCTCAGTCTACAATTTGTCTGCCACCAGTTTGTAAAATGTACTCAAGTCAGTAGACAAGCTATATTAGGATCAAATCATCCAAATTTTCTTAGCAACACTATCTTACATAAGTGTACACATGTTCTGTGCACAGACTGGAGTAAGTCCAGAAAGTTGCAAATGAAAGTTCCAGTGAACAAAGAATTTTAAGTCTAACAAGAGAAGGAAACCAGTCTTTGCAATGGAAGAGCAGGCAAGGTGAGGGTCAACATTTTTTATTTATTTATTATTTTTGAGAGAGAGAGAGAGGGTGCAAGTGAGCAAGGGGCAGAGAGGAAGATAGAGAAAATCTCATGAAGAGCATAGAGAGAGATGGAGGGAAGGAGAGAGAGAACCCACGCAGGCCCTGCACTGTCAGTGTAGAGCCCGAAGTGGGGCTCATTCTCTCTCAAAGTGGGGCTTGAGCTCACCCAACTTGGGGCTCAAATTCAGGAGCCATGATATCATGACCTGAGCTGAAGTCAGACGCGTAACCTACTGAGTCACCCAGGTGCCCCACCAATGTTTTCTTATTAGATATGGGGAAAGGGTTTTCTGACAAGTTCTTTTTCATAAAATACCCCCAAGTCTTGTTAAGGGTCTTTTTGTTCCATATTCACATTTTATCATATAGCATCAGTCTTCAAGTTAACCAATTTCCCACACTGATCACTACAAGATTACTTGTGAATGTTTATGTTCCTATCCTCGTTGGTAACTGGTGACACTTCAAGGTGAAGAAGGTATTTTTCTTAGTCATTACATATTTTCCTAATGCCAGAAATTACTTCCAACTCTAATCTCACATTGCTTACCCTGTTGCCTGAGAGATTAAAGTTTGCTGCATGAAAATAGCAATTTGAGGAGATGAAAGTTTAACAAATGCTATAAATAGCAACCAACGCGCTTGTCATTAAGTCTACTGCTCCACACCCACTTCCTTTTCTAGCCTCTGTCATTAACTATTATATCTGAAGTGAAACTTGTTTCTAGCACAATCAGTAGAATGAACAACGAAACATAAAGGGATCAAAGGCTTTAGTGAAAGAATTTGTTGTCTTTCACACAGAGAGAATGAGCTTGACACAGAGAATCATACTGACCAAAGCTCCTTTGGAGTTCCCAAGTTTGGTGCCTCTATCTTCTCCTTTCTTCTAGAAATACCCTGAATGCTCAACTTATGAAATCTTATAAACAAAAGAATGTTCATGGGAAGTCATGATTTCCTTAAGAGACTGAATGGGTAATTTATCCTAATACTTACTCTACAAATCATAAGACTAACCCTGGCTGAACAGCCACACACCACATGCTATCCACCTTTTAAAGCTGCCACTTGCCACTAATCTTGGAAATGTATTTATACAAGTGCTAGATCTGCAGGTGCTGGTAGGAAGGGTATTTATAGGGTTGAAATTTTCCAAGCCGAAAATTATTAGGTTCCTCTCAAAAGTCAAAAGTATCATTAGAAAGTTCGTGACAATGGTAGGTAGAGAAGTTGGTTTATCATATCTTCTGAAATATGTGGCTATTTATTTTGGTGTCTGTACTCATTCTTTTCCTTCCGAGAATAGGCCCAATGCCATGGTCACTATTGGCCTCTGATGGGATATCCTTGAGTTTTGGCCTCGGTGCCTGCTGCTGTTGGCGCTGATGTGTGGAGTTGCTCTTAACCCTTTGGAAGCACAGGCATCCACAGCTGGAATCTATGATAGCTGAGGTAGCTTCTTGTGGTGAGAACACACATGGATGTTGGGATGTTGGGAACCAAGATGGTGCCACCTAAAGTACTTTCTGACAGAACACCATGGGGCTGTTTCCTCTCTGCTGCCACCAACCCCATTGGAGCAGGACAGCTTGTGAAGTCATCTCCTTGTGGTTCCAATGCAGATGGGGGGCATAAGCTACTCTTTTTCATTGTATCTGAAGTTTCTATCATTTCTTCACTCACTCTTCCCTCAGAGTGAAACCCATGGCAATGTAGGACTGGGTCTTTGAGAAGCAGGAAGCATCTTCATCTCTGTCTTGTGCTCACTTTCATAAAAAGTAAATATGGGTGTTAAGTGCTCTATCTCTAGAATTGATCTAACTGGGTTTAATACCTGGCTCATCCACTTACCAGCTGTGTGACCTTGGGCAAAGCTCTTTCCAGGCCTTAGTTTACACATCATAAACCATTTGAATGACGTCAACCTCCCAGAGTTACAATAAGGTTTAAGTGAATTATCCATGCAAAACATCCAGGACAGTAGCTGAGAAATGGAGAGAGTGAATGCATAGTGTTATAAACTTCTGAATTTTACTGATACTCAAAGAAGAGTTGGTTTCTCTGGGCTGCCTCACCAGTGGAAGCATTCCTGGGGCAGTAAATGAGGTCAGTTACAGACAGCATTTTCATTCTTATGCTCTGATAGCCTCCTCTCTATGTTGAAGACCTCTAAACTAGGAGAATTACACTCAATGATATTAGAGATGAGAAACTGCAGCTGTCACATGAAGAAATGATTGAAAACTATAGCCAAAAATGGTTGAAAACAAGTATTAGGAAGTATATCATGTAGTTAATGAGTATGAATATTGTGTTCTCATTCTGAATAATCATAACTTTCATAGATAATTTTACATTTGTAATTTTGTATTATTTTTCTTAAAAGGGTCCCCCAACGTTTCATCCCCTCTACAACATCTGAATTTGTCACTAAAATGTTCTAAATCTTAATAAATTAATACACAAATAATAAATAAATAAACCCATTTAAGGGTTTCATGCACTCCATGGATGACTCCAGAAAAATGCATGCTTTCCTGCAGTCCTGGGCAGTAGTTAAAGCTTTGGAGGCCTGAAGGGTAAAGATAGGCTGAAGTGCTTTAAAACAAACATTCCTCAGGAGAAAAGTCACACTCACGAGGGGTCAAGAGAGAGAGGATTTTTTTTTTTAATGCCGCCTATTTCAAATAAGCCAGTGGCTTCCCAGATGCTCACATAGCAACTCATGTTTATACCAAACTCACCACACCATGCTAATGTGGTCTGATCATTCGTCTCTCTCCAAAGATCTCTTCCAAATGAGGTCTTGGCAAGCAAAAATTTTATTGTTCATTATTGTGCTTCAAGTTCTGAAATATAGTAGGCATTAATAAGTGATTATTGAATGAAAGAATAAATGAAAGAAGGAAAAATAACTATGTTTTCTCATCTACTTTTGACAATTGTTGGATAGAAGGCGTAGAACCAAAATATCTTTCCTCAGCGTAATAACTACAAAGCGTCTTTCAGTTCATGTTACTTAGAACTTTTATCTCAATACACATGTCAAATGGTAGCAAAATATGAAATGGCGTCTGTGAGAAGGTAGAATTTGTGAGGTTACAACTCAGCAACATTTATGTTATTTATGTGTTTCATTGAGACTTTTACTAATTAAACATACCTGATAACACCAGGAGGTAACACACTGAATGGCACACACCAGAAGGCACAAGACATTTCCATAACAAAGAGGGCAGGGTGAAATTAAAAGCCTGCTCCTCTGGCAAGATCATCTTCGGCTCCCACTCAGTTGAACTTCATACCCAGATTGAAGATTGCCATTATGACCGAATGTATGCACTTATCCTTGGTTTGCTACCTTAAGAGCTCATAATATTGGAGCCACCTTTATACTTAGGAATTTCCTGTAATGAATTTCGGAGATGTGTTAAGGTGAGTCCCAGAAGGAGGCCCAGAATCCAGCTCTTACTCAGATTTATTTTCATACATTGTCCTCATAGGTACGTGAGGAGCCAGTTACTGCTAGTTCACTGTGATTTAAAAGCCCTGCTAGGGCACCTGGGTGGCTCAGTCGGTTAAGTGTCTGACTTCTGCTCAGGTCATGATCTCATGGTTCGTGAGTTCGAGGCCCACGTTGGGCTCTGCGCTGACAGTTCAGAGCCTGGAGCCTGCTTCAGATTCTGTGTCTCCCTCTCTCTTTCACTCTCTCTGTCCCTCCCCTGCTTACTCTCTGTCTCTCAAAAATGAATAAATATTATAAATTTTTTTTTAAATTCCTGCTCTTAGGTTCATTGGTTCTCTTTTATAAGTTTACTTTGAACTCGCTTAAGAAGTGTGTATGTGCGTCTGTATGTGTGTGTGTGTGTGTGTGTGTGTGTGCATGCTAATAGCTAAGAGCCTTGAGTTGTATAGCTAAACTTATGCTAGTTATTTAATCTCTTTGGGATTGAGTGTCCTCAAGTGTAACCTGGAAATAATAAGAGAACTCACTCTCTCACAGATTCATTGTAAAAACCAAAAGAGTTCATGTATACAAAGCACTTGGAACACAGTCTGGCACATAAGTGCTACCAAAGTGTTAGTTCTTTTTACCATTTTCATCAATACAGCATTCCATTCTTCTTAGGTTATGCATATTGGGTTGTTATAGTAAATAGGGCAACGAAGGGCAGGCATCTAAGGGGAAAGGATCACTGTGTGACTTATTCCTTGAAATATTTCAACTTTAGTCATAAAGTAGAAGAAGCTCTTTAAGCAGAAACTCCTCTGTGGAGATTCAGGGATGGAGAGCACACAGGCCAGCAGCCCAGCTCTTTACTGGTATCTACCTAATCATCTGACTGTAGACTGGAAGTAAAAGAGCAAACTAAGGGAGGTTGAGGATAGATATGCAACTCAAGCAAAATTTTCTGAGTATTCAATTGTTGTAGGGATTCACTCCAGCCTTTAGCTGGAAACATGAAGGCAACGTGTCAAGGTTTTATTCAATGGGAAATGGTATAATTTAAATAATCTGTCTGCAGAACAACTCACACCAAGCTCATCAAAACCATTTACCCTTCCCTGAGTTCATCATATTGGACTTACCCACGACATTTGACCTGAAACACTCTCCCCTCTTGACTTCCAGAATACCATGCTTGTCTGGCTTGCTTTTCACCCCTTTGTTCACTCATCCTCAGAGGACTTTGCTCATCACCTTCCTCAGCTCCAGGTGTTCTGATTCCTAAGGACTTTGTCCTGGCTTCTCCTCTCTCTCCTTACACTCTTCCCCTAGTGATTCCATCTATCCTTATTCCATCTATTCCTTATCACAGAAACCTTATGGTTTATTTATTTATTTTTCTAATGTTTTTTATTCATTTTTGAGAGTCAGAGAGAGACAGCGCAAGCAGGGGAGGATCAGAGAGAGAGGGAAATACAGAGTCTGAAGACAGGTTCCAGGTTCCAGGCTCCAGGCTCTGAGCTAGCTGCCAGCACAGAGCCCGACTCCGGGCTCGAATCCACAAACCATAAGATCATGACCTGAGCTAAAGTTGGACACTTAACTGACTGAGCCACGCAGGCACCCCTATCCTTACGGTTTAAAACACTATCTAGAGAATAACCAATTTCATAGTTTCATGTTGAGCCTAGACTACTATTCTGACTACCAAAATCATGATAGTCTATTTCCTAATTAAACATCTCTATTTCCGTGTTTCTAATACAATATGCCTGGAAATGAACTTTTAAAAGTTCATTTTAAAATTTATTCCTTCTCTTGGCATTCTGAATAAAGGGCAACAGAAATCTGGAAATTTACCTTGATTATGTCTTCTCTGTCTCTATGTCTTCTATTTTCAAAATCTATCTATAATACACACTTTCTCTCCATTCTACTGTCACCATCATAACTCAAGCCACCTGATCTTCTCTCTAGAAGACTGCAATCACGTCCCACTTTTTTCCCTTTCCTCTAATATATTCTTCATATAGGAATTTGAAAAATCTTTATAAACATGCACTAGAGCACCAATGAAGAAAGCAAATGTAGAGAGGTCAAGCGAACAATGAAAAGTGACTAAGTGGGAGAGTTTTCATACACGGCTGTCTCCTCTTTCTGATCTCCACAGGGTTGCCACCCATTAATATGTACGTTAGGGCAAAATGGTGGTTGTGCTCATAAGTATGTTTTACTGACTTTCAAAGTATTCTCACCATCCTCAATGATACCAGCAGCACCTGTTTTTGTATTTTACTGTGCTCCAATCGCAATCAATATGCTTGGCCAGTTGGCTCTCAGCATTACTTATCCTTCTGACACACAGGTCTCTGAGCTCCCCAACATTTTCCATGTGGAGATCTCAATACCCATTTCATGTCAGTCACCTGCTCATGTTACCGTAATAATGTTGGCTTCCACATCACTCAACATGGTCCCACCCATGTGTTTCAACATGAAATTCCTCTCTGTTTGCAGTCCTGTCTTCTCTCACCTCTTCAAGTTCCTAACAACTATGGGATCAACTCCTGAACCTTATCAAAGCTGCTATGTCATCAGCTTCATTCCTACCTGCAGTTTTATTACTTACTGCTTTTCTGGAAGCACCTGGCTTCCTGCAGCGAAGATATCATTTCAAGGAGGAAGCCATCTTTCTCATTCCTCTGATGGAGCCAAACTTCTGTGAAAAAACCACAAAGTAGCATAGTGAGGTCCCAAATGAAATCATGCTTCACCCCAGTTGTGCCTTGTGAGCATTTCTTTGGTTTATCTGTTTTTGATGTTCTATTGAATTAATCCTAATAGTCATTTTAAAGCTTTTTCATTACTTAAAATTTGTTACTTAAAATTACTTAAAATTTCATCCCATTACATTTGTTTTGAATAGAGTGGCTTTCCAATACTTTTAGTGAGTAAGTCAAAGTAAGTCACACTAGAAAAATTCACTTTCTCTTTACACATATTCACTTTCCCTCCTTCCTTCCCTCCCTCTCTCTCTGTGTCTGTGTCTCTGTCTGTATGTCTCTCTCTCTCTCTCTCTCTCTCACACACACACACACACACACACACACGACAGAATAAAATGTAAGCAAACTATATGCAGTTTAGGATTCTTTAGAGAAAACAATTACATGCAATCCAAACTTTCGTTTTTCTTTAGATTTCAATCTGCAAAGACATGCTTTTCCAGTTTTCATATTACAAGCAACCACATTTGATATTGTTAAAATTTCTTCTCCACCTTTAACAGTTAACACATGTAATTAGCATATTACTAAAGCCAGACAGCAAGGAAATTGTAAATGCAAAACGTACTTTTCTGATCAGATTGATGCCTCATGCATGTAAAATCCAGTAACACCATCACCCTTCTAAGTCATAATCATTTTGTAGGAACCAATTTTTATAATACTTTATGCACAGCTTTAAGTAATTTTGATAAGGTTTATAACAATTATAATATTAGGGTAATTTTTCCAAAAAGGGATTTAAATTTTGTGTATAGTGTCTTCATCAAGACAATATTGAAATTAAACAGTGACATAATAAATTTATAAAAAGACCATAGTTCAAATTTATTTCAAATTTAACATATGCAAAAACTAAGTACCTCATGTATTATCAATTCTTTTAATCTTACAACAAGCCAATTAGAGGTGTGCTATTATCTCCAAGAAACTGAGGATTATGTTACTTGACCAAGTTTACTCAGCTTGAACACACACTTTTAACTATGAAATTTTATATCTAATCTTGTTCAACATCATATTGTTGAATATATTATAGGATCCTACATATAAATCAGAATGAAAAACCTAATATTGAAAAACAAGCATGAAGTAACAGCATCAAATTAATGCCCAGTGGCTCAATTCAAAAACAAAAAAGGGACTTGTTCCAAAAAAGGGACTTGTACTTAGAATTTAATTATCTGTGGAGTGTCTGGGTGACTCAGTCAGTTAAGTGTCCAACTCCCGATCTTGGCTCGGGTCATGATCTCACAGTTCAAGAGATTGGGCCCTGCCTCGGGCTCTGTTCTGACAGCATAGAGCCTGCTTGGGATCCTTTCTCTCTTTCCCTCTCTCTCTGCCCCTCCCACCCCTCTCTCTCCAATAAATAAGAACACTTTAAATTAATTAATTAATTAAAGAATTTAATTATCTGTACTCACAAAGCTAATCTAAATAATTGAACACCTACATTGGTGAACAATTACCTCAGTGCAGAAAATTATTAAAGTTTACATCCGTTGAGAAATTTTCAATACTTAACTGGGGGCTGAACTGTTGGTTGTAAAAAAAATTTCCTGGTAATTAAAATTACATATTATAATACTTGTATTTATACCTAATACCTCATTCACAGGACTACTACGTTTAACTTATAATTTCAACTTCATTTAGTGTAAATGGATTTTGTTCACCAAAGTCCTAGCAAGATTTGACATTGCAATTCTTCCCTTTTTACTGCTCAGAGAGTTACAGTGCTGGGGTCAAAGTCCGAAGATTCTGTTTCCCCTTTATGGTTTGACCTTACTTAGGCAAGCCACTGACATTCCCAGAGTTTCACTTTTCTCCTCTGCAAAGGGAAGATAATGAGAGCTTCCCCTGCCTGCTCCAAAAGGCAGGGAGAAGGGTCAGGAGAGATAAGGTATATGAAAGGGCTTCTGAACCACAAAGCCCAGGGTAATACAGCATGTCCGTCACCTGCCATCTAATTGTTCGCGTGAAGGCAAGAAAATTCTCCCCCAGGAACAAAGGAATCAGCCTCAGAACAGGGTTTAACTTGTTCCTTTAAATAATGTAAAATAAAACATAAAGAAACCTCTACAATATTAAAAAAATTTTTTTAATGTTTTTAGTCTTTTTTTAAAATTTTTTTAATGTTTATTTATTTTTGAGACAGAGAGGCAGAGTGCGAGTTGGGGAGGGGCAGAGAGTGAGGGAGACACAGAACCTGAAGCAGGCTGCAGGCTCTGAGCTGTCAGCACAGAGCCAACCAGGGGCTTGAACTCACAAACCATTAGATCATGACCTGAGCACCAGTCTGACGCTTAACCTACTGACCCATCCAGGTGCCCTGAATCAAGTCAGTATTAAAGAAGATTCAGTCATGTGACTGAAAATTTCTTTCAAAGATTCTTTTATCTGTAGCAGGGTCATAAGAGAGAGGCATAAAGAGAGAGAAACATAAAGAAAATACATTTTTTCGTCCATAACTGAGTAAGTTCTTTCGTTGTTGCTAAAGGTACATACCTTTAAGCATTTAGATATCCCCGACACGTTTTCATTTTTAAAACAAAATCCTTTACTGGAATCCATATATTCTTGAGAAGCCATGTGCACTGTTCGCCGTGCAGAGAGTTCTGCCACCGCCAGTAATAAGACATGGGGCGCCTTAGTCTCATTCTTTTGAAACTCGTGACAGAGGAGAGGAAGTCATGTAGGGAAAATAGAAAACACGAATGATGTAACATTGAATGGCACACATTAAAATGTATCTTCTGTATCCCTTGCTCTTTTCCAGAGAACTTAGTGTTCTTATCACAGTCACCTTCCTAGCAATACAACTGGGAATTATAGCCCAAAGCCACACAGATATTATTCCATGATTGTATGTAAAAGAAGTGAACTGACTTAAGAAATCAGATAGTTTGACAAATGTCAACATAATATATTTCTTAGTAGTTTTTGTAATAGGGGTACTAGCAGAAGAAATGATTCTTTTTTTGAGTGAGGATTATCACATGATTTTGATTGAATTAAAGTAGAAAGAGACCCCATTAGGAGCTCTAAGGTTACCAGCCATGAGAACAAAGACTTTCTCTGAGCCACAGCATGGCGTCCTCTAACATCATGGTAATTATGCCTGCTATGCTTCCGTGGACCTAACGAAATTTCATTCATTCATTCATCAAATCTTGGGCACCTGACGTATTCAAGAAAGTAGGCTACACACTGCAGCACGTTTGATGGTGTTTAAAATAGCCTCCATTTTGAAACAGAAACCCTCTTGCACTGTTGACGGGAATGCAAGCTGGTGTAACCACTCTCGAAAATAGTGCTCAAATAGATTCCTCAAAAAATTAAAAATAGAATTACCCTATGACCCAGAAATAGCACTACAAGGAATTTATCCAAAGGATACAGGAGTGCTGATGCATAGGGGCACACGTACCCCAATGTTCATAGCAGTGCTTTCAACAATAGCCAAATTATGGAAAGAACCTAAATGTCCATTAACTGAAGAATGAAGAAAGAAGATGTGGTTTATATATATAATGGAATACTACTTGGCAATGAAAAAGAATGAAATCTTGCCATTTGCAACAATGTGGAGAGAACTGGAGGGTATTATGCTAAGCGAAACAAGTCAGTCAGAGAAAGACAGATATCATATGTTTTCATTCACATGTGGAACTTGAGAAACTTAACAAAAGACTATAGGGGAAGTGAAGGGAGAAAAAATAAGTTACAGAGAGGGAGGGAAGCAGACCATAAGAGACTCTTAAATACAGAGAACAGAAGGTTGATGGGGGATGGGGGAGAGAGGAAATGGGTGATGGGCTTTGAGGGATAAGCCCTGAGTGTTGTATGTAAGCGATGAATCATGGGAATCTGCCCCCAAAACCAAGAGCACACTCTATTCGCTGTACGTCAGCCAAACTTGACAATAAAATTATATTAAAAAAAAATAATAAAATAAAGTAGCCTCCATTTTAAAATGAACTTAACACCCAAGAGTTAGATTAATGACATCAACACCAAGAACACTAAAAACAAGTTGAAAATGTTAAGAGCCATATGAGGCTAAAATAACACGATATAGAAATTCATGTCAGGAGACAGTGCTTTGAAACTGCAATATGCTATCCAGATGTCCGGTTATCAATAGAGGTCAGGATATGATGAGACTGAGAGGGGGTTCTTGATGGCATGTTTCTGCAGGCCTTCCCTTACCCCTTATTTACCTTGCTTAATAAGGTAGGATAGAAATCAATTACCTAATACAGTCCCTTACAAACTCTATATGCTCAGTAAATATTTGTCAAATAAATGAATGCTTAACCAACTTCTTCTCAATGTTATCTGAAGGAATACTTGGTAAAATTTATTTTTGTTAGAAATACAAAAGCACCACTTAAATTACTCTTAACTAATAATAATACTGCTATTTTAGAATCTGTTTTAACTGCATGCATTTTGTGACATTTGTTCCAGAAGAAAGAGCCCATCTCATAGACTACCTCGTGGGTGCGGTATGAAAAGGTGGAAAATGCATTGATTTGGGAACCAGAACTTCTGGATAAGAATCTTTGTTCTGACACCCACTGGCTTTAGGAAAACGACAGTTTTGTACCTTAGTTTCCTGATTTGTAGAATAACAGACTAAAAGAGGTGATGTTAAGATCCCTTCCAGCTTTACCATTTTTGTGCCTCCACACAGGAGATAATTAATTAAAAAAAAATACATTTTATAAAATGGACTTAAGTTACCAGGTAATGGGCTATTACCATGTTTTAAAATATTACTGTATTTTTTTGATTGCTAACTTGTGTTAAATCTATAAGATTATCAAAACTTTCAAAACACATCCAAATATGCTAATGTAGGTAAAAGGACTGGGTTTGCGCCTTCCCCCCACCTATCACTGCACACACACTTTCGGCTATTTGGGGAGTGACCTGTGATGAATTCTACATAGTGAAGGCTTACTGAAGGGCATAATTTTTTAAGCGAATTGGAGTAATTCTGGATAATCAAAGAAGCTTTAAGTTTTTTAAAGACACACCCACTTTTCCGTTCTGCTAAACTTTGTTCAATGAGTGACAAAAGCAGCCTGGCCAACCACTTGCCGAAGCAGTACATTCAAATAATTTTATTAATAATAAATTCAGGGTAGGGGCACTTGGGTGGCTCAGTCAGTTAAGTGTCCAGTTTTGGCTCAGGTCATGATCCCGTGGTTCGTGGGTTCTAGCCCCGCATCAGTCTCTGTGCTGACAGCTCAGAGCCTGGAGCCTGCTTCAGATCCTGTGTCTCCCTCTCTCTTTGTCCCTCCCCAGCTCGTGCTCTGTCTCTCTCTCTCTCTCTCAAAGATAAATAAACATTAAAAAAAATTTTTTAAATAATAAATTCTGGGTTTTAATGACACATCAAACATGTTACACACTAATCACAAGACTGTAATCAAAATGGTCTTTTAAAAAATGCATATATGACGAAGTTTGAATGAGCCTTCCTAAAGGTAGGAGATCTGAAGTATCCCAAAGTAGTCAAGGTAGAAAGACAATGCAGTATTTATTAAGTGTCTGCATTGTGTGTGACTCTCTGCTGGGTTGGGCCATTAACCACATTTACCCATTTTAAAACTGTCAGAAACTAGCAAGCCTTGTAACCATTTTAAAGATAAATAGTCAGAAAAGCAAGCCACTGAAAATGGCAGAGCTAATTAGATTTGAACTCAAGTCTCTGAAAACACTCTGCCTACCACTATACTACCTCCTGTTAACTATGTTTAGTGTATAATATATTTTAGGAGATAAAAATATAAATTGTAAACATTCCCGTAAAGCATCTTATGCAAATCACGAACCCTGTTGATAATTCATGAAGTCCCATGCCTGGTGCTTCCTAGATTCATTCTTGTTCCTGGAAAGCAGCGCTGCCACCTACTTTCAATGCCAACTTTTGGCCTCCCTCTGGTTCTCTTTAAATGTCACTTCCTGAACACGCAAACATAGATTTCGGATGTATAAAATTCTCCTCTTACTCTTACGTCAGCCCGCGCTTTTCTACATTAACCTTTACTCCACATGTCTTACACTCACACTGAACTGCAACATCCATGGGGACAGAACCATATCTGCCTATTTATTGCTGAGTCTCCACCACCCGCATGTGGCTTGGCATACAACAGAGGTGCCCAGAAACATCTGTTGAGTGAATAACACGTGCATGCAATATTGTGAAATGTGCTATAAGACTCTCCAGAAGCATATAGCCTTTACGTAACTGATGTTGTGTATTTTTGTCTTATAGGATCGCTTACAAAATGAGAGTATACGTTTTTCACTTATATGTGGACTCCGAAAAACAGAACAGGAACATGAACAAACAAAAAGCGGAAACAGACTCATAAATACAGAGAACAAACCGATGGTTGCCAAAGGGGCGAGGGTGAAAGAATGGGAAAAATGGGAAAAGGGGAGTAGGAGATACAAGCTTCCAGTCGCGGAATGCATAAGCCTTGGGGATGAGAGATACAGCATAGGCAATAGTCAGTGGTGCTGTAATAGACCTGTATGGTGACGGATAGTAGCTCACTTGTAGTGAGCATAGTGTAACGTGTAGACTTGTCAAGTCACTATGTTATACACCTGAAACTAACGCAATACTGAGTGTCAACTATACCTCAATTAAAAAAGAAAGACCTTCAAAGGTCTTGTAGTTAACAAATTAGAGTACATTAACTGATTAGAGAATGGAGACCTCAGCGTGGAGTCTAAACTAAAATTGTTTCATTTGTAAATCATTTGTAAGTAGGTCCATGAAGTGCCGCTCCATTTTGATTTGTTTTGTCATTTCCAGAGAACGTCTAACAATGGGGGTGGGGGGAGGGCTGCATCCTGGGCCAAAAAACACATAATAAGGGCTCCTTTCTTCTTTTGTCTATTTTGCTATACTTCTCACTGCCAAAAGATGGCAGTGTGTTAGAGAATGACAGCCTTTTTAAGTCCGAGCTGACCGGCAGGCCAAATAGTTGGCTATTGCCCTAAAGAACTCACCTGGCTTTGCAAATATCTTGTTTCAGAAAGATAGTCAGAGTGGAAACCCAGGGCTCCCCAGGGAAAATGTACCTTCTCTTTGGGTCCATGATCAGCCTTTGTTCAGGAGAGGAGAGCTCCTGGATGACTGTTGTTACACAAAGATGAACAAACAAGTTTGAGCCACAAATGAAAAAGAGATTATTTAATGCCAGAAATAAAGATATTACTGGCTTCAGATTCCAAATGCCAGTGCTGTGATCAATCCATCTGTTGAATGCACATGGAGATCAGCCTTCGCTGACTGATAAGCCTAAGAGATGTCTCCTAAAATCTTTTTATTTTCTTTAATGGGAAGTTAGGATTGATTTAATCTTTTTTACAAGCTCTATTTTTTTCAAATTTAATTTACAGCAAAAATATCACGAGTAAGGTTGAGTTTTGGCACAGATGTAGACTTGATTAGTTGTTCTTGAAGGCTACCTCAGGCTCTAACTCACCCTTTTCTGCCCTCCATTGAGATTTCTATCGCTGTTCTCCAAGGATTATCTTTTTGTTGGAAACGGTCAGATTAACAACTACTAAATAATTAATAAGATGCACTGAACTCGCTCGTTCATAATATTCATTAACTTGTTTATTCATTGTCACTCATGAATGGAGTTAACTGCTATGCACCAGTCTCTGTCACATATTGGGGTTACCAACATGAAAGCCCTACTTTTTTAAATGTTTGTTTGTGTATGTATTGATTTATTTTTTTAGAGAGAGCACAAGCAGAGGAGGGGCAGAGAGAGAGAGAGAGAGAGAGACCAAGAATCTGAAGCAGGCTCCAGGCTCTGAGTTGTCAGCACAGTGCCCAACCTGGTGATTGAGCCCATGAACTGCGAGATCATGACCTGAGCAGAAGTCAGTGTTCAACAGACTGAGCCACCCAGGCTCTCCGAAAGCCCTACTTTCAGGATCAAAGCCAGAGAGACAGAAAATTAATGGTTAACAATACTGCTTCAGCTAAGCTTTGAGGCAGAGCAAAGCAGTTTGGTGTGGCAATGCATATCAAATTTTAAGTACTTTAAGAAGATCATGTTGATCTTTTGTATGCTTATATCATAGCATCACACCTGGTCCATGATTGTTGACACATGCAGTAGATAGTTCGCCGAACCTTGCTGAGACAAGGCAATGGGACTGATCTCTCTTTGTGCCCATCATATCATCTGTTCACATGTTGGAAAGAGAAACCCCTGCCTACCATGAACTACCTCTGCCCATGACCTGGAACTGAAACAGAAATTGTGCTTTTAATTTTACTCCTTCTTACTGTTGGTCCTGAGGTGTAGAAGAAAGACTCATTAGACAGTAAGTCAATAAATGTAGACTGGAATAAGTTCCTGAAACTCAGATCTGCTCTTACTACAAAAAAAGCCTGGGAGGTGCCATGTGGCCATTGGGCACTTGTCCTTCGCAGGGAATAGGCCTCATTTGTTTGGCTTGACTAATAAACATGACTCAGGCATGCACAGCAGCAAGTGTTCATTTCCTTAAAACCTTGTTATGCTTTTGTTTGATGTGTTTCCCCCAGAGGTTTCCATTTATCTCCAAAGCATCCCCTAAGCAGCAAAAATACTTGTCTTCAGTNAACTATTTTACACTAAACAGGCCAAACCATTGTTAGTTGCCTGGATGACTTATCTATAAATGACCTGCGATCCAGTTGCCATAATCATTCTTTCCTTGAGATACTGTTTCTCCCAAGGATCAAAGGAAGATGTCAGCAAGATTCTCTGTTTTCATGGCTTTGAATTCAGGCACATCGGGTACATCAGGAAACAGCACAGTGCAACCAAAGAGGAAAATCACCCAAGGGATGGGGCCTTCGTTGCTGTGACTTCACGCCTGTAAACTGAGGACAAGCCAGTTGATCCGGCACAGCAAGTGAGGCGTGTGTCAGTTGGAGTTCCCAGGGAACAATGGCCTTCACTGTGCAAGCTGCCACGTGGGAACCAGATTTGTTTATGTTTTCCTTTATGTCATTTGGGGGAATAAAATATAGTTGTTCTTTTCTTTATTTGAATGCCACAGCATCAGCAAGGACCGACAGTTTCCCGGTCCCAAAGGCAGGCCAGTTACTCCAGAAACTGTAAAATGCACTGACCTGTTTGCATTTCTGTCGTGATGATGGCTGTGTTACCTCCGAAGGCAGGAAGAGCCAGCTTGCTTGCGGAAGAGGAGGCAGATTTCAGGAAGTTACCAGACAGTCGTTTGCCATTTCTTTCTGGAAGGGGGAGGAGGAATAAGATAAGGCGGATTGGATGACACCTTCACAAGGGCAGGGCGCCCGCCAGGGTGTGGGAAAGATCGAGGTGAGTTCAAAGACTTTGTCAGCTTGTCTGCACCAGTCAGGGGCATGTACACAATAAAATTTTCCATCGTTTTTTTTAAGCCTATTTATTTTTGTAAGAGAGAGTGGGGGAGGGGCCGGGAGAGAGGGAGAGAGAACCTCCAGCAGGCTCCACACTGTCAGCCCAGAGCCCAACCTGGGCTCAGTCTCACAAACCTTGAGATCACGACCTGAGTTGAAACCAAGAGTCGAATGAATGTTTAACTGACTGAGCCACCCAGGTGCCCCTAAAATTTTCCACCCTTAACTTAACCATTCTACATAGAATTTTCTTATAACCTCTGTTTTAACACCATAACAGTTTTGAGACCAAAAAAAAAAAAGAGGGGTGGATCCTCATTAAATTTAACTTGCATGTGCATTAAATTGCTAAAATGAGCCAGACACGTGAACAATAGCTGCCTCTTGTAAATTCTGATTTCAAATCTTCTGTTCCATCAATTCAATAAAGGTACTCATCCTTATCAGATGATAAGACCCAACTTTTGCCCCCTTAATGAAATTGTAAAAATTTGATAAATAACAATAGCATATAAAGTTGATTGAAACACAAATGTATAGGGAATATTTGGTTGAACAATTAATGCTTAAGGGTTTCTAGCTATTATCTTCCAAGCTTGTTACATGTAATAGTAGGTGTAGTTTTAATGCAAAAAGGACATTCAGACACAATTGGCAATAAAATAATTGATATATCTCCTGGATTTTATGTAACTATGAGTACTGCAAAAACAGATGAAAAGTATAGGATTTTTCAAATTCAAGTCTGATTTATTTATAATTATAGATATAATGGAGTTTCTGAGGCTACATGGAAAGATATAAATGGTTATACAGTTCTCATTGTCTAATCAAATGGAGCTGATCACCTCAACATGAAATTTTGTTTGCTTTGGCATTAAGTCTCTAATGAAGTGTATTTCCCGCTTATGGTAATGGCCCCCCAACAGCAAACACACATAGACCCCAGCTCCTTCATTCCTTACACAGGAGGTTACAAAAGAAGCAGGAATCCTTATTTGAGTTGCAATCAGCCAAGTTAAGAGAAACCAGAAATTTGCTAAATTATGAAAGAAAATATGGACAACAATGGCTGATGTGGTACAAAATATTAAATACGTGGCAGTGGTGGGCAGGACTCAACAAATATCCCATCTACTCTTCTCACATTCTTCAACCTCCTTTGAAGTTAATAATGTGTGGAGCCATCCATGCTCTTAACTAGCTGCATTCCCTTTCCCTTCTGTGGCTGGGAAAAAAAGGACTCTAGGGAGGAGAAATTGTGTGATGGAAGCAGCCTGATTCCCCCAAACACTGTTTGGAGGAGAGCTATGCAGAATTGCCTCGCCCCCACGGGGCCATGACATGAACAAGAGACAAATTATGCTATGTTAAGTCATAGAGATTGAGATTAACGATTTGAAATTAGAATTGATTTTGCCACTTAGTTTTAGAAAATCAGTTGGTTTTAGGAATGAAGACATCACTGATGACCTTTACCAGAGTGGTTTCAGGACAGTGGTGGATCTGGATGCTAGATTTTTGTAGGATTAGGAGATAAATGAAATTAAAACAATAACAATAATAACAATAACAATGATAACAATAGAGATAAATGAGTGATGAGGAAGTTAAAGAATTACAGACATTTGCCAGTGAAGAAAAGGAGAGATAGATAACGCACACATCCTTTAGGACTCAGCCAGATAGCACCTCTTCCCCAAAGTTTTATCAGATCCCATCACCACTTGCTGGTTTCTATCACACATTCAACATATTTGGTCCTATGCATACCTCTATTTTATCATCAATTACACAATCCATTGTAATCAATTGATTATCTGTCTTTTCCACTAAACCAGAGTCAAACCTTTTTACGGTGTCTGATTTCCTCTAGAACTTTCTGAAATCTAAAACCACCTTTGCCGAGGAGTTCACATGTGCATATGTCCACCAATTTGTGCATAAAACTTTGACAAGCTAAATGGAACCCTAGAAGCTCACTTGAGTTA
This sequence comes from Crocuta crocuta, assembly GCF_008692635.1. NCBI lineage: Eukaryota > Metazoa > Chordata > Mammalia > Carnivora > Hyaenidae > Crocuta > Crocuta crocuta. Next base: position 6,202,611 of record NW_027527930.1, on the reverse strand, counting down.
AAAAATGCCCAGGTTAAGAAACGCACTTTAGACTTTTTATAATAGAGATTGTGTATTATTTGTTTTGTAGCCCTTGTACCTGACACAATGCCTATTACATAATAGGTACACAAAAAATGCTTTATGAATTCATGGATGGAGGGAAGGATGGATAAATTAATTGCTAAGTAGAAATATGTATGAAGGGCATTGAAGGTATGGAAGCATGCACATCAAACACTGCCTTGCAGAAACAAGAATCCCTCAGCACGGAGGAGTTGAAGGGAGAGGTTGTTAAGGTGAGAAAGTGAGGAGAAGCATTTCTCACAGAAAGAACATCAAGTGAAGAGACCCACCAGCTTGTTTGGAGAACAGGCAGTTTAATCTGAATAGAGTGCAAGAAACATTGCAAAACTATCAAAAGACAAGGTAAGTAGCTGGCGGTCAATCTCCCACACTTTCAAGCGGCCCTCAATAGAAGCTATTTTTGAAGCAATCACAACTTCCTTTAAAACTCTTTTCTAGAAAAATCTCAATGTTTATTCCCTGGTTATATGTTGTTCCCTCAAATCACACCAAAATCCTTTTTGTTTTATTTAGTTGAACATTTCAAGAAAGTTTAGTTTTTAAAGTTCAATCTTAAAAAAATTGAATTAAAAAAATAGACCCCAAAAGTAAAGTTTTAACTGTAGTTCAGCATGTTATTTTCTGTGTCTTCTTTCTCACACATCACTGTAGTCGCAACCACTACCAGCAGTACCGAAATACATCCAAATAAATAGTCAAATAAGTATGGAAATTTGATGTAAGAAATCAAAAGTGCTAGATCAGACTTAACAGGTTAAAATTTTAAAAAAGTCCAATGCTTTCCATTTATTTCATTCTCTGGAGGGTATAATCACCTGACTAGTAATATTCATTACTCATATACAGAAATACCATGACCAAATTATTGACCCATGTTAAGGATTTTAAAAAATCTGTGAATAATGTTTGGCTAAAAAAGCAGTGTGGCTTAAAGGGTTTAAAATATAGTTGCTTAGGGGCACCTGGGTGGCTCAGTTGGTTAAGCATCTGACTTTGGCTCAGGTTGTGATCTCACAGTTCCTGAGTTATGGCCCCGCATAGGGTTCTGTGCTGACAGTTCAGAGCCTGGAGCCTGCTTCACATTCTATGTCTCCCTCTCTCTCTCTGCCCCTCCCCCACTCACTCTCTTTCTCTCTTACTCTCTCTCAAAAATAAATAAATGTTAAAAAATTTTTTAAATATATAGTTCTTCGGAATTCTTACCAAGACCTCTGCCTTTCCATCTGTTCTTTGTTGTTATCTGAAGAGGCAGTTATCTCACCCATTTTCTAGCTGAACAGTTGCAGAGACCTCTCTCTTAGGTCCTACTCAGGATAATACAGCTGGTATTATTACTAGTATTATCATTAGTTAAAAGGCAAAAATGACATCATCCGAACTTGGGTGGTAAACTCAATTTCAATTCCAGTACTCTTTCCAAAGAAGAAATTTGCCTTTTGTTTTGGTAATCCCACTGATTCAGTATTCAAGATAACTCAAATGGCTGACATTGATTACGGCTGAGTCATTCCATAGTTCACCCTAAGACTAAAACAAATTGATTCATATTTGATAGGCATAGAGAATGCACAGCAACAGTGTACTCTCAGTCCTAGGATGGTCTGAAACAAAGGTCTTATGTTTCATAACTATCATCTCTGAAATTTCACTAGAAACTCTCTTGTAAAACTCTCAGGCTGAGTGTGGGTAGTGAGTGGAAATTTTAACTGAACTCTTTGGTTTACTTTCTCAGTTCAGATGTTCAAAACACAGTTCAGGGAAGGGCAAAGATGTAGGTAGAATCTCTGAGGCCCAGTTCATTTACTTTAACCTTGCACAGTTGTATCAACAATGGAAACAGAAAGGATTATATCCTCGTAAAATAAAGTGAATGGTTCAGGGGAAATCAAAGCTAATGCATCATCAAAATTAGGAAATCAACATAAAGTTCATGGCCCTTTTATGGTTGGATCATCTCAGTAGCATCATCCTCTCAAAGAACAGGACATTTCCCTCATTAACCAGAAGGTCATTATCAACACTCCATTAGTCACCAGTACGTAGTGTTGTTTATCTGAACCAAATATTTAAATGATTAGTGGTGAGGGTCAAATGATTGTATATGAGTTGAGGATAGAGTGGGACTTTAAATTTTCCTGAATTGATGTAGTTTTAGAAGTTTCTCTTCTTAGAGTTGCCTTAGCACCAGAAAATGCTATTAAACACAAAAGTCTTGTTTACGTGAGTCAAGCAGGGCTTGAAATTTGGCTTTGTCATTTATCAAGTGATCCTGGGCAAGTTATTCAACCTCTTTGAAGCCTCAGCCTAACAGTGGTTCTCTGCCTCATGAAAGTGTTGTTAGAACCAAATGCAAGAAAGCATTTAAAGCCTTTTTTATAGGGGCACCTGGTTGGCTCCGTTGGTTAAGGGGCCAACTCTTGGTTTTGGCTCAGATGATGATCTCATGGTTCTTGAGTTCGAGTCCTGCAGCAGACTCTGCACGGACAGCACGGGAGCCTGCTGGTGATTGTCTCCCTCTCTCTCTGCCCCTCCTGCACTGCCTCTTTCTCAAAATAAATAAATAAACTTAAAAAAATAAAGCCTTTAATATAACACTGGCATAGAGTAAGTACTCAGTAGATGTAAGATGATATCATTATCATTATTAATTTATTTTTATCATCCCATTGAAACAAGTTGGAGCCAGAAGGAGCAAGGGAGAATTTAACGTTTTGAGTATTAAGTATTGTTTCTCTCTTTTCCCAAACTAATGGGGAAATATTAGTATTAATATTACCCCATTAATATTAATAGGGAAATGTTATAAAAGGGGAATATTTGAAGGGCAGTAGGAAGGATATGGCAACATTGCTGCACCTTCTGTGTAAAGGTTTCATGGTAAAGCTTTGTTTGGTTCATTAATTCCTAGATTTGTAAGTCTACCTTAACTTTAATTGCTAAAAGTATTCCGAAAGCCAAGTGTCATTTTATGTAGATAAAATCCTTCCTGTGATCATTACCACATTCTTGTCTTCCTCTGTGCTATGTCCTGACCAGCCAAGTTAAGCAAGCAACCAAGACAAAGACTTGTAGTTAATAACTCCATCCACACTTCATGCCATGGGATTTCACAATAAATTCCCGTGAAACTGCTCAGGTAGAATAGCATGGTTGTGATATTTGGTCCAGTCCACCTTGGAATATATTAAGTGGGTACTACTGCCCATGCACATTGACTGAATCCATTAAAAAGGCTAAATCTTAGGATTTAAAGTTTTATTATTAATGTATTAACCAGATTAATTCTCTGGCAATGTCACACAGCTCTTGAACATATCCAAATTACCAACTTGATGGGATTGTCTGTTGATTATTTTGGAAAGCTGATTATTTTAGGAAGAGTGTTGAAGTTGGAATTGTGTTAGCCATCTGGATTAGAGGCCTGCTTCAGACTGTCCAAAGAGCTTTTCACTTTCTTGTAAGTAATAATGAGCTTAAACTGGGGCTGTACACACAGGACACCAGAGATATTGACAGGAAATGTGCAACATTATTTCATTTTCATGTGTTTCTAAGTCAATTACATTAATATAGGTAGATTCCAGAGAATGACTTCTTTATGAAGGCATCTTTTCACATTCTATACACTACATCACATTTCATGCCTGGGAAATTTGATTTTCAATTGGCATCAATGTCTATCATTACAAATGGCATGATCTTCTAGAGGTAATGCTGTGGAATGTTGAGGTTAAGGCTAAGATGGGTTTGTCTCGCCAGAAAATTATAGTCATGTGTGGGAGAGGCTAGAGGTGATTCTGGATATTATTTTTCATGAGTAACAGGGATTCTCTTTGCAAATTTATAATAATAGGATTAAAAAACGTATTGCCATAAGCAATAGGTCTTTCTGGCTCTCTGAAGAAAAGACTTTGCTGTTCTCTGACAGGACCATAAGAAGAATCTCTTAGAGTGTATTTTCTTAGCTAGCACACTACTCACTTTGAGAGACTCCCAAAGGGACGTTTGCTGCGATTTGCAAAGTTCAAACTGTGATGCCCATGGTCATAAGCTTTTTCCCCTTTCAGTTGCTTGGATACCAAGAAAAACGAATTTCTTGTTTTTAAAGTATGTATATTAAAAGATTGGAGAGCAATAGAATAAATGATAAAATGAGAGCCCAACATAAGCAGTGGGCTTTGCCATGTACGGATTTCAAGCTTGTGGTTCACCCACACCACAGATGGTCTCCATGAGATAGGATTAGCAACTCGGTGGATATGGTCCCATTCCACAAAGATACATACGGAGGCTGTCCCTTCATCAATATAATGATATAACCACTGGTGCCATTTATTTGCTTTGGTGCCTTAAAATACTTCCTTATGCATATAAACCTCTAAAAATCTTGCTTTGTGAATTTGCATTCAACCACCCCGATTCTAAACCTAATGAATTTGCTCTTTATGTTTAATTATGATTAAGTAGAATTATTTGAACAAGATGCTGTTCGGTTTTCTCTGCTTATTCTTATCAAAATTTATAATTACAGTAGTAACTGAAATATGTTTTTGTTTTCTGTAATGCTTATTTATTTTTGAGACAGAGAAAGAGAGAGAGGGAGTGGGGGCAGCGTTGAGAGAGAAGGAGACAGAGACTCCCATGCAGGCTCCACACCGTCAGCAGATCCAGATCCAGATCTCACAAACTGTGAGACCATGACCTTAGCCCAAATCAAGAGCTGGACACTCAACCGACTGAGTCTGCCAGGTGCCCCTGAAATGTTTTTAATTCAAACATATTTAGTCGTAATTCCATAGTACCAACTCATACACTTCTTTTTGTTTCTTTTTTTAAATTTCATTCAAACTTTTGTCCACCCATGTCAATGCGTACATATAACTTGGTAAATAATCTTTTTTTCATTTAAAAATAAATCAGAAGTTGCATAGGGGCACATGTACCTCAATGTTCATAGCAACACTCTCAACAATAGCCAAAACATGGAAAGAGCCTAAGTGTCCATCAACGGACGAATGGATCAAGAAGATGTGGTTTATCTATACCATGGAATACTACATGGCAATGAGAAACAATGAAATCTGGCCATGTGTAGCAACATGGATGGACCTTGAGGGTGTTATGCTGAGCGAAATAAGTCAGGCAGAGAAGGACAGATACCATATGTTTGCACGTAAAAGTGGATTAGGAGGAACTTAACAAAGGACCATGGGGGAGAAGAAGGAGAAAAATAGTGGGGGAGAGGGAGGGAGGCAAACCATGAGAGACTCTTGAATGCTAAGAACAAACTGAGGGCATATGGGGTGGGGGGAGTGGGACAGGCATGGAGGAGTGCATTTGTGGGGATGAGCACTGGGTGTTATATGGAAACCAACTTAAGAATAAACTATTTAAAATTTTAAAAAATTCAATTACATCTGAAAAAAATAAATAAATCAGAAGTATTTTATAAAATTGAAGCTACACCTTTGTATTTATAGTTTATAATATTTTCATAATATTACTATGTAAAAACCACCATAATTTAATATCTTACAATAGTCGTCAGCCTAATACAAATATATTATGAGAAAAAAAAAAGACCTGTGGTTTATGCTTCCTGGGTGCTTCATTGTGTTAAGACAAAATACTGGTGATGTGAAAATTCCATTTGTTCTACATTACTTGGGGTGACTTAGCAGTCGGGGGATGAGGATGTGGTACTGCCATGTCCATATCTAATTCTACCCAAACCTCTTCCATTTGTTTTCAGGGGAGTAGATGTTATAAGGAAATTCAGTAACAAGCACATTGCCTCATGTAGTCTGTCTTTAGACTCTGCACAAACTTCCAAACTTCCATAAGAATCAATAGTTTGGGCAAGACTATAGTCAGGACATGCTCACAACATTGAGTCCCATAAAACCTCAACAACTCATTCATTAGGCAAGCAATCCAATAGATTTAAGTAGACGCAATGTGCCAGAGTAATGACTGTTCAAAATTTGGTAGAAACACAAGTATTTTAAGAATTAGTGTAGTTCATATAAATGGTGGGGTGTGTGTGTTAAAATTAGTACGAAGCAACATCAAAGGCCCTAGCAGAAGATCAGGGATCAGAACCAGTTACCATTAAAACAGCAAAGTTAGAGAGGAAAAAAAACCAAGCATTGTTTTGTCACCGATCCTGACTATGTATTTAGGAGCATAGCAAGGCCTTTGAGCTCAGATATTTTAGGTTTTACCAGCAGCAGTAATAAGAGTGCTCACGTTAGGACAGGGCCATCAGTCCAGAGAAGTTAATGAACTCTTATCATTTGCCCTTGGAATCAGACTTCTAAAAGAGTGTGAGATATTGATACATGACCCCCACACATTGGTCAGGATAACAACTGGGTCTGTGACCAAGTTAGAACCCCAGAGAGGTTCTTATCTTTGTGTGATGGTTAATCTTATGTGTCAACTTGATTGGGCAAAAGAGTGCCCTGATAACTGGTAAAACATTACTTTTGAGTGTATCCATGAGTGTGTCTCCAGCAGAGCTTAGCATTGAATCAGTAGACTAAGTAAAGATCACCCTCAGCACTGTGGGTGTGCATCATCCAATCCGTTCAGGACCTAAATGAAACATGTTAATGAAGGAAGGGCAAATTTGCTTTTTGCTTGAGCTGAGACATCCATCTTCTCCTGCCCCTGGACTTAGTGCTCCTGCTTCTCCAGATTTCAGATTCAGACAGGAACTTCGACTATTAGATTGCTTAATTCTCAGACCTTCACACTCAGACTGAATTACATCATTGGCTTTCCTGTTTTTTCTGACTTGCATATGGCAGATTGTGGGACTTCTCCAACTCCACAACTGTATAAACCAATTCTTATAATAAATCTCCTCTATCATCTATCTATCTATCTATCTATCTATCTATCTATCATCTATTTATCATCTAATATCCTATTAGTTTTATTTCTATGGATCAACCTTGACAATATAGTTTGATGTCACAGATAAAAGAATTTTTATCAAAAAGAAACTGATGGAATGTGGGAACGAGATATATTCCCAACATAAGCTAGACCACATGCCAAATTTGAAGCATCCAGGTATAAAATACCTGGGACCAAAATCCAGTTATGGTAACGGTCTGCTATAGTAGAATAAGTAAATGGGAAAACTAAATGATTCTATAGTAGTATTGTGTAGCTCATGGTTTCTCTTAGAAATTATAAGAAATCAGAGGGCTCTGAGGACAAATGACAAGGAATGACCAAGGACTGTATTTTATTTTAGCAATGAGAAATGATTGTGATGAATCACAATATGAAGAAAAGGTTTCCCAACAGAATACCAAACAACTACTTTGAAAATGGTGTATCCCTGAGGTCATAGACTCAGAGGATAGGCTAGTAGCTAGAAGACTTTATGAGACAGGTGCACTCTCTAACAAATATTTCACCTATAATACATACTACTTCAATCAAATACGGTGTGTGGAGAGCAACTAAAAAGAATGAGCTTTTTCAATAAATGGGCAAAGGACCAAGCAGAGAATCTTCGTTAATCTAAACAAGGACTAGGGCATAAGTATTTAAGGGAACAAGGTGTGTACCTCATGAGATCTTCAAGGGAAAGCCTATGAGTAGTTGGGAAACTCTATTGACCTCTTGTACTCCTGCAAATACAAAAGTTACACAGGGACTTTTACTTGTTTGATGGAATTTCTAGGCTCAAATAAGGTATTTCAGGCAACTGAGGCGTAGGAATCACCTGGTTTAAAAAGTAGCTCAATTCCCCCTGGGCGTATGGGATCAAAGTAAGATAAAAATTCCAGGAATTCTGGGGCGTTACTAAAATCTATGTGCCAAAGCCCATGCCAGATAGCAGACATATTGGGTTGTCCGCTATGTTTGCATTCCCAGGGTAGCCACTGAGTATAGACATCCCAGGCACAGTTACAATTTTATCCATACTTCAAAATGCTCCAAGCTGCCTCAGAACCAATAATGGTTGAGGCAAGAACTGAGTCACCAAAAGCTACTGAGGCTCAAGACATCACCAGGAATGAGAAAATACACTGCTAATACATGGCTCCATATGCTCTCAGCCTGCCTTTATTTTATCTATAGCTGTGGGGGACAATTCCCACACAGGCAGGTAGGTTTCCACCACAGGTTCCTACTTTACTTGCTTTCTCTGGCATCACGAATCCTTGCTGAGCCCACAGAACACACTGGAAATATCAGGATTTAGTGCCCCAGAGCAACTAGCTACTGATGAGGCACCAGAGTCCGTGGACAAATACTCCAGCCTCTCTGACCCTCAGTGGAACAATTCTGGAATGCATTCCACATAGTACCTCACTGGCCTCCTGGAAGATTGACCCCCCAGTTGCCCACAGTGGAAACATGGCCATTAATGTAGCATCTATTGGCTTTCTTCCCTTTCCTGTTTCACCCTGCTCATTCCCTCACTTGTGCTTTCTGCAATCACCTTCTAATTGATCTATTTACTCATGAGTCTATGTCTGCTTTGGGAGATGCTCAAACTAAGATAAGACAAATGGGGCCAAGACATAAGATCTATGAAAACTATTGAATTTACAGTAAAGGAATAAACACATCATCTTTCTTCCTTCTTTTTTCTCTTTTGTTCTTCCCCATAACCCCCACTCCACCCCATCCCCTCCAGGCTAACAAAAAACTGACACATCCCCAGCCTTTCATCTTGCCCAAGAATACCCAGGGTCTGGCCTCACTCTTGTAACTGCCCACGACCAGGGGAATACACAGTTGGCCTATTTAGTATTTGATGAGTGGCAGCACTGATATGACCAGGGGAAAACATTAAGAAAATACTAATGACTAAGGCATGGTGCAAATGATGCAGAGTGGGTTACCTGCCTAAATAGTTCTCTTCAGAGCCTTTATGGGGCTTAGACATGGCCATGGTCACTAGGGAACAGCACAGGAATATTGAGGGAGCACCTAAATGGTGTGATTCAGGAATTCTACCCAAAGGAATCTGACCCTGGACTGGGGGAAGAATCTGTTTGGGTAATACACTAAAATTGGAGATTAGATGTTAGAGCATGCAAACCAACATCTGGAGTTAGGGGTGATTGTTAGAACACAGTCTCACCAGATATCTTCTGGCTCATTTTGCTTGTTCTGTGACATTTTACACAACAAGTTCCCAGGAACCTCTAGCCAGTTCTTTAATTTGGAAGCTGACACCTGGTGTTTCCAAGGCATTGAACACGGACTGTGTGTGAGCGCACTTAGAACCTTCAAGAGCATATGGCTGCACACCTTGCCTTGGGATGGTGGTGATACTTCCAGTTGGAGATGACTGACTCCTTCTTCATTCAAACTGAGCAAAGAAGTAAGTACAGTGATTCTAGAAGGAAATCAAGGGGGATGACTTCCTCACTAAGAGAAACAATACCCCACTTAAATGGCTTATCTCTATAGCTTGATGCCATTCACCAGGGAGTGGCTGACTGAGTAGCTTGATCCATTTGCTGAAAAGGCTGTATAAGTAGGTAGTTGAGGATTGTGTTTTAGATCTGCTGCACCTGAATTTCCAGCGTGAAGAGCTAACTACCTGGTCATTCTTCAGACCAAGTATTATGAAGAATCCCACTGTCCTAGCAAAAATAGAGAAAAGAAAATTGTATATGTATATATACACACACACACACACATATATGTGCCTACTTTTGAATGTCATTCACAAAATTTTTATGTCTGTTGTACATCAACAGGTTTTTAGGTTGTAAAGTTAGCTTTTTAACTCTTAGCTCATAGCATTTTGGACACCAGTGTCATTTGATTCTACATATGTTCTAATTTCTATTAGAATTTCTTCTTTGATTTATGAGTTATTTAGAAGTATGTTTTTAATTCCCAAATATATATAACTGTACTAGTTACTTTGTGATTATTTGAATTGCAATTTCATCAGACTCTGTGGTTTGTATAATGTTGATTCCTTGGTATTTATTGTAACTGGTTTTATGACTAGTAATGTGATCAACTTTTAAACATTAGCAATTTTTTTTAAGGACAAAAATTTCTGGGCTTAGAGTTCATTATATTGACAGCAGATTGAACTCTTTAATTATGTTTAAATATTTCTTCATATGATCACAGATCTATCAATTTCTACTTTTAATAGTTTTAAATATTTGCTTTATATTTTGAGATTGTGCTATTAGAAATATTTGTGTTTAGAATTGTTATATCTTCCTGGTGAACTTTACTTCTATAACCATGTAATTCCTTTTCTCTAATTCCTTTTCCTTATCAATTCAATCTGCTTTAACCACAGATAATAGATGTCACAGACATTAAAACAGAGCTGTTTTAGTCTCAGTTTTGAGCAAGCAAAAGATGCCACATTCTTTTAAAAATGAGATGTGAAACCACTTTGCAGTATCTGTAAAGGAGATGGATGCAACTGATCTAAACTTCTCTCATAACTTGAGGACAGAAGGTTGGGAGCTAGATAACGAGAAAGAATTTTTAAGAGAGTACTAATGTGCTCAGTCTACTTCCCATCTCATGGAGGAGGGAAAGATCTTTCCACTCATAAACCTTAAATTAAAGAGCTCTAACATGACAAGAGAATTTGCTAAGTATTTCCAGGAATGTGTGTGACCCAACGGATTGATGTCACATTTACAGATTCAAAGTGAAGGGAGAGATGGTTATACAAAGGATGTTGAAACAACACATATGTAGGTGTACATTGAGGGCTTGATGTGGGCTAGGTGAAAGACTGGGATGGGATTACTTAGATATTGTCTAAGAGGACCACTTAGTAAAGCAGGGTAATAGTAATGAAAAGAATCAGAAGGTGTAGCAACTGGATGCTTAGAAGTTAAGAATAAGTCATAAACAACAAGATAGAAAAAGATGCCTTTGCACAGCTCAAGGGAACTGAAGTTGATTGATACCCAGTAATGTGGAACTTCTCCTCAAGGCTCCTCATGAGAGAAGCATGCCAGCTTTAAACATCTTTTGGGCCCAGAGAGCACCCATGCTAGACTTCCACAACTATACCAACCCAAGGTCAAAACACCTGGAAGAAGAGAAACATCGCTATATGGCAAAGAGAGAAGCAGCTGATCACACCTCTCTCTACACTGCATATGGCAATGAGCCTAAATTGAGAGAGGGGAAATGTTTTAATCTTAGATGTGGCTGGATTACAAGTGAGACTGGAAATGTAACTTAGTGAACTAAGACTTTTTTTTTTTTTTTTTGGAGATGCAGATGAGAAAGTGAGAACAAGCATTGACTCTATTCTAGTTCCAAACAAAGGTTAAAAGAACAGCTAGTTAGTCTATAGGCATCTGGGTGGTTCAGTCAGTTAAGTGTCTGGCTTGATTTTGGCTCAGGCCATGATCCCAGGGTCATGGGATCTAGCCCTGCTTCGGGCTACGTACTGAGCATGGAACTTACTTGGGATTCTATCTCTCCCTCTGCCCCTCTCCCCCACTTGTGCGCTCTCTCTCTTCCTCAAATAAAAATAAATTAAAAAATAAATTAAAAGCTGCAAGCTTAACTTGTAAATGTGATGTTGAGGGACAGATTACAGAACAGGTCAAGCAGTTCAGATCAAATTTTAAAAAATATTTACTGAGTGCAAACTACGTGCTAGGCACTATTCTGGTTTCTGATAGCACAAAAATAAATAAAGACATCTATGCCATCTAGAAACTTACAATTGAAAGACAAATGTAAGTGCACACATAGGTAAGTACAAGTTAATCGGCATGTATATTTAAAGAAATATGTATTGGTTAACTTATCAGGGTCACTTAACCCAGAGAAAGCTACCTGGTAGAGAGGGCAGATGAGACGAGTCTTGAGGCATGAAAATGAATTAATCAAATAAAATTAAAGGAAGGGTAGCACTTCAGGAATAGGGAGCCGCATGCATAGGTGCATGGAGCTACAACAGCACAGCATTTCCAAGGAAACACAGGTCATTTGGTTTCATCAGTACATGTAGCAGAATTCAGCACATAACATAAAGTGGGACTTGATAAGTAGAAGTGCCTAAAAGAAAAAAAGCAAATGCGTCCTTTCCCATTGTCCATGGTAGGTACTCTTGTGCATGAAATGATGAACATAAAGAGAGAGCTATTCTCCCAGAATTGGCAGGGGGAGGAGATGGGCCTCAGTTAGCATCCCTAAAGGAGTCTTCCTTCGAATGCCTTGATGCATTGCAACGAATTCTCTCACACTTTTCCCAGATCATCACATCAGCCAGTGAAAAAGACCCCCATGGAATGTACAATGGTGTGGACAAGAAGTGAAAGTAAGCAGAGGCGAAGCTCAGGAGAGTCAAGGATACACAGTGATAAGACTGCATGATGAGAAGCATTGGGATACCTTAGTCACACTGGCAGGGACAGATAGATAGAGGACTTCTCAGGGGCAAAGCTACCAGTAGAGGCCCAGAATGAGAGTAAGTGTAGACGCCAGACCCACCATGAGCAGCTAAAGAGGAGAAGAGGAAGAGGTAGGAAAGGTGGCTGCCAGACTAGGTCATTGTCTTTTGGGGCAGTTGCTAAAATAGCATAATAGCATTAGGCTACTAAAAATTATTTAGTGGCCACTTTCTGCAGTCATTGTTTATTCCTACTTATGACGTGTAGAAAGGTCAAGGACCTGTAGCTGAAAGATTAGACAAAGGCTGTGGCACCTCAGTTCTGACAGTTCTCATCTGATTAGGGGATATCACAACCTCCTCCTCACGCATCAGACCCCAGGGTCCAGATGAGCTGAATACACTAAGAGTTTTTGCTCCTCACCATCTGACACATCTCTTGGGACTGGGGCTGAGATCCCTGTTGGTCCCCATACTGTCTGTGCTGTCCTGAAGAGGCACTGAGGAGACCAGGTGAACAGATCTTAAAATAAATATATGTACAGTAAACCTTTGGTTTGTGAGCATACTTCATTCTGGATACATGCTTGTAATCCAAAACACTCATATATCAAAGTGAATTTTAAGAACCATTGGCTCAGTTGTGATCACATGACCTTTGGCGTCACATACTGCTCATATTGTGAGGCCTTCGTGTTTATCAAGTTAAAACTTATTAGAAATAGTTGCTCATCTTGAGGAACTCCTGCAGAACAAGGTAGTCGTAATCAAAGATTTTACTATGTTTGCAAGCTTACTTATTTACTTATATTGTTCATTCATGTATATTTAATAAGCAATGATTGAATGGAGGGAGAAGATACTGATGATGTAACCCCAAAATTACCAATATAGGCTTAGGAGTCAAACGACACTTGGTATAAATCCCAAATCTGCTGCTTCCTAAGCTGTGGGACTTTGAATAGGTTGTGTCTCAGAGTCTTCATTTCCTCATCCCTCAGCTGGAGCTATAAATAAATGTTCACCACTAAATGTTTTATGGTTTAAATAAGATGCTGCATGTACAATGCCTAGTAATGGGCTCTCAACAGGCACCACAGTTATTAAGAATAATGATAAAAAGAGGAGGAGGGAAAAGACAGGATGAGAACATGTTCATGCATTACCACAAAACAGCTGGGGGACAGATATAAAGAGTGGAGTGAGAGAGAGACTACAGGGTTGGAAAGAAAGAGGAAAAAGGCTAAGGGTCAGCTGACTGTGGATTAGACCATTAGCAATCTTTCAAATGCACCACCAGTACCTCATATGGAGGAAATTTTTTAAAGTTAATTTATTTATTTTGAAAGAGAGAGAGAGAGAGAGAATGTGCACAGGAGGGGTAGAGAGGGAGAGAGAGGATCCCAAGCAGGCTCCACAGTATCAGTGCAGAGCCTGACTTGGGGCTCAAACTCACAAACCATGAAAGGCACCTGGGTGGCTCAATCAGTTAAGGCAGCTGACTTTGGCTCAGGTCACAGTCTCATGATTTGTGAGTTCAGTCCCACATCGGGCTCTGTGCTGAGAGCTCAGAGCCTGGAGCCTGCTTTGGATTCACATCCTACCTCTTTCTCTCTGCCCCAATCCTGCTTGCACCCCACTCCCCTCTCTCAAAAATAAATAAATCTTAAAAAAAAAAAAGGCTTAAAAAAAAACTCACAAACCATGAGATCACAACCTGATCTGAAATCAAAAGCCAGCCACTTAACCAAATGAACCACCCAGACGCCCCTGGAGAAAAAACTTTAAATTTCTTTTTAATTTTAAATTTCTTTTTAAATTTCGTGCCATTTTTTTTTTTTGTCCATTTCATTGGCTGATAAGTGGGCCTGTGTAATCTCTAGCGAGCATGTGTGGTTTGATTCTGAGTCCTCTGTAGCTGTGTGAGGACCTTCTTCTTTAGCCCGAGGAAGTCTTTGGCACAGACGGACCTTTAAGACTGGCTTGGGTGGGACAGCCAGTCTGCCCTCCACCTAGTGCAGATGCCTTCATATCCTTTTATTCGTCAGATGCAGGCTAATGAAGGGTCATTTTTTTCTTTTTGCTTTTCTGCTCCTTTAGAATAATCACAGGAGAAATATTCTCTCTACCTTTTTCTAGAAGAGAAAGTAAGATTCATATAAAGTCTTTGTACTATTGAGACCTTTAACTTTTTATATCAATGATTTTGTCTGTGTAAAACACATAATGCAAGCTAATAATGCTTTTAGGGTGTGCAGTTATTACGTGGAGGGTGGTAATGAGTCACTCCTCTGCATACAAAAAAAAACATGTTAGATTTATGGGTGATGAATAGGCTCTAACCCACAATCCATTTTGCTGCAAGATGAATGTGATGATGCCCTTGTCAAGTTTTGACCAATCGTAATCTTCAGGTAATGCTGGGCAAGGTTTCGGTTTTGTCAGAACAACTGACAAAAGAAAATCCCATAGAAATTTCTCAGTTCTTCCATCATTTAAAAAACTACTGTCAGAAAGTATATCATAACATGTATTACTTTAATAAAAATGTGAGACTGGGCCCAAGATGGTTCACCAGCTAGAGCAAATTTTCATGCTACTTGGCCTCTCAAGAAAGCTACTGACTACGTGGCATATGGAATCCAGTGCAATTCCACAGAGACCCCAAGGCTGAAGAAGAGAATGGTTGGACCAAAGCCCAGTGACTGAGGGGAAACATTCTTCTGGTAGTGAACCAAGAATGGAATCTGGTCTATGTATTCTTTTGCTGTCCAGCAGTTTTGGAATTAGGCACTAGCTACACATCACTGTGGACACTTGGAACGTGGCTAATCAGAACTGACATGTCCAGTAAGTATGAAATACCCACCAGGCTTCAGAGATCCAGTATGAAAAGAAGGTAAAATACCTCATTAATACTTTTTTATTGATTACATATTAGATGGTAACTTAGATCTATTGAATTGAATAAATTTCATTATTCAAAATCATTTCACCTGTTTGTTTTTACTTGTTATAGTGTGGCTACTAGCATATTTAAAATTACATATGTAGCTTTCATTGTGTGTTGACTAACCAGCACCACTCTAAAAGCTTGCCTCAAAGAGATCAATGATTATTCTCCTGAAATCACCTAATTTCATGTTTGTTCCCTTCCATGATGTGTTTATCAACAGTTATGACTTTCCAATTAATTTCAGTCAGCTTCTCATGAAGGCCTGGTAAACAGTGTAGCTAAAAAGAGTCTAATGCGTTGGCTTGCCTAAACACACACATGGGATGTTGCATGCTGTATTTCCTCTAAACCACAACTGATGAACAATCCACAAACACTTCATGTGGATTTTGTGGGTCATCAACTAAAAGCTCCTTATGTGGTTGTAAGAGTCACGCTGCAAACAAAATCCCACAGAAAATTTCCAATTGCCTTTTAAGATGCCATCAACTGCAGATTTGTGGGAAATATCACAATGTACCATTTGAATTCTATGAGGCATGCCCACTGACATACAGAAGTGCTAAACTCAGAGAACAGAATATACAATGGTTTAGTTAACTGTATGCTGAAGAAGAACATGGGTATTCATTCCTGGAAACATAAAGATGATTCAACTTTAATTGAGCTATATTCCCTCAGAATATTTAATTGAGTAATATTCTCATTGGTGAGAATGGCTGAGTATGTGTCGTAGGGTGATGGAAATGTTAGGAGCTTTCTAACAGTCAAGGTGTGTGCAGAATAACGATCTGCATATCAGTCATTATAGCAAGCTACTGGCTCCTCTGAACCACAGTTTTTACATATATAAAATGAAGACAATTATATTAGCCTTGCGGGGATATTGTTGTATAAAAAACTAGCAAAATAAACCCTGGCTATTATTATTAATAGTAGTATTTAGTAAATAATTTTTGGTGAAAGGGTCTCTTAAGTCCTAATTCCTATGGCAAACACTTCCATGTGAAATGAACTCTCAATTTTTACCCTATGACATATCCTTTAGGGGCATGTTGAATGTGTAATTCGCTGGTCATCAGAATACAAAGCATTGAGCATGGTACTCAGGGGACTCAATACTGAATGTGATTCAGATCTTACACAGAGCTGATAGTTCTCGGGAAGAGACGACATCTGCATATATAGAAATAATGCAAAGTAAGATTGTGCTACATGTCTCAAGATAGTTTTGGACACACTGACTTGGAAGGGCTGGTGGGATCAAGGTGGAAGAGTCAGAAAATGCAGGTTTATCTCCAAGGAGCGAGGTGTGTGCTGGAGGTAGAGATCAAGTCACTATCCACATGGATGGGGTCTTTGAAGCGATGAGACTAGACAGGCTTTTTAAAGTGGGTGGGTCTGAAAAGGAAGTGAAGCGAGGGAAAGGGAAGGAAAGAAAGAAGGACAAATACAATTAGAGCACCTCTATTTAGGAGAAGAAAGAAGAAAAGCACTAACGATGAGGAGAAAAAAATAGTTTCAGGTAAGACAAAGAAGATGCTCCAATTGACTCCATACTTTTCTGGTCCCCTACCTACTAGGGGCTTCAACCTAGGTATTCCTAAATGGATTCAGTCCTCTTTCTCCATCTCTCTATCACTCTATCTCTGTGTGTCTGTCTCTCTCCTATTTCCCAAAGCTGTGTATCCTGTTTGGCTCATGCCACAGCTGCAATCCTCTCTTACCCATGGCCCTCGCTCCGCAGAGGCCGAGTGCAGCCCAGACTGTGATCCTAGGCTTTCCCACACACAGCTGTAGGGCACGGAAGACAGCAACGCCATTACACCTAGTCCTACATTTTACTAAATGGAACAGAGTAAAGCAAACTGTAAGCGGATAATCAACATTTTATTTATAATGGAGTCAAATAAAAATGAGATTAGCCTTTACCCCCTTATTTAGTGGACAGATGCCTGATGAGCATCCGACTGCATATGTCAAAAAACTCAAATCTGGGGGAAAAACACCTTTACTTTAAGCCAGTATACTTTCTCAAGTCAAAGGGATTTTTAGGAAGGTCTTCATGGTAAACTTTGTATGTGTTAACATCGTATGTATCTAATACAGTTTTTGAATTTTGTCATTAACAATATTAATATAGCAGCGCCTGGGTGGCTCAGTTGGTTAAGCGTCTGACTTTGGCTCAGGTCATGATCTCGTGGTTTGTGGGTTCAAGCCCCGTGTTGGGCTCTGTGCTGACAGCTAGCTCAGAACTTGGAGCCTGCCTTCAGATTCTGTATCTCCCTCTCTCTGACCCTCCCCTGCTCACGCTGTCTCCATTGCTCTCTCAAAAAATTTTAAAAAAAGAGGATATTAATATAGAGTTATTTTTAAAGACAGATTATAGCATATCATAAGAAAAGTTTGACTTTCAGAAATAGGTTTATAGAGGTGTGATGTACTCGAGATTTCCTGGAAATCATAAAACTATGTAAGAACAGATTCTTATGCAATTGCCAGATTCTACTGTTCTTTCTTAGTTTTCCAATTTGTAGCTAACCATTGGGTTTTTACATAGCTGATCAGGGTCCTCTGGCTATCCTTACGTTTATTTATTATTTTTTAAAATTTAATGTTTATTTATTTTTGAGACAGAGACAGACAGAGCACAAGCTGGGAAGGGGCAGAGACAGACGAAGATGCAGAATCTGAAATAGGCTCCAAGTTCTGAGCTGTCAGCACAAAGCCTGATGCGGGGCCTGAACCCACAGCCTGCAAGATTATGACCTGAGCCCATGTCGGACGCCTAATCGACTGAGTCACTCAGGCTCTCCCTTATGTTTATTTTTTTTTAAAGGTCTGCTTCCTATGTATTTCTTCTGCTTTTTATAAAGGAACAATTTCTGTACTTGGATGCAATCACCCATTTCTTCTCCTCATAATTTTCCACAAAAATCACAGTTTTTGTTTGTTGCACAGAGTGTGGATTTGGCAGTGGTAACCATAACTTCCAGCAAAATGACCTGTTTTTCCTATTTTCAAACCCAACTCAGAGAAATTTTTTCAAGGAAAAACCTATCATTGTACAATTCTTGTTTGTATTGGCTTTAACCATTTTCTGATTGTATTCAATTGTTCTTGACACAGAAGAATAGAAGAATTGGATTAGTGCAATGCATGGGGATTACTGCTGAGTTTTGAAGTCTGAGTGAGCTCCGTCATCGGGTTCTAACTGGAATGTTAAGCATTTTGGGGCTGGCTGAGGCAATCTTAAACACAACAATGAAGATGCTCCCCATTGCCTCAAAACACTTTATTTTTCTAACCTAGCATATACTTAAAACACGTTTTCACTTGTCAAGTCATGAGTGATTAATGGAAGACAGATTTGTGGTGGATTTTGTGGTTCTAGGGAAAGGTAGGATAATGAAACAAGAGCTATGAGATCTAAAGTTGAAACCAAAAAAGGTCACACTTGAGAGATACAGAGACATGCTTTATCTAAAAGGTTTCAAAAGACCCCATGTGTCATTCACTCGTTCTACTCAACAAAATTAAAATATATATATTGAACGCCTGTTATGTTCATTTATATTAGTCAGGGTTCTCCAGGGAAACAGAATATGTGATCTCAGATATAATAAAGAAAGAAAGAAATTTCATATGGTAAATATATACACACATTATAATATATTAAATAACGTGTAAGTAAATTTTTACATATTTTACAAAAAGAAACTTCTTTTGAGGGACTGCTTCACGCAGTTATGGAGGCTGAGAAATCCTAGATCAGCTGTCTGCAAGCTGGAGATCTGGGAGAGCCAGAGGTATAATTCAGTTCGAGTCCAAAAGCCTGAGAAGTAGGGGAACCCCAGGTATAAATTCCAGTCAGAGAGCAGAAGATGAGATGAGATGTTTCAGCTCAGGCAGTGAAGCAGGAAAAAGGGGCAAACTCCTCCTTCATCCGCCATTTTATCCTATTCAGGGCCTCACCAGATAAAATGAGGGCCATAGGCACAGGGGAAGTCAGTCTACTTTACTGAGTCCCCTGACTCAAATGCTCATCTCATCTGGAAACACTCTCACAGAGAAATCATGTTTAAGCTGGGCACTTGATGGCTAGTCAAGTTGGCACATAAAGTTAACCATGAGAGCATTGTTCCTGTCTTCATGGACCACATAGTGTCGCTGGAGTGACAGATGTTAAACAAATACATATTTGGAGAAATAATAGGATGCACTGAGGGAATGATACAGGGATACCTAATAGAGCCTGGGGGTTCATGGCCAGGGAAGATTTCTCTGAGGAAGTGACATTTAAACTGAGGATTGAAGAATGAGAGGGATCTAGATGAAGAATGGCGGAAGGTAGGCCTATGTGATGTAGCTAAGGATGGAGAGAACCTTTGAAGAATTATAAGAAGCTGTGATACTGTGATTTAGAATAAGATTTGTCTCTGTTTCTGGCTCAGAACTCCTAAAACCTTTGGAATTTCCTAAGAGCTAATAGCCATAAAGGTGTCTTTGGATATTCATAGCAAACTCCTTTCAACCACACCTAAGTTTATGTTAATGAGATGACTTTTGGAAAGTACCTAAGAAGGGCAGGAGGCTGCCAGGAGATTAGAAGGTTATGACTTCATCTCCCTGCGGTCAAGGGAGAGTGGCTAGAGACGGAGTTTATAATCAATGGCCAGTAATATTTAATCAACCATGTTTATGTAATGAAGCCTCCATAAAAACCCAGAGGGTTAAAAGAGCTTCTGGGATGGTGAACCCTTGGAAGAGTTGTGGGCCCAGAAAATCTGGAAGCTCCACACTCCTTCCCAATTACCTCAATTTACCCATCTCTTCCATCGGCCTGTTCCCGAGTTCTATCCTTTTGGACTAAACCTGTTATATAGAAAATAAGTGTTTCTCTGAGTTCTGTGAGCTAGTCTAACAAATTAGTTGTTAGAAGTTTTGCGGGAACCTCCCTTCTGTGGCTGGTTGGTCAGAAGCACGGGTGACAACTTGAACTTGTAACTGTCATCTGAAATATGGGGATGAGGGGGTGGGCAAGGGGGATCAGTCTTGCAGGACTGGGCCTTAACCTGTGGAATCTGATGTTATCTCCAGGTAGACAGTATCAGAATTGAGTTAATTGCTTAGTGGTGTTGGAAAAAAAAAAACACAGTTGGAGAAGGCCAGTGTGATTTCAATCACAGTGAGAAGATGAAGCTAAAGATAGCTGGGAATCACTCCCGTCGGATCTGGTTCTGCATGACTGCCCTTTGCGGGGAACAAGAAATGCAATGCAGACCCGTGCTCAACAACATTAATCACAAAAAGTGGCAATAAAAGCCACATTGTTGAATATTTACTCTCTGCTAAGCCCTGTTCTGGGAGTTTTACACATATAATTTCATTTAATCTTCTCAAAAACCATAAAGTGACTATTTATGATGTCCCATGATACTGATAAAATAAGGATCTTAAAGAGGGTAGACAACTTTCAGTTTAAATTTACATGGCTAATAAGTGATAAAGCCAGGATGGGAACCAAGAGTTTTCAGCTATAGAACCTAGGCTTTCATCATACTTCTACAATGAAATATTACTTTATACAATATTTAAATGAACACACCTCTGCTTGAATTAACCTTAACCATTGTTTTGCAAAGCAAGAATTGTTTTTATTTTCCCCTTTGGCAAAGCTTTCTCCTTTCCTCACATGACTCTATCTAGCAAACCAAAATGAGAATTCACTTGCCTTCCAACTGACAGAGATCTTTTGTATGGCATTTGGGGGAGAGAACAAACGGGCAGGGTTTAGGATCTGTAGACCATGCGTTCCTGATGTCACAAAAGGCCCAACCAGTCTAGATGACTGAGAATAATTCCTGATGCTGTTCAAATTAATAAGTAACATTTTGATAAGTTTACTCAGTATATTGAAGACCCTAATGAACTCACCCTGGAGCCCAGTGATTTAGTTCAGGAGATGGTTTTAGAGCCCGATGACTAGAATTGAGTTTAAACTCAGACAGTTATTAGCCATGTGATCTTAGCAGATTTATTAACCTCCCTGAATTTCTGCTTCTTATCTATAAAGTAGAGATAATACAGTTAATAAATAAGGGTAATAATGATATCTACCTCACTTGAGTGTTTGAAGAATTGAATGAAATGATAAACATTCAAAGCCCATAATTGCAATGCAGCCACCATCAACCTATCTTTTGGAGACACTGAATATCTTCTAGGTTCAAATCTTTATTAAGGTGGTCCCCAAAATAAGTCAACATGAAGTATAATGCTTGAAATTATATAGCCAACTTAGGCATAAAATGTTTAAAAAGGAAAATTAAATAACCTGTCTAAAATACTGAAATATTTTAAGGGAAAAACAAATAAAAATATCCCAAGGTCATATCTCTGACAACTTATTATCTTTATAAGCTCAGCATTTAGTTCAATGCTGGGAAATACAACTCCCTCAATGAGAATGGACAAATAATGGATAAGTGATTGACTGGCTGAATGAATAGATAGATAGATGAATACAGCTTCATATGTTGAGCAGTACAAATGTATATTCAGGACTGTCAGATGCAAGTGTGAATCCAGACTAAATCTGGGAAAGAAAGAGCAGTGTGAACATACTTACTTGGAAGATAGCCAGAGAGCAAGGTAAAAAACAGAAGCTCCATTAGGATCTGAGGGGGAAAAAAAAAAAAAAAGATGAAGACCCTCCAATCCAATCTTTCCTGGCTGTAGAGATATTTTTTAAGAAAATTCTTGTTTAATTCCAGTTTCATGGCCAGAGTTGTAACCCAAATGATCTTTCAGGAGTAGTAGCTCTACACTGATGCACATCTCTGCCTGTGATGCAAATTATTGGATGCAACCTTAAAGTCTATTTTCAGAAATATACATTTCCTAGAGATGGAATATTTGCTTATCCTTCATATATGCCACTCAGTCATATCTAGTTTTCCAGGAATTTCTACTGTGCCATCCTGCTACTTAAGCCAAGATTTAAAAAAATATATATTTATTTACTTTTGAGAAAGCCCAAGCGGGGTAGGGTCAGAGGGAGGGGAACAGATGATCCGAAGTGGGCTTTGCACTGACAGGGTGATGTGAGGCTCACACTAACAAACTATGAGATCACAATCCGAGCTGAAGTTGAGTATTCAACTGAGCAAACCACCCAGGTGCCCCACTAAGCTACGATTTTTAACACTGCATTTTTTTCCACACACACACAAAAAATCATGTATCTATTTTGGAGAGAAAGCAAATCAGATGCAAATGCTTGGTTATTTCAAGAATCAAATAAAAATGCATTTCAGTGACTTAATTAATACAAATACAAATTGACAAATGGGGCAAGTATAGTGTGTATTATATATGTTGTCAGTAGTCCTTTAATATTCAGTAAAAGGCACACATGTCAGTTGAGAAGGGTATTTATAGGCTTTCCTTCCCAAGGATATCTATTTAAAAAACATTATGTATTCAAGATCCTTTAAGTGTGTATAAACTGAGGGCTCTAGCAATTAGACATTAAGAGCAGAATTTAGTTTATCACATCTGCAGAGGGCTGAGGACAAGGTTAGTCTGAGGTTTAGGAGAGCTTTCTTTTCATGGTTTAGCATGTTTCCATTCTGTCTTTGTCAAGAAAGCCATGGAAAAGAATTTAAAAAGTGGACTTAATGTAACACAATAAGAATAAACTATAGAAAAACTTGGCTGCACGTGTAACAATGAACATAAGCTGGATTTGGGCCCTTTTCCCATAATCCTTTGATGGTTTAGGTACAATAGATGACATTTATCAACATGCATGTTAACAATGAATGTCTTTTGGTTTTTGTGGTGTTTTTAACACATTTTTTAATGTTTAGGCAGACACAGAATGCGAGTGGGGAGGGGCAGAGAGAGAGGGAGATGCAGTATCTGAAGCAGGCTCCCTGCTCTGAGCTGTCAACACAGAGCCTGACGCAGGGCTTGAATCCATGAACCATGAGATCATGACTTGAGCCGAAGTCAGACGCTTAACCGACTGAGCCACACAGGTGCCCTCAAAGGAATGTTTTTTTTTTTTTATATTAGTGAGAAATGTAAAGACCAAGGGAAGCAGCTATAGAACAATGAGTTCGCAAAGCACAAAAGAAAAGAAGAATAAAGATGACCAGTAAGTCGTTTCAGAGAATACTTATGACAATTCACACAAGTTACCAGTATACCTGTGGGCACTTATCTTTATGATAAGTGTAGTGTCCATCACCTCCATATTCAGTCTTATATGAGAACTGTGAATATTGAAAGATCTCTTATGGGAAAGATAATACTACTATTAAACAATAAAAAACCAATCTGCCCCACATAGATTTCTCCATCTTTGGATATTTCTTAGCACTCACGGATATTTTCTCTGCTTATTTCATGTATATATGATCTAATTGATGTTTCACTAGAATGTATATTTTTCCTGGGAAAACAGTGTGTCTTCTTTTTTTGCACCAAATAAATGTTCTTCTCTTTTCATTTCATGTGTTATATTTCATTTATTTCATAATAGATAAGCATGAAATCATTTGCAGATGAATAAATAAATGAACAAATGTATAAAGGCCTAAACACATTTTTAGACTGCTAGACTATGCTCTGCTTGAAGGTAGGAAACAGTCTCAACTTTGCCTATTACACCATAACAGGAATGTAAAAACAATAATAAAAACAAAAACTCTCCCTCAAACCAAAGCATAATTTCAGCAAATACACTGGCATTCCTCCCTCCCAACCCCCAAACTAATGATTCCATACTAGACAGCAGTGTCCTTCTTAGTCTAAGCCACTTAAGACCTTTCCCAATTAATTATAGATGGCAACTATCTCTGAGACATCCCTGGCACATAGTAGGTCCTCAGTGAGTGTTTGCCTAACTGTGAATGTCATTTGACGTTTTCCATTATGATAGAGCCTGAAATGCAGAGACAAAGTGAGACAAATTCAAGAACATAATATTGTGGTTTTAGTATCAAAAATAAAATTTAAAAAAAATTTTAATGTTAATTTATTTTTGAAAAAGAGAGAGAAATCACGGCCTGGGGGAGGGGCAGAGAGAGAGGGAGACACAGAATCTGAAGCAGGCTCCAGGCTCTGAGCTGTCAGCACAGAACCCGATGCGGGGATCGAACCCACAAACCGTGAGATCATGACCTGAGCTGAAGTCGACGCTTAAGCCACTGAGCCACCCAGGCGCCCCCAAAATAAAAATTTGTATACAAGATATGTCTATTGCTTCAAGTGGAAACACTATCAGGGTCTTTATCTCATGTGCTATCTCTTTGTTTCCAAAGGTACAAAGAATGATGTGCCTGTGCTTTAACCTTTATCCAGGTTAGCAATCACTGGACAACCCCAATGACATATTTACCCCAATCGCTTCCCGCGCTTGCCGCACAAGGCTTCTAAGAGAAAATAAGTGCCCGCAATTAATTCTGTCTTAGGAGCAGAGCAGTGTTCTCTGGGCCCTGCATTGCAAATACCTTTCTGTTTCCACTATTTGTGGCTAATGCCACCCAAATGATGAACTCAGTCGAGCACATCCTGTAGTCAGGATGCACCAAAGATTTCACTGAGAATCCTCTGTTTCAGCCCCATGTCCTTAAGTCTTAAAATAGTGTGCATCTCTGGCAGAGTTTATTATGAAATCTATTTGATTCGCAAAGAGGTAAACATATTGGCCAAAAGGTTAAACAGCTTGCATAAATACAGGGAGCATTTAAAACTACTCAAAAGCAATGAAAACCGGGGACTCTGTCTTTAGAAAAGGAAGGCCAAACATTTTTCCAGTGGACACTGGTCGCTATTTTTAAATTCATCGCTTAAAATCATTGGTATTAACTAGCTCTTCTTCCTACCGCAACTTACACTGAATTGTAAGCATCTGAATCTCTGTTTTTCCTGGAAGACCTTCTATAACAAGAGAGTATCTTGTGCAGTTTTCTATCCCCAGAATGCAGTATTATGCTTGAAACCCCTGGAGAGCATCAAATCTTTCTTGAAATTAAATCTATGAATGCATTTGTGTTTTTCGAGCCTTAGTTCTCTGAGGGTTAGAAGCTCAGTGTCCACACGTGAAATATAGTTACACGTAAGCAAAGGAGTTCCCTGGTACAACAGGTTATAATTGCAGGCAGGTATGGGTGGGGAAATAAGAAGATTTTGTTTTGATTTGCTTTTCTGATACCCTTGCAAGATAAAAAAAATTAGCTGGATTCATTTGAATACGTCTAGCAGCTGCATTTTAGAGAGTCAGAGAGTTCATACGCCTATGAAATTCCACAGACAAGAGAATGGAGCTTTCCACAGGCTTGGGAAAAATACAAGCTTCTTTCGTTGGTGCTGATTTAGAATCTTGCACATACAAGCTGGAAAGGAATCTAGGCTCCATTCTCTAAATGCTTAGGGACTCCAGGGAAAGATAACATTTTTAAATAGCAATGAGATGCGTTTATCATTGTTAAGACACCTTATGCCATTGAGAAAATCTCTGGCCAGCTTCTGTTGCTTTTCAGGCATTCCCTACATTTTTGTTGTTGGGTTGTGGTAGATCTTTAGCTTTTTCTGGCTGCCTGACACCTGAGGCTGGGGCAGAGTCTGCTATTCATCTCAGGCTAGATGCTTATCCCCCATACTTTGCCTTTTATTTGTGCTGAGCCACAAGTGACTTCAAAGGGGACTTTGGATGAAAAAGAGATGCAGCCTGGTAAGAAAGGAGGGGACAATTGGGTGCTTTGTGCTGTAGAAAGAAGTTCCTCAAACTTATCCTAAAAATAGGAATCTCTGTGTTTTTACACAAAATCTGGAATTGAGCCCTTCTTTCGTATCAATAAATATACTTCTCTGTCATCTCTAAGAGATAAATGTTTCCAGATCAGTAACAGAACGTGCCTTTAATTTAATTTTTTCAATGTTGATTTATTTATTTTGAGAGAGAGAGCATGTGTGGACAAGTGTGTGTGTGCAGGGGAGGGACAGAGAAAGAGGGAGAAGGAGAATCCCAAGAAGGCTCCACGCTGTCAGTGCAGAGCCCAGCTCTGGCTCAGTCTCATGAATTGTGAGATCATGACCTGTGCTGAAATCAAGAGACGGACACTTAACCTACCGAGCCACCCAGGTGGCTCAGACATTCCTTTAATTTTACATGATGCATTTGCTCTTCTCTCTTACTTTTAATTCCCAGGGAACAAATAATGTTAAAAAAAAATAGGGAGAATCCTTGTATGCCAATGAATCAGTCAATGACTTTTAATAGACACTGAGTCTAATTATTAATCTGGGGAAGATATGAAAACTAAAGGAACAATCTTCTTGTGTTCTGGAAGGTATAAAATGGAGAGTTATTGTGATTTATATGCTTACATGTCACCAGCCTTGTACAGATGCTATTGGTGTAAAAGTCCAGTGTAGATTTGTTCTCCAACCAGTTCTTCTAGTATTTAACAGATAATCTAAGCCACAAAGAGTATATATTTATTTTTGTCTATTGCTATATCCTGTGGATTGTCTACATTAATTTGAGAGAGTCACAAGATCTCCACTTCAGTTGGACACGCTTGCATTACAGCTGGGATTATGGCTTATTTGCATATATATACATCTTGGATAGCTCCAGTCCAATCTCGAACAGCAAATGTAATTAAGTGAAATGGTGATGTATCCAGGAAAACACATCGCTTTATCTGGCCGGATGTCCAAAGATTACACCTTCTCCCTTCCTATTCTATGACCGACCTACCCTAACAGCTGATTTCTAGGTATGCCATTCTGAACCACCGTTTGGTGATTTCTGCTCTGTTAATTAAGGCTCTGTATTACTCAGAATGAGACTGCCACATTGCTATGAGAAAGGAGATTATATTCTTTGGCAAAGGATAGCATTTCCTTTCCAAATAATACCTTGATCTCAGCAGAGCATGGTCTCCTTTCTTGGGCGATACTGGACTTCCAAAAGCATCTGAATGCAGCACTGCCTCGGGGGATTAGGTCTGTGAACATAGTTTATACTGTCTGGGGTGGATGCCGGGAAATACAATTTTTTCTTACTCCGCACGCTTCAAATTACACTTTACAAAATAGAAGTGAAAAGTTATGCATGTGGGAGGTATGATGAGTGACAATTACGACCTGGCCAAACTGCCTTAGCAGAGAGTGCCTGGGAGAATGTTCTGTTCTTTGGGGAGGGCAGTGACGCCGTGTTGCTTCTGAGTGTTATGGTCTTAGTGTTATGGTCTCTACCTGGATGTATGTGTATAGACGTGCTAGCAAAAGCATCCCAAACCACTTGTAACTTGTCTCTGCCTCTAGACAAAGCACACAGACCCTAGATAACAATGGAGTAAAGAAGGTGTCTCATCTGAAAACATCAACTGGAGGAAAGCTAAGTGTATAGTAGCAGTAAATGCCCTCTTAGTATTGAAGACCTCTGTCCCCAGTAAAACGGACATAAGGGATTCTTATCTTCATTTTCTCTGGCCCTTTCTTCATGATTCTTTTCAACTGTACCTACAGTTCCTAAATAACTTGTTCTTTGGATGAATCAAAACTCACGATATGGGGCACCTGGGTGGCTCAGTCAGTTAAGCATCCAACTTGGGCTCAGGTCATGGTCTCGGGGCTCGTGAGTTGGAACCCTGCATCGGGCTCTGTGATGTCAGCTCAGAGCCTGGAGCCTGCTTCAGATTCTATGTCTCCCTCTCTCTCTGCTCCTCCCCTGCTCACACTCTGCCTCTCTCTGTCTCTCAAACATAAGTAAACATTAAAAAAAATAAGTCTATGATATATGCTGTGAGAAACTGGTGACACTTCAAAAGATTGATAATCTCTGGCCTTAACAAAAGGCACAAGTTTACATTGTTATTGGAATAATTCAAATGGTACACCCTTGACAGTTGGGAACAATTTGACATTATTTATCAAAATATGAAGTGTGAGTACTTTAAGTATGGCTCTAGGAATGCCCGTCAGTAGAGGAGTCCTGGAGCCAGTCAGAAACTTTGCAGAGTTGATTGTGTGCATTTTGACTCACTCCTAGGTATCCAGAAAACTGATAAGCTAACCATGAGTGTGCACAGACACATATAATAGAAATTAACATTTATTGAACTTTTTTTGGGCTGTGCCAGGTATCGTTTTAAGCATATGTGTTTTATGTGTTTTAAGTTACCTAATCTTGATGACAACATGAGACACTACTATTAACAACCTCAGTTTGCAGATTAAGAAGTTTAGAGGATAAATAACCTGCTTCAAGTCACAGATGGTAGGTAGTAGGCCAGGATTTGAACTCATGCAATCTGTCTCCCAAGGAATCACCAAATGTAACCATTTACTTCCACCTGACCAAGTAGCTTACTTCAGCATGTTTGTAATACGGGGAAAATGAAGCCATCTAAACAGCACCCTTTCCAAGCGATTTCTTGGAATTTTAAGCATTCGTTAAAATCCGCTATATACAGCTGAATGAGTAATTGAAAAGATACCCACTATGTGTTTTGTTAATTAAGAAAGTAACTTTAAACTATTCATCCCACGTTCTCATTTGTTCCCTATCAAACAAACACGTTAAAACCAGAAACCAAAGCCCTAAATCTGTGTTTGAATGTGAGTAGGAATGAACCTGGAATGAGAACACGCCAAATTGTTAGTAGTGATTAATTCCAAGGCATGTGATTGGAGGTAGGAAGGAAAAGAATATTGCTTTTAGTTTATCGGTCTCTGTATTATTTTATTTTTATTTCCATGAGCATTACTTTGTTTTGAGATTTAAGAAGAAATGAAGGAAATAGATCCAGAAAGAATCAATACATAACATTGTCCTAATACTGAAATCCCTTATGCCACATTTGAGGAAGTACAAAGTGAGACTTCCGCATCTCGTAACCCTTCTGGAATTCATGCTAAAGAGCCTCCATCTCCCTCTGTGACAGTTCAAAGTCTCCCATAAGACTCTCATCCTCACATTGCAGAGTACAGATGCAGCCAGCTCTTTCTTCCTGGACCTTCTGACCCAGCTCAGTTCCTCTGACTAATTTTGGGACAAGAAGAGTAGTCACTCACAACAGCAGTGACCAGAACCAGGTAGAGATGAAGTTTCCAAAGAGCTTATGTGACCGCAGGCTAGGTGGCACTTGTGACCTTTGACCTCAGCCAAGCCGCTCTTAATTCAGAATGACTAGACTCTGCAGGTACATAACGTCCTAGTACTTAAGAAGCCTAGTGAGTACCTACCTAGAAGTAATTCCGGCTTGTTCCTTCTCAGAAGCTCCGTCTGTCACTTAAGCAGCTAACCTCGTGTTGTGCAGGAAAGGACAGTAGAAATACCCTTCTGCAGCGGTGTCCTGGAGCTCCGTGGGTCTCATTGCCAGGGCCGGTCGCCGATGGGCACATCTCCCCCCAACTCTGAGTTTAGTGGCCTCCTCTTGCTGAAATCGGCCACGGTGGGAACATTTACACCAGAGAAATCAGCAAATGCTACAAATGAAGGCTCCCCCAGCCAGTTAAATGTTTATCTGCACACCACTGGCCTCAAGGCATTCTAAATCACAAACGCAGAGGCTTTGAAACTTGTTCAAAGGCTTTCGAATCATGCTATCTAGCTTGAGAAACTCAGAAGGCTTGACTTCTACTCTCTCTTCTTCTAAAAGAGCAGTCATATAGGAATAGATGAAACACTTCGGTATTGCTGGTCCGGGAAGATAGCACTCATTCATTCTCCAGAAGTCTGAGAAGTAGCACCAGAGTAATCCATCAGCCAGATTCTTGCTGTACAAACCCCTCTACCCATTTACCTGTAAAGCCTCCATCCCTAAAACGAAAGCAGGAAGAAAAATATTGATCATCACGAGGTGGGAGGTGAATGGACTTAGGGAAAAGAAACTGCCAGGGCAACCCCCACCTTCACCCCCACCCCTCGGGCAAACCAGTCGCTGTATGCCTGAGCCCTGTTCCCCTTGAGGTCCATGTAGTCTCAGGACCGAGGTCCCGCTCAGGATATTTCCTCCCAATCTTTGTTTTCCTCTTAGTTCAGTCTTAATTATGGAGGCCTAACTGACCTTTCTTGTGAGAAAATCTGTTTATTTTTAGGAGAACAAATCATGAGGCAGCAGTGGCAAACAGCACTCCAGATCTTTCCCCTACTGTACTGAAGGAGAAGTGAACAACTTTGAACCTGCAGTGACAGACACTCCACAAAGCACACTCCTCCTTCTCACCAAACCTGTCTGGGAGCCCAGCCTAAGGGGGTGCTGGCTTCAACACAACTCTCCACCTGGCGCATGGCACACCGCTGCTGACAGCGTGCCACATCCCATGGCCTTTACCCAGTGGGTCTGCAAATACCTCCCCCTAGATCATGCTACCTACCCTTACACCCCCCACCCCAGAGAAACAAAGTTGGTGAGTAGAAAGAACCTCAAGTCATCTAACCAGCCACCTATTTTGTAGATGAATAAACTAACACAGACATGTTAGGTGACTTGCCCAAGATCACACAGTGACATAGCAGAGCCACAAAGGGCATCCAGGACGTTTTGGCTCCAATGCCTGTGCTTCTGATCACAAGGAAGTGATCACTTGAAACCTTTGTCATCCCTCAAAGTCCAACTGGAAGGGCTGCACTCTTCATTCCTTGGATCCCAAATGGGTATCACCCCTGCCTACTCAAAAGCACCATTATATTCTCCTGCATATCTTTATCATGCTCTGTATTGTATTTAAATCACCTGTTTTCTTATTCTGTTTTTTTTTTTCTTCTGCAATATATATTTCCTGAGCTGAAAGTGGGTCTTCCTTTTCTGTCTCCTCAGCAGCAACTAGCTTAGTGCCTTGCTTAGTGCCTTTGGTGTTTGATAAATATGTACTGAATGGAATTGCATTCACCTGAGATTTGAGTTGATTTTTCTGCAGTAGTTCTCAACTGCACGTGCCTAAGAAGCAACTGGAAAACTTAAAAAAAAAATCTTTTTAATGTTTATTTATATTTGAGAGACAGACAGACAGAGTGTGAGCAGGGGAGGGGCAGAGAAAGAGAGAGACACAGAATCTGAAGCAGGCTCCATCCAGGCTCTGAGCTGTCAGCACAGAGCCTGGCGTGGGATTCAAACCCAACAACCTCGAACCCAAGAACCTTGAGATCCTGACCTGATCTGGAAGCCTGAAGCTTAACTGACTGAGCCACCCAGAGGCCCTGCAACTGCAAAGCTTTTTAGATGTAGATTCCTGGAATTCTGAGTCATTGGCTCTTGAGAGAATTCCAGGAATCTGCATGAAACCAACAAGTGATTCTGAAGCATGGATCCATCAATATCACGATGGACTCACCATCATGAGAGTCTTCTTTCCTAGTCTCTTGTGCAACAAAATCTCTTTGGGAGAAAGCAGGCCAAGTTTAGAGGTGTCATTGAGCTCACAGAGCGAGGCAAAGGATCAGGACCACAAGGGTTGGACTCTATAGTCTTAGTCTCATTAACAGAGGTCTAACTCAAACCTTCTCAAGTTGGCTGTGGGGTAAGGAACCTGATGCTCTGTCAAGTGCCACCCTCGCCCAACTCCCCTACTCCCGGAGCTGAGATGGTTTTTTAGGAGTGGAGAAGGGGGACCAAATAAAGGCTTTCTGTCCACTGCAATCAATGTGAAAGTCATACCTTCCAAGGGTAGTTAGGCATTTAAGAAAGAATACAGAGCTTAAACAGAGACTCGTTACAACACTGACATTCTGCAACATGATATGCTCAATTAGTTAATGTTTGCAGAGTGCTTTGATCTCATAAATCAGTGAGATAATCCCAGGACTTGTTTACTGAGTGCCTCTTCCCAAGGGTTCAAAGTAATTTACAGGCAACAAGCCCGATTTTTGCTTTTCCAGTTCAGAGGGACACTCAGATGAAAGTGGGGAGTGCGGGTTGCCCTGGAACCACGAGGCAGGTGGGTACTGTGTGTGTGCGGTGGTCCGTCCCGGGGAAACCTCACAGACCCCGTCAAGTTCCAGGAGGTAGAATTGATCTTCTGTGTTCACTTCTCACTGGTGCAGGTTGCTGTCTGAACACTTACCGCACTGTAGCGCAGAGGCAATGGCTGTTTAGAAGCCTGTCTCCTGCACTAGCCTGGGAGTTCTCTACTCCTTGGGTAGAGAAACTGGGTCTTTTAGCTTCATGTGACCTGGCCATCGTCCAAGCCTCCAGGTTAGCACATCCAGCCCTCCCGCTGCCTCACCAGCCTCCAGCCAGACTGGTCTTTCTGTGTCTCCAACATACCAAGCTCGTTTCATTTGGGGGCGTTTTGCACCAAAGCCATTCACCATTGCCTTCTCTTTATTCAAACTGCTACCCAGCTGACGTCCTCAGACGACCCTGACCATTCGTACCTAAATGTGCAGCTCCCTAGTCACTCTCCAACTCATCACTCAGCTTTAAAACTGATTTTCTTTGGGGCGCCTGGGTGGCTCAGTCAGTTGAGCGTGTGACTTTGGCTCAGGTCATGATCTCGCGGTTTGTGGGTTCGAGCCCTGAGTCAGGCTGTGCTGACAGCTCAGAGCTGGTAACCTGCTTTGGATTCTATGTCTCCCCCTCTCTCTGCCCCTCCCCTGCTTATGCTCTGTCTCTCTCTGTCTCTCAATAATAAATAAACGTTAAAAAATTTTAAGCTGGTTTTCTTCATAGCACCTGTATTTTTTGACATCATCTCAAGTTTTATTTCATATTATTTATTCTTTGACATTTTGGTATTATCACTTTGGAGAAGTGGTGGCTATGTTCTTTTTTTTCCTATTCATTTCTATTTCATTTCTTCTATAATAGCCTGCAGGGTTTTTGAGTGTAGGGACTTTATCTACCTTATTCACCTTTGTAACCCTAGTACCTACAGGGTTTAAGTCATGAATAAGATACTGTTCATTGAAATGTGGGTTGTTTCAGTAACTTGTGTGGCACTTAACAAATACTCACTAAAGAAATGCATACATGAGCAAGTGTAAGACAAGCAGAAAGTGCTGACATTTCAAGATCAGTTCCTTACTTCACTAAGTTGTTGGTTGATTGACCAGGCTATATTAATATACATCTGGTATAAACTGACAATCTCTGATTCTTAGCTGTCTTTTAGCCAACGATATGCCCAACCCACAAACCTGATGCTTTTTCTGTTGTATTATGTCTTAAGTCTTTTTTTTTTTTTTTAATTTTTTAACGTTTGTTTATTTTGAGAGACAGAGAGAGACAGAGTGTGAGCAGGAAAGGGGCAGAGAGAGACAGGAAAACGCAGAATCTGAACCAGGCTCCAGGCCCTGAGCTGTCAGCACAAAGCCTGATGCAGAACTCGAACACATGAAATGTGAGATTGTGACCTGAGCCGAAGTCAGACACTTAATCGACTGAGCCGCCCAGGCGCCCCTTAAGTTTTTTTATTAAAGACCAGTCCATGCATTTAAAATTTCATGCATATCAACTTCCATATTGCCTTTAGGTTAACACGTGCCAACAGACAGCCCCATCCATGGGCCCTGCTCATCATCGGCAGATTTAACCATCTCTCATTCCGTCATTCCCTTGCTTCAGATACTCCAATTATTTATCCTTAAACACTCTGGTGCTTCCATTTGTCAGCTGTGAGGCCATGGGCAAGTTATTTAACATAATTTCCTCTTCCGTAAAAATGAGTCTGATTAATGGTACCTCACTCATGTCTTGTCATAAAGTTGAAAGGAGTTAATTAATTCATAACTGTGATTAATTCACAGTTCCTAGCATGGAGTAGGGAATCATCAGATGGTCGGTCTTTATTATTTCCTTATTAACAATAACAGTGGCTATAGTAATAAAGCTGAAATGCTTTAGCTAGGGTCTCACCCTCTGATCTAGTGTTTCTACCCTAATTTTTCACCACCTTGGCCCTAATCTTGGCTTTTCTTTCCACTTTTATTTTCCAAATCCCAACCATGATTCAAATTTCCCCACATAAGAGGGGCGCCTGGGTGGCTTATTAGGTTAAGCATCCGACTTTTGCTTAGGTCATGATCTCGTGGTTCGTGGGTTCGAGCCCCGGGTCAGGCTCTGTGCTGACTGCCAGCTCAGAGCCTGGAGCCTGTTTCAGTCTGTGACTCCCTCTCTCTCTGACCCTCCCCTGCTCACGCTGTCTCTCTCTCTCTCTCTCCTAGAAATAAAGAAAACGTTTTAAAAAAAAAAGAAACAAATTTCCCCACATAAGAGACTCTTACTTCTTTCTATTTAAAATTTGATAAGGATGTAATTGATGAAGTTGGCCTTTCCCACTGTATTTTCTCTCTCCTCTGAAATTCTTGCATTCTCCCCACTACTTCCTCAGCCTGTCATACTGACTGGTGATACCTGTCCTGCCACTGTGTTTCTTTAGGTTTAACAAGTGCTTTTGGTTTTAATTTGTTTTTGTTTTTGTTTTTGTTTTTTTGGTAATTATGACTAAATTGCTAGTATGTGGGAGAATTTTGAATCCCTAGGAACCCAATACAATATACACCTCCTATTTGTTCTTGCATTAATTCATTGCATCAGCCAACCATTTACACTGAAAATAATGACATGGAAGGAAAAGAAAAGACAGGGCCAACCACATTTTCTGTCTTTCAGTCCCTCCAGTCCCTATCAGTAAGCTGAAGGTAGAGCGTTGGCAGAATGTGTGCCTATCAAGAAGTAGAATAAAAACAGCTGAGTTTTGTCCAGTGTTTCCACTATTCTGGAAGGGAAGAATTGCATATGCATGTGCGCTCTGCAGAGGAAAAATTGGATAATGTCACTGACTCTGCAAATAAGTGAGGTACCATTACATTCATTTTTAAAAATCATGTTGTGGGGCGCCTGGGTGGCTCAGTCAGTTGAGCGTCCAACTACAGCTCAGGTCATGATCTCGTTGTCTGTGAGTTTGAGCCCCACGTCAGGCTTTGTGCTGACAGCTCAGAGCTCAGAACCTTCAAATTCTGTGTCTCCCTCTCTCTCTGCCTCTCTCCTGCTTGTGCTTCTCTCTCTCAAAAATAAATAAACAACAAAAAACATCGTGTTGCACAATAGAGAGATGAGTGGTAAAATTCAAGCTAACAATATATGTTTTCTAAGTTTTCTTTAGTTGAGAACATTTAAACCGTTATAGGTCAGAAGAAAGACTTCAGAAGAAATGAAAAATCTTATATTTTCATTCCCTTAATGTCACTTTTTCTCCTGCTTTTTGAGGAAGCAGCCCCTCATTTTCACTTTGCACCAGGCTCCACAAATTATATAGCTGCCCCTGACGAGTACTGGTTCTTGTTTTGTTTAGAGAAAAACTATCTTGTTATTTTTCTCTTCCTCACTATCATGTTTATGTTCAAAAGGTTATTACATCAATTCCAATCTCACTGCAGCAAACCCATCACCATTTCATCAACAAAGCTCATCAAGGCAAAACCATAGTTCTCCTCAAATTAAGTGATGACTGGGCCATAGCAAAGACTGTTGGTGTTGGATGGCTCTTGGCCTAGAGTGGCCTTCACTGTCCAAATAAAAGCAAACGTGCCCAAATATAGCCTCTGACCTACCTTTCTCCCCCTCCCTCTCCCTCTCCCTCTCTCTCTTTCTCTCTCAAATCCTTCTGTTGCGGCCTTGGCATGCCTCCTAGCTACCAGTGCCAGGCCCTGCTTACTGGGCCCATGCATAAGAGCACAACCCCGCTTTTATTCTATGACTTCAAGACTATGAACTTGGTACACTCTTCCAAAGCCACGCCTTCCCCAAGCAAGGCCAGGAACTCGGGGCCAGAAGCAAAGACTCCAGCTGAGGCAGGTTAGATGAGGGCAAGTTGCCCTTCTTTAACAACCTGTCAACAACCTAAGAAGAATTGCAGAACATTTTAGTTGGCAAGGTAAAGAGAGCAACCTAAGCTGTCAAGTTGCCCAGATTTAGGGGTGTTATAACTGCCTCTATAAAACTGAACAGATCATAGGATCTTTTCTCTCCCCATCTCCCCCCCCGCCCCTCCCGGCTCTAGAGAGCATTTCCTTCAGCTCATCAATTCTCACATCACTGATATGATTAAGGGTTAAAAAGGTACTAGTGGGCTTAGATACATGCACATGTAAGGCTAAAGTCAAAAGGTTTTTGGCTTGATTAATTGACTAACTGATGGTGTGGGAACAATCCCTCAAGGCTGGTAAATACCATGATGGCCACACTTCCTGAGAGGAGCAGAGGGGAGGGAGGCCATCCAGAACAAAACTGGGTCTCTTATTAAAATTACCATCCTCATATGGGCACCTGGGTGGCTCAGTCAGTTGAGCAACCTTGTGCTCCGGTCATGATCTCGCAGTTCCTGGGTTCCAGCCATGGGTGGGGCTCTGTGCTGACAGCTCAGAGCCTGGAGCCTGCTCCAGATTCTCTATCTCCCTCTCTCTCTGCCCCTCCCCTGCTCATGCTCTGTCTCTCTCACCCTCTTTCTCAAAAAATAAATAAACATTTTTTTAAAAAAATTACCATCATGGTAAAACAGTTTGCAAAGCTGCTGAATAGACGATTNCATGATGGCCACACTTCCTGAGAGGAGCAGAGGGGAGGGAGGCCATCCAGAACAAAACTGGGTCTCTTATTAAAATTACCATCCTCATATGGGCACCTGGGTGGCTCAGTCAGTTGAGCAACCTTGTGCTCCGGTCATGATCTCGCAGTTCCTGGGTTCCAGCCATGGGTGGGGCTCTGTGCTGACAGCTCAGAGCCTGGAGCCTGCTCCAGATTCTCTATCTCCCTCTCTCTCTGCCCCTCCCCTGCTCATGCTCTGTCTCTCTCCCCCTCTTTCTCAAAAAATAAATAAACATTTTTTTAAAAAAATTACCATCATGGTAAAACAGTTTGCAAAGCTGCTGAATAGACGATTTAAGACTAATTTTTCACATTGATATGGTATTACTGTTCCAGCCCACACTTGTCTTGGAAAACCATCACCTAAAAAGAAGAACTTCTGGGCATGCTTGAACACTGGGTAAGGAGCTGTGTTTTGATTCCAGGAGTCAAATTATCCAGACCACCCAGAGGTAGCTGAGGATGAAAATGTTGGCTTCAACTTAAAAATATTCTTTCTGCCATGTATTGATGGTGGACCTCATCTGTAAGAAAATGAGAGCTTGAGTCCCTGAAATGATACTGACATATACTCCCAGGATGACTTCTGTTTCCATTGTAGGCTACCAGGCCAATCATGAGTATGCAGGAACGTGTGGTCATTTAAGAAACATCAGAGAATAAAGGCATTGGCTATTTACATAGGAAATTATATGATCAGTGGTTTGTTCCAATAATATTTATTAGTCTGGCAGTTCTATGAAACATTAATTGTGGGCATAAGCAGTAAATGGTTAAGGTGCAAGACATTCATTGGATGGCTTTGCAACTTTAAGTGAGAGATAATTGGGGCTATACAAAAGCATAGTGGAATGAAAAATAGACAATCAATCTAAGAAATTTTATTCAGGAGTGCCTGGGTGGCTCAGTAGATTAAACGTCTGGCTCTTGATTTCAGCTCAGGTCATGATCTCATAGTTCATGAGTCTGAGCCTCACCAGTGTGCCTCTGTGCTGACAGGGTGGAGCCTGCTCAGAATTCTCTCTCTGCCCCTCCCCTTCTCATACTTTCTCTCTCTCTCATTCAAAATAAAGAAGTTTTATTTGGATACAGTCAGTATGATTTTGATTCGATATTCAATAAAGAAAGGAAAAAAGGAATGTAGATGTAGTAAGCAATGAAGAGAAATAAGAAACACAGCAGTTTTAGGAGTAAAGATGGTTTCTTCTGTTTGGGAAATACTGGTTCAGAGGCCATCCCAGTAACGAGATGTAGGGAGNATATTCTGACTCGAGTTACCTTCAGGTTTAGGGTCTCCCCCCCCCCCCCCCCCCCCCCCCGGAGGGGGCAGCAGTGCAAGTTAGACGTAAGCTGGGTAGCTTGGGGAGAAAAGGCCATCTCTGAAGAAACAGAGATTCTGGAGAAGAAGCTCAAACACTTTTGGAGATGGTATGTGTTCCGAAAAAAAAGTAAAATGAAATGAAATGAAATAAAATGAAATAATGAAATGAAATAAAATAAAATAAAAGACCCAGATCTAGAATGCATGAATAAGAACCCCTCCCCCCACCCTGATGAAAGCTTGAAACAATGGGCAAGGAAATGAGAAGAGAGAGCTAGAAGGTTTATGAAGCTGGACTCAGAAATCTCCGGCTTGGTTTCAAAGTGAGCCCGTGTGACCCTGAGATTGTGTATGTGGAAGAGAAGGCCAGCTGCTCAGTGACGGTGTGAATTGGCGGACTGTCCAGCCCTGGCTTCCTTCATGTTTTGCTCCAGATGTGGACTCAGCCCCACCTAGGCTTTGGATCAAAGAGAGCTTGCTCCTATTCTCAGAAAGTGGGGCATGGATTTGTGTCTCCAATCCTTCATAGAGCTTAAGGACTGGTCCAGGATTGACTGGGTAGCTGCCTTTCTCTCTAATCATATTGCTATGTGGCTCATCTTTTGTCCCGTTATCTGCTTCCTTGACTTCCTGTGGGAAGCTGGGCCCAGCTGAAACCTGACTCTCTGCTTCTCATGTTCCTGTGGTCATCTCAAATGGACACTTCCCCGCATAACTGGCCCAAATCTCATCTAGCGTTAAGAACAATAAAATATCTCAAAGTTCCTCAGTCCGGCCCATCTTCTTCCAACAGATCGATGGACAGGGATAGTGAGACCAGACTGAAATCTAGATGATGAGCTTCCCTAGAACCTGCTTTCCACAGTCAATATTTACCTTGACCAGCCCCCTCGGGGCAACTTAGTTTCAGCCGATTCCCTTCTCTCATCTGAATTCCAGCATGCCTTGGTCAGTATGGCTCTGTTCGTGAAAGATCTGACAGATCTATGAGCAGAACAACTTGACCTATGGAACAAAGGGATGTATCTGTGGCTCAGAGAGGAAGTTGTCTCCACTTCATAAATGACCCAGGGAACCTGAAAAGACAGACTCTAGCTAAGTTTATCTAGTGAGTAGAGTGCACTAAGGAGGAAAGGAAAAGGGTTCTGAAATACTGGTGATACAGGGAAGGGGAACTATGCTAGAAGGAGAGTCAAAATCAGTGTTTGGAAAAGATTTGCTTAATTCCTTCAATTCCTTAAATTTATTGTGTAACATGGCATTATGTTAGATATGATTGGTCTTTCACATGTCATGAGATTCCATCAATGTTGAGAATTTGCATGGTGGTGTACAGTAGGGCAGGGATATGTTGAAAAACAGAAAGGGGAGAAAGGCCACTGAAACCTCCCAGCAGCAAGGCCCTTTAAGGGGAAATGCCACAGCCCACCCCATTAATTGCTCAGAAGCTGCCCATCCACTATTACCAAGAACAAGAAGTGATAAGAACTTGGTGGGGGAACCAAAGATGGCCATATCAAAACTTGGATCCAAAGTCCCGATACAATTGGATAGTTCAAAGGGCCACACTTACAAGAACACTAACTAGAACATGGTCACAGGGGCGGTTCTGTCTCAGCTCCATCATCAGGGGGAAGTTTTTTCTAAGAAGGTACTTTTTCTGTTTAGCACTCTCTATAGGCTTTGAGAATATCCTTGTGAACTAAACTCACCTCCACCATGGTGCCCAAACCTGTCACTTTGATTCATTTCTCATGCGTGGTAGTATGCAGCTGCTAAAGATACATGTTCTGGAATCAGGCTGCCAGTTTCAATATCTAACTTTGCCACTTACTTTTAACGATGACATCTTGCTTGAATTACTTAAGCTCTCTACCACTGGATCTTTCTCATTTATAAATAGGAAATAAAACCTACTCATAGGATGGGGATGATGATTAAGTAAGATGATAATACATCTAAAACACTGGGTAGCTCAGTCAATTAAGCTTCCTATTCTTGATCTCAGCCCAGATCTTGATCTCAGGTTCATGAGTTCAAGCCCCATGCTGGGCTCCACAATGGGTTTGAAGCCTCCTTAAAAAAGCAAAATAAAATAAAATGAAATGCCTGGACATAGTTTATTCACCACCAATGTGGCTATTTTTATTATTCTAAGCTGTAGGCAAAGAAGAAAGTTACTATATCTGATATAAACTGGCTTTGTTACAATTCAACTCAATCTAGTTCTGTGATTACCTATAGATTATTGCTTATTTGCATTGATGCACTAAAGATATACTTAGTACCACTTCATATTGTAATACCTTTTAAAAAAATTTTTTTTACTGATTATTTATTTTTGAGACAGAGAGAGACCCAGCATGAGCAGGGGAAGGGCAGTGAGAGAGAGGAAGACACAGAATCGGAAGCAAGCTGCAGGCTCAGAGCTGTCAGCATAGAGTCTGACGGGGGGCTCGAACTCACAGACCCATGAGATCATGGCCTGAGCCAAAGTCAGACGCTTAACTGACTGAACCACCCAGGCGCCCCATATTGTGATGTTTTTAAACATTGTGACAGTGACCAGTGCTGTCAACAAGTTTCCGTCAATACGTTGCTCTGCCTAATCTAACATGGCAAGAAGCATGAGTAGAGTGTATGTTGTGTGTGAGATAACGCTCTCAGTTGAATGTTTTCAAACAATTTTTTTTTTTCCTTTTACTTGATACTCTCTTCAATTTAACCCAGAATGTAAATTCAAATTTCAGGTCTGAGTCATCCTGTTGAAATTTCTGAGTCTTTCTGGATCTAATTTCCCTCAGCTTACTACAATAATAGCTTTTATTTCATAGATTCAGTGTAAGGATTAAACAAGCCAATTCAAGTAAAGCTTAGAACATAGCCTGGCTTCTAGAAAGGGCTGGAAACCTATTCATTATTGTCATTCTATTAAGTTGAGCTTTGAACACTCCAGCCTGCTACAGCTTAAGGGTAGCTGCCCAAAGGACCACTGTTGTCTCTTGGCTGATAGGTTCCTTCAGCCCACCCTGATGACATTCTGCATGGTACATGAAAGAGCAGAGTCCATTTTTGTCCATGAGTAAATAAAGGGAAGGGGGCACCTGAGTGACTCAGTCAGTTAAGCGGCCAACTCTTGATGTCAGCTCAGGTCATGATCTCACGATTCGTGGGTTTGAGTCCCATGTCGGGCTCTGCATTGGCAGCGCTGAGCCTGCTTGGGATTCTCTGTCTCCCTCTCTTTCTGCCCTTCCCCGGTTGTGCTGTCTCTCAGAAATAAATAAATAAATAAATAAACATTAAAAAAGTCAAAGAAAGGGAAGAATTGTTGTCACTGGGTGAACACCACTAACCGGTAGAATATAGCATTTGAAGGTATGTGTCTCCCATTATAGGTCACACAAAAATGGGCTAGTCTGAGGGTGAATGAGGCTGGAATCAACACCAATGAGCTGTTTTATAAGTCACACCCCCAATCTGTGTCTGTCCCACAGCATGATTCATATGTCTTTTGAAGCCTGGTTATATTAAATCATGTAACTGGCCAATTCCTTCAAACAGAAAAGGGAAAAGTATGTTCCCTAATCTTTCTCAATGTGTTTTACCATTTATTTTATTGTTACTATTTTTAAATGTTTATTTACTTATTTAGAAAGAGAGAGCGAGCACAAGCAGAGGAGGGGCAGAGAGAGAGGGAGACACAGAATCCAAAGTGGGCTCCAGGCCCTGAGCTGTCAGCACAGAGCCCAACATGATATGGGGCTCAAACTCACAAACTGTGAAATCATGGCGTGAGCTGAAGTCAGAGGCTTTAACCGACTGAGCCACCAAGGCGCTCTAATGCATATTACCATTTAAACCCCTTGTCTCTCTGAGTTTCGGGTCAATGGAAAGCCAAGTAATCCTGGACATCAAGAAGAGACAGATGGCAAAGTTTTTATGTGAAAAGTCTAAATAATGCAGATGGTCACCAATATCCATCATTTCACTGAACAAAAATGAGCAACAACCATGTTGTTAAAGACCATAATACATAAGCGTATGCTAGTAAGTACATGCATCTATGAGCTCAAAAATATGTCTGATTGTCATTTTTTTCACCAATGCATGGTATTGTACTAGTTAATATGCCTGCCAATTCTGTACTCGTAAGTAATGTTATCTACCTACATACAACCTCATCAAGCACATATCTACCTGCAAGAAGAGGTACACTGATGTCTTATGTCACATACTGCCTTCAGGCTTTGATGCAGCTTTCTAACCATTGTCCTTTTGAAGCTGGGAGTGCCTTCCTAGGAGGCTCTCAGAGCCCATTGCTCATACATCTGCCATAGCAGTGCTCCACAAACACAATGTGAACATGTCTCCTCCGGGAATCTCGTTAAAGGACAGACTCGGATTCATTAGGTCCGGAGTGGGTCTGCGATTCTGTGTTCCTAACAAGCTCTCAAGTGTCACAGGTAAATGCTGAGCAATGAACATTACAGTTAACTTATAGGTGGTTGTGTACAAGCCTTTCTCTCCTGCTAGTGTCTGGACCATAGCAGAGAACAAGGAGCATTTATCACTTACTGTTAAGCTCAGCTTTGAGGCTTTGAACCTCCATTTTATTATTTATAGTTAGTCATCACTAGGTTATTAAAATTAAATTCTGGTGGAAAGATATATTAAGCTTGTTAATACTTTGTAGGGAGGTAGCCCTTTTCTTCCTAAAGCTTAACATAACTGTATCCATGATATGCTATTATATTCTTAGTATTCTGAAAGGGGAGGCCTTCTGAATAGTATCTTATTTATATCTGCCTCTGTAGCACCTACCACCACCACAGCCGGTGAAAGACTAAGCTTCCGGCTGTATTCTTTCTATACAAAAATCCCATCCTTCCTCTGTGTTCCATCTTTAATCAGTAACCAGGTAGAGAAAAGTTCTCTTTTGTAAATATCACTTTCAATCAGAACATGATTATGAGCAGTTTTAGCTTTGCTAATATGGCAGCTACTGTCTTTTTTAGTTTCCAGATCTCAAGAAATCCTGCTTCTTCCACAATCTCTCCGGTACTTTATAAAGAAGTAATTCTGTCATTTGTGTTTGATTTCTAAATAAATTAGGCATAGGGACTTGGGGACAGTTTAAAAGGTAAGCCACTTATCTTGATGCCTGTGCAGGAAGATTAAGTGTGTGTTCGTTCTGATTTTCAGTTTCATCTATTTTCAGGCAGTTGGCATAATTGAAACGTGGGCATTTCTGACTCACCTTCTGTCCTCAGTTCATTATCACCATTTACATGTCATTTGATGTCATTCAGTGAGGTAACCTGCCACTTGGGTGGCCCTATTTATTATGCTGTTCAAAGGGTAAAAACAGAGTCCTTGGTAAGAATACTTCATCAGCAGCTATTTATAGAAAAAGGGATAGTAAGTGCTAACATTCAGTGACCTCTTACCGTGTCAGGTCCAGGAATATGTATTTTATATTATTTTTCCTTTCCGTTTAATCCTCCAAACAACCACATGAAGTAGGGCCTTTTACCATCATATCACTTTCCCCTTTTTCTAGCTGTGGAAACTGAGGGTTCACAAAGTGGTCTATCTTGTCCACAGGCACACAGCTAGTAACAACAGTTCAAACCTGTTCGGCCAGTCCATTGGCTTAGGGTTTCAATGAGTTCATTAGTATTTATTAAGTGTCTGCTGTGTGCGGGGAATTTAATTGCAGCCCCCTTGGGTGATTACCATCATTTCTCCAGTTTTCCAGTGAGGAAGTCTACTGGGCTACACTAAGTCATTTACTTGGAAAGGGATCACATTTGATCAGAATTCAGATCTGGCTGACAATAAAACTATTATTTTGGAGGAAACCTTCCCTTCAAAAAGCTGTGCATACTCTTCCGTTGCTATCTGAAGGAAAGTAGTGAGACAAATTGGAGAAAATTGAACCTTGGAAAATCAATGAACTACAAAAGCGATTATAACTGAAGTGGTTTCTTTGGACAATTTTGGTTCAAGTTGGTCAGATTTGTTTTCTTAACCCATACCTCCTTCCTAGTTAATCGTTTTCCTCTTGCTTTCCCTCTCCTACCCCTACCTCTTTCTTCTCTCTATTAGAAGCTAGTCCTACATTTTTGATTGCCTCAGTCCCATTTTTTTGTTACCTCCTCAAGTCTTGAAACCCGTCCTCAGAGGACTTGGGCGTGCCCAATGCCACAGGCAATCTCTGCTC
This sequence comes from Crocuta crocuta, assembly GCF_008692635.1. Taxonomy (NCBI): domain Eukaryota; kingdom Metazoa; phylum Chordata; class Mammalia; order Carnivora; family Hyaenidae; genus Crocuta; species Crocuta crocuta. Next base: position 6,158,058 of record NW_027527930.1, on the reverse strand, counting down.
TTCAATAGGAAGCTTTACCCAGGGACTGCGGTTCTACCCCGGAGAGCTTTTGTTGTGTTTGGAAAGGTAATCTAACTGATCAGCTGGACCCTCCCAGAACAAGTTCAAACAGTGCCTTTCCCTGAAATGGCTCCCTGCATCTCGGCTTTTCCCCCTCCCCCCCCTCCTGTAGCTATTTCTTCCAGGGGAGGCGTGTTGATTGCCTTCCATGATTTCCAGAGAGCTCAGTTGGAAGGCATTCCTAAAGGAGTTCCCGTGGGACATCATTCCTAGGAAAAGGTGATTTGTTTCCAACCGAGAAGGCAAACTTTCAGTAAAGATGGCTTTGATTCACGTTTTCATTACCTGGTTAAAATTTGTCCTGCTTTTACTTTAAATCCAAGTATGTTTGTTTGTTTTTCTCCCATTTCTTTCGGGAGACTGAGAGAGAGAAAGCGCCTGCATGCATGTGAGTGGGGGGAGGGCAGAGAGGGAGAGAGGGAATCCCAAGCAGGCTCCATGCTATCAGTGCAAACCCCGATAGGGGTTCGATCTCACAAACAGTAAGAGCATGACATGAGCTGAAATCAAGAGTTGAACATTTAACTGACTGAGCCACCCAGGTGCCCCTCCTGCTTTTACTTTAAAGGAAAACATATAATGAGTTTGAAGCTCTCAAAATCAGATACTTATACATGCTATGTGAGGTTTTGTTCTAAGAAAGTAAAAACACATCTCAAAACCTATTAATTATACCTCTTCTTTTAAATAGCTTTTAAAAATTGTTTTTATTAATGTTTATTTATTTTTGAGAAACAGAGCACGAGTGGGAGAGAGGAAAAGAGAGAGGAAGACACAGAATCTGAAGCAGGCTCTGAGCTCTGAGCTGTCAGCACAGAGTCCAATGTGGGGCTCGGACCCACCAACCGTGAGAGCACGACTGGGTCGAAGTCAGATGCTTAACTGACTAAACTACCCAGGCACCCCATTAAATAGTTAATTAAATGGAAACTAAAATTAAATAGTTTTTTTAAAAGATGTTATTTAAATTCCGGGTAGCTAACACGTGGTGTAACATTAGTTTAGGGTGTGCAGTATAATGATTCAACACTTCCATACAACATCCGGTTCTCTTCATGACCTGTGCACTTAAGGGGGATGACCCCCATCCCTCCAACGGCCTCCCCTCGGGAACCACCAGCTTGTTCTCTACAGTTAAGAATCTGTTTCTTGGTTTGCCTCCTCTCTGTCTCTCTTTCTCTCTCTCTCTCTCATTTTTTCCCTTTGCTTGTTTGTTTTCTTTCCTAAATTCTACATATGAATGAAGTTATATGGTTTTGGTGGTACTTATTAATTTTGTTTTTTCTCCTCCCAGATAAAGGCAATGTACTGGTTGATCGCAATAACTGTCTGACCAGTGTCCAAAATTTGCCACTCTGGCAGTCTAATAATGTATAATATCTTTGACTTAGATAGGTTATTGATTTTGATCTTTCTGTTTTCCATTTATTTTATGAGCTAATGATAAAAAATGTAAAATAGTTTTGTGATTTTTTCATTTTTTTAAGTTGTAGGAGCCCAGTTCAACAAACAAATGGAAGCAGAGATTCCTAATCAAGATGAGAATAGAGGACATAGAACCTCACTGAATTGCCCCCACCTCACCCCACAATATAATTCTGAGACCTCTCCCCCTTTTATGTTTGGAAGCCACTACAACAAAATCTTTCAATAATAGCACAAATAAAACCTAGTATGCTAACCACAGAGGGAATAAACTCCAATCTGAATTCTTGACCGACAGGGAGCTCTGCCACACTGTGACGTGAAATCTGTGTCAGTGGAAGCATAAACGTCCAAGGAAGGCTTATCAAAACTAGTTCAAGGATGTTGGTTTATAAGACACAGAAGTGGAGATTGAGAGTTAAATGCCTAGAATTCAAGACTGCCTTTACAAAACGGAAAACTAAGCTCTTTTTGCTTTTGTATGATTTTACTGTGTATCAGGACTTCCGGCATATAGTAGGTAATCAATCCACATATCTTAAAATGAGTTGAATAAAATTATTTCTATGCATTTTTTTTACAGAGCTGATGTATAATTTATTCTTCACAAACTATATTTTTTTTTTAACATTTATTTATTTTTTGAGTGATAGACAGAGACAGAGCATGAATAGGGGAGGGGCAGGGAGAGAGGGAGACACAGAATCCGAAGCAGGCTCCAGGCTCTGAGCTGTCAGCACAGAGCCTGACATGGGGCTCGAACTCATGAACAATGAGACCATGACCTGAGCTGAAGTTGTGTTCTTAACTGACTGAGCCACCCAGGTGCCCCTTTTTCACAAAGTATATTTCTGGATCATAGAATATATCTGTTGTCACTTTATTTGAACTAAGACTAGAAAATAAGCAAATGAAAGCTAATTTTCTCCAGTCTTTGGTAGTGTTAGGACAAATGATCACACCAGCGACATCTTGCACTATGCTTCAGCCTATATACTGCCAATGTGCTTACGGGAAAGCCAGAGCCTTCAAGTAATAGCAAAGAGGAATGGAAGGGGAAGGTACTTTATGTTTTGGTAGTAATGTATATTATTTAGAGCAGAATCTTATTATTATCTTTGCCTGGGGTCAAACAGATCTTGTTGGTATGTAAATAAAACTCTTTAGAAGAAAGTAGCATCCAGAATAGGAGTTCTGGGGAGCCACAAAGTATATTTAAATGATCTGATGTCCATGTTCATGCAAGCCTGTTCATATGCAGTTGTACCTTCATGCTCGAAACCTGATAATCTGGAAAAATGCTAAGATTGTCAAAGGCAACATCCATGCAAATGGATTGTGAACTATGACAAGACAGCTGAAGTGTTAATTTTTGTGTAAAATAAAGGCTTATTCTGAAGGAGAGTTTGATTAGAAGGAAAAGTCAATATATACATAAGCAGAAACAGAAAACGTCATTTTTGTTCTATTTTTTTTTTATTGGAATGTGAGCAAAACAATGCTGTTTTGAACATCCAGAAAGTTTTGACTGGATTTTGAGATTCTGCTTTTGAATGTCTATATTTTTGTTGTCTTCCCTTTAAGACTTCATTTTCTTTTTAGTTGGCAGCTATATTACTTCAAATTAGCTTCATGCTTTTACAACTTATTCTTAAGCTATATTTGGGTTCGTTTAGAGAAACCTCCACCCTGGAGATAGGACACGTCTTAATGAAGTCTCTGTTGAGGGTTCAGTGTGGAATCTCCACATGGGTAGTATGAACTTGACCATCTCTCATTCCTGTTGGAGCCCTGGGAATTGTTCTACTCACAGATCCAGAAGTTGTTCTTTACCGGGTCTTGTGGAATTTCATCCTAGTTATGCACAGATTAATAATGGATCAAAGGCTTAGCGAGACCCCATGCAGATTCCTGGACTTCTTTCTCGTCCTATACTTCATCTCCATAGTACTCAGACCAGGACACTTTGGCTGTCCCAGCCACCCTGTACTCAAATCTCTGGCTCCTCGATTTAGTGAGAACTCCATAATCTGCTTGGGTTTCCCCTCCCTGTGCTGGGATCCAGGAAGGTCCCCCAGGCAGAGTTCCAGACCGATAGCAGGGCCCGTCTCACTTTTTATCCTTTTCTCAAGGATCATAGTCCTGTACTATCTGTTGTCCATAGTCTGGAAAGAGTTGCTTCATTTTTTCTTTTTTCTAGTTTTCTAGTTGTTAACAGTGAGAAAGTAAGTTTAGTACTAGTTATTAAAGCATGTCTGGAAGCAAATTTTCAGGGGAAAAAATCTTCTATGTAGGCTCTGCTATTCTAGCACACAAAAGTTACAATATCCAGGGAACAATGTTTTATGCTTGTTTTTCCATGATCCTATTGTTTATGTGGAATTTATCAAGAAGATCTAACAGTCATTAAGTCTTATAAAATAATGATTGTAAAACTATCTGAGAGATCCTGTGAGGTGTGAAAAGACTTAATTACAGCCTATTTTACTGGTTTCCCATCTTGTCACTATTCCTGTATCTAGATGTATTATTTGCACCAATAACCACAAAAATGGCAACATGTTGCCCAGCTTGAATGCCCACTGTTTTCCCCAGATTTGTTTTGTGATGATTTGGGTTCCTTTCAAGAATGTAATGCATAGAAAAAGCTTGAAGATTTACCATCACTGAGGATTTTCAAGGGAATGTGATGCTGTCTGCAAGGACGCTTTTCAGTGGGAAGTTCAAGTACCATCAGGCTACGAACAGAGCTTCCCAGCAGACCAACACAGACTGTAGTGGTTAAGTTCTGATATACTTGCAGGGAGAAAATTAGTCTCCAATGTGCCTGGACTGCTGTTGTTGTTATGCATTCACTCTTTGCTTCTGATAGCACGGGTCCATGATCCCTGATCACAAATCTTTGAAACTAAATGTGCTATGAAATTTAGTTCTTCTGGTTTTAGAAAGGTAACACCTCATGTATTTCCATGTATTTCCATAATATCTCTAGCTGGAATGGACAATGCAAGAAGTCACACTCTGATGTTTCTGTAACGAATGAATAAATAGTCTCACCAAATGGGATAAGTAAATAAAAACAAAAAAAGTTGGCTTTTGGAGATTTTTCATTCGGCAGTCACAGATAAGGACCAAGGATATGGATTTTCAAGGCTCCTTAGAGGCCCCTAGGAAATGCAGAATGCTCAGATATTGATGTCATCATAATATACACATACACATCATTCATGATATACACATACACATTATTCATTACACATTAGATTAAAATGTGTTTCAGAGAAAGTGATCATTTACATTGTATTCAAAAACAATAGAAGAATTTTGGTAGGAAACTTTTTTTCTGAATTTATGAGTTAAAGCTACGTCTTACTAATGAAACACTTAATAGCTAACAGTGAAGGAAATACAGAGGTAATTAACCCATTACCACGAATCATTGGACTGTGCAGGTAGTATGACATCACGTGTTTTTATAACACTATTGTTTACAAAGCATTTTCAGATGTTATTTGATTCTTATTGGAATCTTGTGGGGCAAAGAAGGTGGATATATTATTTGTCTCCATTTGCAACTGAGAGAACTGAGGCTTAGAAAATCCACACACTTTGTCAGAGGCCATTCAGGCCTCACACTTAGGGCATCTGATGGCAAACAGTGCTCATTCCACTATATTTCACTTTCAGTCCAAACTTCAGTTGTAACCTATTCCACATGGTCAAGAAGTCATTCATTCCCTCTGCATGGGTTAAAAAGCCCTCATTTATACATCTACTCACATATTAAAAATAAAATGTACTGAGTGGCTACCATGGGCTCTTCGGTGCTCTTCCAAATACTGTAGGGAAGAGTCCAGTCCCAGCTCAGCTAAAGTAAAAAATTCTCACTTATGTAGCTTTCAGGAATTGCCTTTTGAAAGCATATAGAGGAACTGGATCCCCAACTAACTGAGAGGACTAGCTACATTTTTAAAAATGTTTATAAGGCTCTTTTTTGCATGGTAATAATTAAGCTCAGGTTGTGCCAAAATAGCCACTTCGGTATTAAAAGAGAGCCGGTGAACATCTACTCCAAGGGTCTCATTTCCAGCTAAGACCTAGCTGAAATCAAGAGTTAGACGCTTAACTAACTGAGCCACCCAGGTGCCCTGTGATAAGCTTTAGAGCGAAACAACTTAGCCTAACTCTCTGTAGCACTTCCCCTCCTTGCATGGCCAAGGTTCCAATGAAATCAAGGCCTGCCATCCAGACATTCTTCCTTACAAAGAAGATGTTCTGGTTTGGCCACACACAGAGCCCCTGACCTTGAACACTGAACAACATGTTCTTCTGCACATTCTGCTTGATGGGAATATAGAGGGAGGATGGGCTCTATATTCCCAAGATAATGATAAACAGGGGCATTTAGGATGTGCTTATACAGAGTAGCTATGCAGTGCATACCATGCAAGTGTTATCTTCTCTCAGTGCAAGGGCCTGAGCCTTTATAAATGAGGGAAACTGACATGCAGAAGGGAAAAATACAGAATCATACAGCAAGTCCAGGCCTGATCAGAAAGGGATACAAGTGGCCCTGGCCGTGAGCACATGACAAGACAGGACAAAGAGAGCGCCGATCAAGTACCCGAGTGCTGGGCCTGAGGTGGTCCAGCTCAGTCAGCTACTTGGTCTCTGTGAAGTCCTCTGGGGACCTGGGTGACAGAGACAGCTGGATTGAGATTGAATTAGGTATTTTGGTTTCCTTGTCCCTAATTTGTCTCTAATCAAATCTTGGCCAATTAAGGTTCTCCCTGCCCACTCTTAGTTGAAGGCAACCTAACTAATGAGCCACATCTTTAGTCCTTGTCCTTAGTACTAAGATTATTGGCTCTAAAAGCACGCATGGAATGTGTCATGTGTGGGGAATAATACTCAGGGGACTCAATGGGCAGGCTACCAAGTCAGTTGCCGGTGACCTTTGATTAAGAAAAGTGCCTGAAAGTTAATGGGTCACCGATTTCAGGTCATTCTTGGGATCCTAGAATCATTCAATTGATTAAATATTTAATAACCAAGCCCTGGCAGTGGTAAGGGATGTATGTTTACCAGATGGTATGGTAGAGGATTAGAAACCAGTGTCCTGGAATGGAGGCCCTTGCTCATGTCTCCTTTTCCTTTTTTTTTTTTTTTAAATGTTTTTACTTATTTCTAGGAGAGAGAGAGAGACAGCATGAGCAGGGGAGGGTCAGAGAGAGAGGGAGTGACAGACTCTGAAGCAGGCTCCAGGCTCTGAGCTGGCAGTCAGCACAGAGCCCGACGCGGGGCTCGAACCCACGAATCGCGAGATCATGACCTAAGTGCAAGTCGGACGCTTAACCGACTAAGCCACCCAGGCGCCCCCATGTCTCCTTTTCCTTTACAGGTAGGGATCACGGAGGTACCTTAAGTGTCATAGAGTGCTGTATTCTGTAGCACTCTTGTTAATATTTCTGCAATGAAATAAGCATGTATTACCACTAACTGGGATATGTGTGGATGTACCTCTACATTCATGTTTATATATGAAAGCAAAACTCATATAATATAAAATGCTTTTCAAGAAATACCATATTTGTATATGCAACATGATTATTCTTAGGTTCATTCTGGGCATATGTCCAGTTGTTTTCTGAACAGCAAGGCGTAACTTCCACCCAATCTTCACCCTACAAAATGAGAACCTTAAGACTTTAGGAATTCTCCTTATCTGGAAAGAATACACACCAACTGAGTTGGGAGGGAGATGCGGGATGTATGAAGAACTCACTGATTTCTACAGAACCTCAAAAGGCCTTTGTTTCAACCAAAGCAGGATTCGAGTCGGCACTCCCAACCTTTGCACATTTTCAGTACTACAAGGAAAGGTTCCTTCATGCTTCCAGAGCCCAGTGCCATGCTTATCCTGCCAGTCTTTCCACACTTATTTCCTCCTCCACTTCATCACCTTCTTGGTACTCGAAACTGCTACACTGGTTTATTTTTTCCAGCTGCCATCCGTCTTAGAAATTTCCACCGACCATCTTCCCATGAATAGAGAAACCTGTGTCTTGTGTTCCTCCAAGCATTCTTGGGTTCTGGAGGAGGCTTAGAGCAAGGATAAAGGGTGTGGTTATTTGCATACAAACCCCTAAAACTGGAGTTTAGCCTTTGAGGATTCTGAACAAGTTCTGAGTGCATTGGAAGGTTTAAAAAAAAAAAA
>NW_027527930.1:6050611-6146276 GCF_008692635.1 Crocuta crocuta | reverse complement strand
GAGAGAGGGAGACACAGAATCCGAAGCAGGCTCCAGGCTCTGAGCTGTCAGCACAGAGCCTGACATGGGGCTCGAACTCATGAACAATGAGACCATGACCTGAGCTGAAGTTGTGTTCTTAACTGACTGAGCCACCCAGGCGCCCCTTTTTCACAAAGTATATTTCTGGATCATAGAATATATCTGTTGTCACTTTATTTGAACTAAGACTAGAAAATAAGCAAATGAAAGCTAATTTTCTCCAGTCTTTGGTAGTGTTAGGACAAATGATCACACCAGCGACATCTTGCACTATGCTTCAGCCTATATACTGCCAATGTGCTTACGGGAAAGCCAGAGCCTTCAAGTAATAGCAAAGAGGAATGGAAGGGGAAGGTACTTTATGTTTTGGTAGTAATGTATATTATTTAGAGCAGAATCTTATTATTATCTTTGCCTGGGGTCAAACAGATCTTGTTGGTATGTAAATAAAACTCTTTAGAAGAAAGTAGCATCCAGAATAGGAGTTCTGGGGAGCCACAAAGTATATTTAAATGATCTGATGTCCATGTTCATGCAAGCCTGTTCATATGCAGTTGTACCTTCATGCTCGAAACCTGATAATCTGGAAAAATGCTAAGATTGTCAAAGGCAACATCCATGCAAATGGATTGTGAACTATGACAAGACAGCTGAAGTGTTAATTTTTGTGTAAAATAAAGGCTTATTCTGAAGGAGAGTTTGATTAGAAGGAAAAGTCAATATATACATAAGCAGAAACAGAAAACGTCATTTTTGTTCTATTTTTTTTTATTGGAATGTGAGCAAAACAATGCTGTTTTGAACATCCAGAAAGTTTTGACTGGATTTTGAGATTCTGCTTTTGAATGTCTATATTTTTGTTGTCTTCCCTTTAAGACTTCATTTTCTTTTTAGTTGGCAGCTATATTACTTCAAATTAGCTTCATGCTTTTACAACTTATTCTTAAGCTATATTTGGGTTCGTTTAGAGAAACCTCCACCCTGGAGATAGGACACGTCTTAATGAAGTCTCTGTTGAGGGTTCAGTGTGGAATCTCCACATGGGTAGTATGAACTTGACCATCTCTCATTCCTGTTGGAGCCCTGGGAATTGTTCTACTCACAGATCCAGAAGTTGTTCTTTACCGGGTCTTGTGGAATTTCATCCTAGTTATGCACAGATTAATAATGGATCAAAGGCTTAGCGAGACCCCATGCAGATTCCTGGACTTCTTTCTCGTCCTATACTTCATCTCCATAGTACTCAGACCAGGACACTTTGGCTGTCCCAGCCACCCTGTACTCAAATCTCTGGCTCCTCGATTTAGTGAGAACTCCATAATCTGCTTGGGTTTCCCCTCCCTGTGCTGGGATCCAGGAAGGTCCCCCAGGCAGAGTTCCAGACCGATAGCAGGGCCCGTCTCACTTTTTATCCTTTTCTCAAGGATCATAGTCCTGTACTATCTGTTGTCCATAGTCTGGAAAGAGTTGCTTCATTTTTTCTTTTTTCTAGTTTTCTAGTTGTTAACAGTGAGAAAGTAAGTTTAGTACTAGTTATTAAAGCATGTCTGGAAGCAAATTTTCAGGGGAAAAAATCTTCTATGTAGGCTCTGCTATTCTAGCACACAAAAGTTACAATATCCAGGGAACAATGTTTTATGCTTGTTTTTCCATGATCCTATTGTTTATGTGGAATTTATCAAGAAGATCTAACAGTCATTAAGTCTTATAAAATAATGATTGTAAAACTATCTGAGAGATCCTGTGAGGTGTGAAAAGACTTAATTACAGCCTATTTTACTGGTTTCCCATCTTGTCACTATTCCTGTATCTAGATGTATTATTTGCACCAATAACCACAAAAATGGCAACATGTTGCCCAGCTTGAATGCCCACTGTTTTCCCCAGATTTGTTTTGTGATGATTTGGGTTCCTTTCAAGAATGTAATGCATAGAAAAAGCTTGAAGATTTACCATCACTGAGGATTTTCAAGGGAATGTGATGCTGTCTGCAAGGACGCTTTTCAGTGGGAAGTTCAAGTACCATCAGGCTACGAACAGAGCTTCCCAGCAGACCAACACAGACTGTAGTGGTTAAGTTCTGATATACTTGCAGGGAGAAAATTAGTCTCCAATGTGCCTGGACTGCTGTTGTTGTTATGCATTCACTCTTTGCTTCTGATAGCACGGGTCCATGATCCCTGATCACAAATCTTTGAAACTAAATGTGCTATGAAATTTAGTTCTTCTGGTTTTAGAAAGGTAACACCTCATGTATTTCCATGTATTTCCATAATATCTCTAGCTGGAATGGACAATGCAAGAAGTCACACTCTGATGTTTCTGTAACGAAATGAATAAATAGTCTCACCAAATGGGATAAGTAAATAAAAACAAAAAAAGTTGGCTTTTGGAGATTTTTCATTCGGCAGTCACAGATAAGGACCAAGGATATGGATTTTCAAGGCTCCTTAGAGGCCCCTAGGAAATGCAGAATGCTCAGATATTGATGTCATCATAATATACACATACACATCATTCATGATATACACATACACATTATTCATTACACATTAGATTAAAATGTGTTTCAGAGAAAGTGATCATTTACATTGTATTCAAAAACAATAGAAGAATTTTGGTAGGAAACTTTTTTTCTGAATTTATGAGTTAAAGCTACGTCTTACTAATGAAACACTTAATAGCTAACAGTGAAGGAAATACAGAGGTAATTAACCCATTACCACGAATCATTGGACTGTGCAGGTAGTATGACATCACGTGTTTTTATAACACTATTGTTTACAAAGCATTTTCAGATGTTATTTGATTCTTATTGGAATCTTGTGGGGCAAAGAAGGTGGATATATTATTTGTCTCCATTTGCAACTGAGAGAACTGAGGCTTAGAAAATCCACACACTTTGTCAGAGGCCATTCAGGCCTCACACTTAGGGCATCTGATGGCAAACAGTGCTCATTCCACTATATTTCACTTTCAGTCCAAACTTCAGTTGTAACCTATTCCGCATGGTCAAGAAGTCATTCATTCCCTCTGCATGGGTTAAAAAGCCCTCATTTATACATCTACTCACATATTAAAAATAAAATGTACTGAGTGGCTACCATGGGCTCTTCGGTGCTCTTCCAAATACTGTAGGGAAGAGTCCAGTCCCAGCTCAGCTAAAGTAAAAAATTCTCACTTATGTAGCTTTCAGGAATTGCCTTTTGAAAGCATATAGAGGAACTGGATCCCCAACTAACTGAGAGGACTAGCTACATTTTTAAAAATGTTTATAAGGCTCTTTTTTGCATGGTAATAATTAAGCTCAGGTTGTGCCAAAATAGCCACTTCGGTATTAAAAGAGAGCCGGTGAACATCTACTCCAAGGGTCTCATTTCCAGCTAAGACCTAGCTGAAATCAAGAGTTAGACGCTTAACTAACTGAGCCACCCAGGTGCCCTGTGATAAGCTTTAGAGCGAAACAACTTAGCCTAACTCTCTGTAGCACTTCCCCTCCTTGCATGGCCAAGGTTCCAATGAAATCAAGGCCTGCCATCCAGACATTCTTCCTTACAAAGAAGATGTTCTGGTTTGGCCACACACAGAGCCCCTGACCTTGAACACTGAACAACATGTTCTTCTGCACATTCTGCTTGATGGGAATATAGAGGGAGGATGGGCTCTATATTCCCAAGATAATGATAAACAGGGGCATTTAGGATGTGCTTATACAGAGTAGCTATGCAGTGCATACCATGCAAGTGTTATCTTCTCTCAGTGCAAGGGCCTGAGCCTTTATAAATGAGGGAAACTGACATGCAGAAGGGAAAAATACAGAATCATACAGCAAGTCCAGGCCTGATCAGAAAGGGATACAAGTGGCCCTGGCCGTGAGCACATGACAAGACAGGACAAAGAGAGCGCCGATCAAGTACCCGAGTGCTGGGCCTGAGGTGGTCCAGCTCAGTCAGCTACTTGGTCTCTGTGAAGTCCTCTGGGGACCTGGGTGACAGAGACAGCTGGATTGAGATTGAATTAGGTATTTTGGTTTCCTTGTCCCTAATTTGTCTCTAATCAAATCTTGGCCAATTAAGGTTCTCCCTGCCCACTCTTAGTTGAAGGCAACCTAACTAATGAGCCACATCTTTAGTCCTTGTCCTTAGTACTAAGATTATTGGCTCTAAAAGCACGCATGGAATGTGTCATGTGTGGGGAATAATACTCAGGGGACTCAATGGGCAGGCTACCAAGTCAGTTGCCGGTGACCTTTGATTAAGAAAAGTGCCTGAAAGTTAATGGGTCACCGATTTCAGGTCATTCTTGGGATCCTAGAATCATTCAATTGATTAAATATTTAATAACCAAGCCCTGGCAGTGGTAAGGGATGTATGTTTACCAGATGGTATGGTAGAGGATTAGAAACCAGTGTCCTGGAATGGAGGCCCTTGCTCATGTCTCCTTTTCCTTTTTTTTTTTTTTAAATGTTTTTACTTATTTCTAGGAGAGAGAGAGAGACAGCATGAGCAGGGGAGGGTCAGAGAGAGAGGGAGTGACAGACTCTGAAGCAGGCTCCAGGCTCTGAGCTGGCAGTCAGCACAGAGCCCGACGCGGGGCTCGAACCCACGAATCGCGAGATCATGACCTAAGTGCAAGTCGGACGCTTAACCGACTAAGCCACCCAGGCGCCCCCATGTCTCCTTTTCCTTTACAGGTAGGGATCACGGAGGTACCTTAAGTGTCATAGAGTGCTGTATTCTGTAGCACTCTTGTTAATATTTCTGCAATGAAATAAGCATGTATTACCACTAACTGGGGTATGTGTGGATGTACCTCTACATTCATGTTTATATATGAAAGCAAAACTCATATAATATAAAATGCTTTTCAAGAAATACCATATTTGTATATGCAACATGATTATTCTTAGGTTCATTCTGGGCATATGTCCAGTTGTTTTCTGAACAGCAAGGCGTAACTTCCACCCAATCTTCACCCTACAAAATGAGAACCTTAAGACTTTAGGAATTCTCCTTATCTGGAAAGAATACACACCAACTGAGTTGGGAGGGAGATGCGGGATGTATGAAGAACTCACTGATTTCTACAGAACCTCAAAAGGCCTTTGTTTCAACCAAAGCAGGATTCGAGTCGGCACTCCCAACCTTTGCACATTTTCAGTACTACAAGGAAAGGTTCCTTCATGCTTCCAGAGCCCAGTGCCATGCTTATCCTGCCAGTCTTTCCGCACTTATTTCCTCCTCCACTTCATCACCTTCTTGGTACTCGAAACTGCTACACTGGTTTATTTTTTCCAGCTGCCATCCGTCTTAGAAATTTCCACCGACCATCTTCCCATGAATAGAGAAACCTGTGTCTTGTGTTCCTCCAAGCATTCTTGGGTTCTGGAGGAGGCTTAGAGCAAGGATAAAGGGTGTGGTTATTTGCATACAAACCCCTAAAACTGGAGTTTAGCCTTTGAGGATTCTGAACAAGTTCTGAGTGCATTGGAAGGTTTAAAAAAAAAAAAGAAAGAAAGAAAAATCAGGACACATAGGACCTGTTAATCCAGAGTTTCTTAATCCTGGCCCATGGACTCTTCAGTGGTTAATGACTGGACTTCCAGAAATCTGTTGGGCCCCTGTAATTAGAAACAACAAAGTATATATGAGTGGGGGAAAAACTCGCATTTATTTCCAAAGGATTCTGTGATTGCAGAGGATCCTNAAATAAATAAATAAATAAATAAAAGAAAAAGAAAGAAAGAAAGAAAGGAAAAAAATTAGCAAACTAGAACGGCTAGAGGTTTGGGGTTTCAATCAATCACTATCTCCTCCTATCTAGATTTCTGCTTTTCTCCTAGAATGAATGTCACTTAACGTTGGAAGAGACCATAATGGTCACTTAGTTCAACCTCTGCACACTACACAGATTTCACTACTGTTCCCTATTCCTTTCTGCCACAGGTTCAGACATGGTTTTAGCTTAAATGATTTCCTAGACTGAGACCCAGAAATTCAGTGGCAGCAACGTCTATGGCCAGAGAGTTTTCAGGTATTCCTCACTTGCATTCAACAAAGACAACCCTTAAGAATTGGAGCAATAGAGATACTGCATTTTCTCACTAATAACTGAGTATGGGTATCCCTTGCTTTTCAAAATTTGATTTATACCACTTCGCTATTAGAAAGGCCTACATCCCGTTTTCGTTAACTGAAAGAAATCTGGAAAGGATTTTCCCTATTAGAGATTAAGGCAAAAAGGGAAAGTAGCGTTCAGCATTTGTCTTGTAATGAGCCACGTTACAGAGGCAGCGCGCACCCTGAGCAGTGAGAGTGGCTCCACTCAGCTCCTTCCCGGCAACTACCCTCAGCATCCCAGCATCCAGCTACCATAGATTTGAACCATGTCTGTGAGTATCTGGGCTTATCTTGATTTATTCTGTGCATGAGTTAGTAAGATGTGTCCTAAGGTATTAAAGAAGCTTAAGAGAGGGTGGTTATTTTTTGGGTCTGGGAAACACAGATTTTCCATCTGGTGCACCATTTCCTGGAGGCATGGGGTGGAATGGCCAACGGCCTTCAGAGCAATAAGCCCACGTTTTCTTGTGACCCCTGGGTCACATTCTTCCCCCACGTCTCTGCACCTGTGAGAAAGGCACACAGCGGTGGTAGAAAATACAAAGAGAATGTGAACGACCACCAGAAGTGGATGGGAGAGCAGGTTCAGAGCCTGATCTGACAAAACACCACTGCATTTCAAAAAGGAAAGATTCCTTCTACTCCCTTCTCTCTTCCTCCTCATGGAGGGGCAATGAGCCCACCACCCCCAGGGCCCCGGTCTTCCTCGCCCTGGTATGATGCCAGCACCCCACATGGGGAGTCTTCCCGGAATGCCAGTGATAGGTCCTCCTTCTCCCAGGATGATGCCGGGGGGGAGGGGTGGGGAGGCTGCTTCTGGAATGAGGGGCACCTATGGGAGGCCACGTGCCAGCGATGCCTGGGCCCCCAGTGACGAGACTTCCTACCAGTCCCACTCTGAGTCCCACTCTGAGGGTGCCAACTAGACCAGACAGATAAGGAGAGACAGGAACGACATTTAATCCATTTTTCTTCACCAGGAGATCAAGGCGCTGTGACTCTGTTTTCTAACAGCCGGACAGGGAAGTCTCACTTCCCCTTCCTATCAAAGAAAGAATAGTTTTGGCAAGGAAGTAGTGAGACAGAAAAAAACAAAAATCGAAAAGCAATTTGCATTTGTATTGTGAAATGTGAAAACCACGTATTCAACTGTTTTAGTTTAAAAAATGTTTTTCCCATATAAATGAATGGCACTTGCTTCTTCAGTGTATGCCAGTTGGGGTTAGGAAAGTTTTTATGGCAATGCTCTATTTCTGGACAGCAGGAGAAACCCACGATTCTATTTTTTTACTGATAAGATTTAGACACTTAACTGGAGTTACTATTTTCCCCAAAAATCTCTGTCCTGAGGGCTATGTTTTGTGTTCTTCCAATAGTTTCTTACTGCTCTCCACTGTCACGACCACCTCCCCAGTTCAAGCTACTTTTATCTCCGGCCCTCGGCCCAGTGAAAGTGTCAGCTCACCTGGTCTCTCGGCTTCCTCCCTGTCCTTCTCTGGTCCATTCCCCACACAGCAACATTGCATGCTAATCACAACGTGTGACTTTCCTCTTCTAAGTCAGTCTGTAGCTCCCCCTGGTATTCACACAAGAATCTAAACTCCAGCACCCCGGAAGGATCTGGCCCGGACTTCCCGCCCTCACTCTTTTCCATTGCAGCACCTCTGGGGGCCACCTTCCCACATCAATTGTCTTATTGACCAGGCGTCCCATTTCTCACTGCCCTTCTGGTATCGACTAAATGACCTGTCCTCAGTGAGGCCGCCCACCTGGTCTACAACACCCTCCTCCACACCCAGAAGTTAATCGTAATGTAAGCCTCATATTTATGACCTTCATTTATTTGTCACTATTTTATGTACTTTTTTTTTTCTATTCCTTGTCGTGTTTTTGGTTTTGGTTTTTGGCCTCAGATGCAGAGGTTTAAATTCAACATTCTTCTCAGACTTCCGGTTCTTTTATTCAGTGAATTCTCAGTACCTTCTCTGCCCTCTCTCTGCTCCCAGCATCCTTCCCTCACCCTTGTTCTGTGTTTTACGTGACCTTCTTATATTGAATTAAGGTGAGTGTTACTTAATAGTAGTAATTTGCGACCTTTGTAAAATATGTGTTAATTGACATAAGGAACTAGGAATTGTCCTGGTTTATGTCTTAACCTGCTTCGGTACCAGTACCATTTTTTAAAATTTTAACATTTAAAAAAATCTACCCGAGGACGCCCCGGGTGGCCCAGTCGGTTGAATGTTGGACTTCAGCAATTCACGAGTTTGGGCTCTGTGCTGACAGCTCAGAGCATGGAGCCTGCTTCGGATTATGTCTTCCTCTGTCTCTGTCCCTCCCCCACTCACACTCTGTCTCTTTCTGTCTCTCTCTCTCTCTCAAAAGTAAACATTAAAAAAAAAATCTACTCAAATGACTATGAGCACACCTCCTTTGTTTCTAATGGTTGAATCATGTTTTTGAGTTTGTTCACCCCATTTGACTTTTGTGGTATCCAGTAATGGACCATTACTTAGATTACTACAATGAACATTCTCATGCACGTCCCTTTGTGAGCCTACATGTCTCCATGATATGTTCACTCTGGGTAATGGGGTATATTTACCTTGAATTTGATTAAGTACCACCATAATTGCGGTTCCAGGCCAACCTCCAGTAATGTCTAAGGTTGTCTACGTCCGCAAGCTTCTGCCAACATTAACTTTCTATTTTTGCAAATCTCATGAGTACAAAGTGATATCTTATTGTTTGGATTTGTTTTTCCATCTTTCCCAAGAAGTTTGAGCCTCCCTTTATATGCAGGGCCATGATGTTTGAGTGGACACTATGTACAGAAGAGTACCCAGTCAAGAATGTGAGTGGGAGCGGAGATCCAAGCCCTGCTCTGCGTGCCTTGGGGAACTAGAGGTATCCACAGAAAGGGCAGACTTTTGCTAATTTTCACTAAAGCAATGTATGGGCTAGTACTAGTCCAGATCACATACTTATTAGTCACTTAGGTTTCACATTCTGGGAATTCCTTGCTCACATCCTCTCCCCTCATTACATTGAAGGTCTTGTAACTTCTTGTTAATTTTTAGTCATTACTTGTGCATTATAAGCCTTTTTTGGTTTCGGACATTGCACATTTCTTTTACAAGTCAACTGTCAAATTTGTCTATGATATTCTTTTAACAGAACTTCTTAATTTTGACATAATCAAAAAACGTTTTCTTTCTTCATGTCTTTAAATTGTAGGAGTTAGCTTAAATCTTTCCCCAACTTTAACTCACAAGTGTATTTTCCTGCCTTATTTTGTATTAACTTGATAGTGTTTCACATTTAGATATTTAATCTTTGTGGGATCTGCCTTTCACTTTGATGTAAGGTAATCATGTGACTTTAATTTTCTCCACATTCAAGGACCCTTTTTCTTACAACATTTGCTTAGCAGTCAGCTTTTTTTCTTACTAACTTATAGTGTTGTTTTGATCACATAATTAGTTGTCTCTGAGCTCACTGTGTTGTTCAGCTGGTCTATTTGTTCATGGTCATGTCCTGCTCATGCTAAAACCTCAACCGTTGTACTATGTTACTTTGTATATGTCTTTGTACACAAGGCTTTTTTTCTTTTTCTTTTTTGGCTCTATTGTTCAAAATTACAGATTTTCATGAAATCTTCCCAAGAAAATTTTAGAATATGATGTACGATGTTCCTCAACATACTGAGCTGGAATTTTAATTAAGATTTCATTGAACTTAAAGAGTATTTGGGAAGAAAATTAACCTGTTCACATTCCAAAGTCTAAAAGGAGAGATTCACTCCATGACAGACTGTATTTTATTTTCTTTTAACAGATATCTAATTATTTCTTAAATGAAATACCATGTATTTATTGTTAAACACAAATATCTTATAGTTTGCTAGCAATTGTGAATGTTATTTTAGTTTTATTTTAATATTGAGCTAATTTGCCATTGAAGAAAAATACGATTAATTGTTCTTAATTAATTTTGGAATTTTACATTATGTATGTCAATCTCATGAAATTATAAATTCTAATAATTGGCATATTAATTCTATTGGCTGTCCTAGGCAGACTATCATGTTATTTGCAAACAATAAAAGATTTATTTCTCTCTTACAAACTCTTATATTTATTGTGTTTCTTTTCTTACAACTTTGATCAGAATTATTGTCCTGTGTGAAGCAGTAGTTAGTGGTAGTGATGATGGGCATCCCTGTCTCAGGTCTATAGATCTGTTACTAAGTATAAATTCTGTTGTAACTTCTAGTATATAGCTTTTACGAAGCTCAGCAAGTATTCTATGCCTAGTTCCAAGCTTATTTTAAATTATAAGTAAATTTTGCATTTAAAAGCTTTCTTTGCCTTTAACTTGAAAAACAATGTTTGGACTATACTGGAATTAAAATAAAAGAAAAAAATTTTCAATGCTTTTTAACTGTCTTTTGTGTAATAGAAAATTTCTAATTTTTTTTTTTACTCTTTTTTTATACAACAATAATAGACTTTCTGGTGTTGAACCATCCATGCATTCCTGACCCAAACTTTACTTTCATGATGCAATTTTTTAAATATGCTTTTGAATTTTTATTTCTATGCTTATTTTTATATCCTCTTTTTTTTTGATCAATTTTAACAGAGGCCTTGCTTATTAGTATTTCCAAAGAATAGCCTTTTCATTTTGTTTTCTAAATATCTTTGTCATTTATTTCTGCCCTTATTTTCACTATCTCCTTGTTATCTTCCTTGGGCTTATTCTATTGGTCTTTTTCTAAATTTTGAGTTAAGTGTTTAGCTTAAGTTGTTTTCCTTTTAAGCTCTTCTTCTTCTTCGATAAATATATTTAAATATATAAATTGTCTACTCAGTACCATTTTAGCTGTGCCTCACAAATTTTGTTGTAATATTTTTATTCAGTTCTAAGTATTTTATAATTTTTCTTAAGATAACTCAAGAGATTTTATATTATTTTAGAGTCTGGACATATAGTAGTTTTTTTGTTATCCTTTCAAAGTTTAAAAAAATTTTTTTTAAGTTTATTTATTTTTGGGAGAAAGACAGACAGAGGGTGAGCAGGGGAAGGGCAGAGAGAGAGGGAAACACAGAATCTGAAACAGTCTCCAGGCTTTGAGCTGTCAGCACAGAGCCCAACACAGGGCTGAACTCTGAACAGCGAGATCATGAACTGAGCTTCAGTCAGACGCTTAAGCGACTAAGCCACCTGGGCGCCCCTCCTTTTAAAGTTTTCTAATTGTGTTGCATTATGACTCTATGACCCAAGCTGCCAATGACCTCATCACCAACATGTATACACATACACACCCAGAGAAATTTATGACATAATTGGTCTCTCCAGAGAGATTTGAAAGAAGTTTGGGCTGTACTGTCTAAAGCATCACTATGCTTACAGTAGATGTTCAATAAACACTTACTAATGATTAAACAAACATAGTATATACATGTAATTTTAAGGAGTAGAAATTAATGTGGGTATATTTGCATGGGGTATTGTTGAGTAATTATATTGATTTCTAAGCCATGGAAGAAAACCAGTATCATTACTTTGGTCATAACGTATAATGGTCAGATCTATCAAAGTGAATCATCAATTATTGATAGGTTTATTATCTAGTTTGGCACCATCTAAATCTTTTACTTTGCCATTTCTCTTTTGTTCTTAACTTTACAAATACTTTTCCTTAGAACTTAATGAGATGTTGCTCTTTAGTAGTCTATACTTGCCTGGTACATAGTTTAGCTTAATAATTATTTGTAACTATTTATTGAATGAATGACAAAGTAGCCAGGAAATAAGAGCTAAATTGTTTCACAATAAACCAGCCATTTTATTCATTTAAAAAAAATTTTAATGTTCTTACTTCTTTTTGAGAGAGAAAACACGAGCGGGGAGAGGGGCAGAAAGAGAGGGAGGCACAGAATCCAAAACAGGCTCCAGGCTCCTAGCTGCCAGCACGAACCCAACGTGGGGCTCAAATCCATCAACAGTGAGATCATGACCTGAGCTGAAGTCATACACTTGACAGACTGAGCCACCTAGGGGTCCCAGCAATAAACCAGCCATTTTAGCAGATGCTTACTGAGCCCGGCCTATAAACCCTAAGTCATTTCTGTTTCTAAATATATCAGTCTTACTTACAGCCCACCTGTATCTCAGTACCTGAGGCCTTCCTTTGACCATTGGAATTCATTTTGCCTACACCTGAGGCTGGCCAGAAGTTCCAGGGAATTAATCTCCCCCACCCCAGAAGTAACTTTTAACCAATTATTTTTAAATTTATAGGCACAATTTACATATAACCATTTCAGCTTTCTCACCCCTTGGGTAGGCTAACTCTAAGGTGTGTATTCTATATAGTTTAAGGGAGGGTATGGCCTGGAAAGTTTGGTGAAGGTAGCACAGATAAAAGTGTCACCTGAGTCTTGAAGAAATAAACCAGGTTTCTTATAAATTGTAGTTTAAACCATCATAAATCAGTATGCAGATAGCATTCTTTAAACCTAAAATAAACACCTTCACTCTAGGAGAAATGGTAGAGAAAGGGAGTTTAAATGGGTCAGCTCCAGAGCCAATAGGCCTGACTCTATCATTTACTAGCTGTGTAACCATAGACAAATTACTTAATCTCTCCAAGCCTTTTTTTTAAAAATGTTTTTATTTCTTTTTCAAAGAGAGAGAGAGAGAGTGAGAGAAAGAGAATGAGTAGGGGACGACCAGAGAGAGAAGGAGACACAGAATCCCGAACAGGCTCCAAGCTCTGAACTGTCAGCACAGAGTCCAACACAGGGCTCAAACCCACAAACTGTGAGATCATGACTTGAGCTGTAGACAGCTTAATCTACTGAGCCACTCAGGTTAACTCTGAACTTTTTTTTTTTTTTTTTTTTTTTTACATTTATTTTGAGAGAAAGAGAGAGACAGAGCATGAGCAGGGGAGGAACAGAGAGAGAGGGAGACACAGAACCTGAGGCAGGCTCCAGGCTCTGAGCTGTCAGCACAGAGCCCAATGTGGCAGTACAACTCACAAACCGTGAGATCATGACCTGAGTCAATGAGTCCTGAGACCTGAGTCAGATGCTTAAGTGACTTGTGCCACCCATGTGCCCCTTTTTAAATTTTTTAAAAGATTTTATTTTAAGTAATCTCTAAGCCCAACATGGGGCTTGAACTCACAGCCCTGAGATCAAGAGTCACATGCTCTATTGATTGAGACAGCCAGGTGCCCCTCAGCTTTACTAATCTATAAAGTGTATTTACTTTTTAAGGAAATTATGAGGACTCGATGAGCAACTACGTGTAAAGCACTCAGAATGATCTGTGGGATAACTACATACTCAATAAATTTAAGATTATTATTTTTATTATGAAAGTAAGTTTTTTTTCTTTCCACTCCACTGCAATGGCTTAATAAAATTTTTGTTTAAGGGCTAGCAAAGTACATGGGATAGCAGGCAAGTGCCTAGAACCTTCACAATGGCTATAGGTGCCTAGCTTTTCTCTACAAGTGTGTGGTGACAGCTGGGGGAGATTTGTTAATACAAATATTTTTCCTTTGAACTCATTATAGCCTCCTTTGGTAATCTTGGGCACTTTTGTGGCTTTGGTTACCATATATACCTTGACAGGTCCCAATATATAATTCTTCCACTCACTGAACTTCAGATTTGTAGATCTAGCTGCTTAGTAGATATTTCCTGGAATCTCTAACCCAACAGATCCCAAACCAAACTCCTTATCACACATACAGACTTTTCCCATTCATAGGTTCAATCTCAGATGTGAAGTAAGGCCTAGGGTTGATTCAATTAACTAATTGGCTGGGCTAGTCCTTATTTCCCCATAAATCCATTACAAATTAGAAACGATAG
Organism: Crocuta crocuta; assembly: GCF_008692635.1. Classification (NCBI taxonomy): domain Eukaryota; kingdom Metazoa; phylum Chordata; class Mammalia; order Carnivora; family Hyaenidae; genus Crocuta; species Crocuta crocuta. Next base: position 6,132,244 of record NW_027527930.1, on the reverse strand, counting down.
TCTTTACAAAATAGAGAAGAGCATTCTTCAGTCAAGGATAAATAAAAAGCCATGTGTCCCGTCTAGAATATTCAATCAACTAGTTCAAGATATTCCCTACCATCCACCTAGCCACCAAATCCAGGAACTTGAAGGTCATCATAGATTTCTTCTCTTCCCTCGCTATCTCATTACCCACAGTCTTTTTATCTTTTTATTTTATTATTTTATTTTATTTTATTTTATTTTATTTTATTTTATTTTATTTTATTTTATCTTTATATTTATAGAGAGAGAGAGCTTGAGTGGGGAAGATGGGGGGAGAGTAAGAGAGCCAAATCGGGAGTCAGCCGCTCAACCCACTGAGCCACTCAAGCGCCCCTCCCTCCATAGTCTTTTTAAAATAAATCACCTTGCTTTCTATTTTTTAATCTGTTAACAAATCTTCAAATACATGTTGGGTTTTTCTTTCCCTGTTTTACCTTCTCAGCTTCAGGTGTTCATTCAACTGCTCCCAAGCCAGTCCTTTGACCTTTGGCTTGGGCTCAAGTCCCTCCCCCACCTGGTTGCCTGATAACCTAATTGGAATGCAAATCTGATCAAGTTTCTACCCTTGACCAACTGGCTTGAATGATTCCTCTGGCCTGCAGTATACTTAAAGGTCCTATGTGACCCTGCCCTCACTGCTTCCTTTACAGCCTCTGTTGCCTTCTCACTTTCTGTTTCAGTAATACTGCACTATTTTATGCATTTTTCCTTTCAGATCTGTTTCATGACCTGGCAGTTTTGCTTGTGCCTGTAAGTGATGGCCACATAACTCCCACTCACCCTTCAAGGATAATCTCAGCTAGCAACTCTCTAGAAAGCCCTCCTTGACTCATTCAGGCCAGGCTAGATGAGAGCTCCCATGGATCCCCAGTACACACCTCATCCAATTATTTATTGCACTATATTGACAAGACATATTCCTTCCCACCACCTGGGTGGCAAATGTCTCAAAGTCAGGGGTTTTCTGTCTTGTATCTGTAGCACTACACTTGAATCATCCACAAGAAGCATTTCATGAATGAGGTTGAGGAAAATGTGGCCTGAAGATGTCCAAGCAGAGATGAATCAGAGGTTCTCAACACAGGCTGCATATAGAAAACATCTGGAGAACTTTAAAAAATATGGCTATCAATGACCCACACTCACACTAGTCCTTTTAAACCATTGGGACAGAGGGCTAGGCATTTAGACACCTGAAACTCATGTGATAATGTGCAGGTTGAGGCTGGGAACCAGTGGGTTAGATGATCACTGGACAAGGTTTTGGAGAATGGTATGCTAGAGAGAAATGGAAGTATTTCTGCTTTAGGCACTTTTCATTCATGAAACTCTGTGGGATGATTGCTGGAATTATACTTATTGGCTAATTTCCTCAAAATATTCCCCATGCATTATAAAGGTTAGCTCGTTTTGCCTTGCGTGCAGGTAACTTAGTTGGCCAGCCCCAATAACCAAAGTCTGGGTCATTCGAAGGAATTTATGCTCTTGAAGGAGCACTCACCACAGAAGCACATGTGTTTGTTTAAGATAATGTCTAAAAAAATTAGCAATGGGAGGAAAAGGAGTGGGTTTTAGTGCTTTATAGACTCATGTCATGATATTAGAGAAAAAAGTCTCTTAATACTTCCTGATTCTCTTGAAGTGCCACATTTGCAATCTTCCCACTTATTTTATTTGCCAGATTGGGCATTGGATTTTCTTTCTTTTCTAATATCTGTGTATACTGTGACAGAGAGACAATGCTACACATTGATCTTAGAAGTTTTTAAATTACTGGGAGTTGGAGTAAGTTCTACATGGAATAAGAAAGGTTGGTTTGGGATATTAGTGTTTGTGGGAGCATTAAATGACTATAGTTTATAGTTTTTCCATTAAGAGTGATTTCTTTTTTTTTTTAATAGTTTATTTTTGAGACACACAAGAGCATGGGTGGGGGAGGGACAGAGAGAGAGGGAGACAGAATCTGAAACAGGCTCCAGGCTCTGAGCTGTTCGCACAGAACCTGATGCGGGGCTCGAACCCACAAACTGCGAGATCATGACCTGAGCCCAAGCCGGGGGCTTAAATGACTGAGCCACCCAGGCTCCCCAAGAGTGATTTCTAAGAAAAGAAGTAAGCTTTGGAGAATAATATGAAAATAGGAAAAAATAGAAGGAACTTCTTTCGAAATGATCAACTGTTAGGAGAAAAGTACCCTACAGTCTTGCAATCTCAAAACTAATATTCAAACTCTCAATCTCTTTGCTTAAAAAAGTTTAATAAGCTGTAAAATAAATACACTTCCATTAAATATTAAATAAATTATTTACAACTTGAAAAAATACTTTTTATCTCCATGCATCTTTATGTACAGAAATAAGACTTAGCATAAAAAGCGACAATTCAAAGTTTAAAACCATCAGAACGAAAAGGTTCTGTTTTCTTATAATCCACCGAAAAGAGGAACCAACTCATCACTTGTGGTTGTGACTTGGCAGTGACTCCGATCCGATACCCTGTTCAAAAATAAAATAAAATATTAGAGATAAGATCTATTTTAATAGAGCTTTAAGAAAATATCCAAAAAATCAGGGATCAAAATTTCTGTCTATTTCGAATGTCTTGTGAAAAATGCTAAGAGCTTTTCAGAGACAGACTATCACTTGGACTTGGATTCCGCTTTCACACCTCCTTTGGTTACAGGCCTACTTAGGTGGAGGACTGCATATGCTGAAGGCTGTTTCATCAGATTCTGCTTAATAAAATTCAACATTCACGGGAATTCGTTTTCCTAACCAAATCTGTGCAGTGACATAATTAAAAAGATTAAGTGGCATAGTGTATTTGCGATATACAGTTAATTTGGGATAATTAGTACCAAGGGCATAATAATAGTAGCTACCAGTTAATAGCAGCCCCTATGTGCCAGGCAAGCATATTCCTTTTCCAAAAGTCATTTCAGACCTAGTTTGAGAGATCTCAGTTGCACTAAAGAACCAAAAGGTACCTTTATTCATGTTGATGGTCTTAGCCAAAGATCAATACAATAATAAATTTCGCTGCAGTAAGTACTGAGTACAGCACTGGTGTGGGTAATTAGCTATTTCATGAGTTACTGAGCTAGCATACTAATTCTGGAATAGGCTCAGAACACAATACTTGTGCTCAACCAATGCCAAGCCTAGTGTTTCTCCAAGCAGCTGCAGTGTTCACTAAAAAGAACTACTGGATGGCAGGAGATTTAAGGTTTGGCTTAGGAATATGCATATTTAAACGGCATCTCAAGTGATTCTTAAACCCATGAAGGTAGAGTATCGATGATTTAAGGATGTGACATCTTTCGGAAATGTCTGAGCAAATGGAGTTCCTTCTCCTGACCAATTTTAAATGTGTCCTCCATCTCATTGCCTCCTCTTCCTCTTTAGCTGTCCACTGTAGTGATGAATAGTTTTATTCCTCTCTATATAGTTCCTCACCTTTCCTACAATGTGCTAAACTCTACCTCTTCACACACACACAAAATATGAACAAGAACTATAATATATCTTAACCAAGATATCTCGCAAATTTGTACCGCCTTCCCCCTTCCAATTTCCTGTCTTTAAAAGGATATTCATCCTGTTCTTGCCACTTTCTTATGTTTGTGGTTGTGCAGCTGACTTGGCTCTCCACCGCGTGAGTTCAACCTATCATTCCAACCTCCTCTCCAACACCCATCTGAACGAGGCCATTTTTCTATCTACTAAACATTAATTTCTTTGAGAAGAGGATCTGTGTCTGTCTCATCTTTACATCTCTTAGGACCCCGTCCATCTCATAGTATTAATCTTCTTCTCCCTTCATAATTGCTTATCCCAATTTCTTCAGTCTTTTGAGGCTCACTTCCAATGCCTACATACAACATCCTGCCCTGCTCCCTACACACACCCCATGGTCAACACTTTATATTTTCCATTTTCTCCTTCACTCCCCATGTTCCCTTCAATATGACACAGCTCACTGGCCCTAGCATTCTGGTTCCTTATACTATTTTCTATCTACTAAACACTAACTTTGAGAAGAGGATCTGTGTCTGCCTCGTCTCTACATCTCTTAGGATACTAAGGACATAGCCCTTTCTCACTAGTGAACCCATCTCATGCTCAAAAACAAGACTTTCATGTTCATAGTGTCTCCATAATTGAGGACAGTTACTTTCCTCACTTTCCTTGAGATAACAGATGCTGTAGTTTTTCAAAATTATAGGATATGATCTAAAGTTTAAACCCAAACCTTTATCATTCATTACCTTCAGCTATGCTATGGCATGTGCATTTCCATTTTCTTGTCGAAGTTTCTTTCGTTCTTCAGCTTCTCCTTCATATTCCCTGAAGTATCGTTTTCGAAGCCTTCAGAGAACAAGATATTCTACGGTCATCAAAGTTCTACTCATCTCCATTTTGACTGGGGTTTTTGTGAGTACAGGGAATTCCTTTCTGTGAGTCCCTCTAGACCGTTATGCTGTATTATGCACCAAACCAAAACTTAAACCCAGCTCTAAAATATTTTACAACTGTTCTTTTCAAGGGGGTGTTCATGGTGACTTTATATGAACATATTCCCAGAGTACTGAGATTTAAGTAGATATACCTTGAGACACAAACTTTCAAATGGCATAGAACACATTCGTGTGTGTGTTTGTGTGTGTGTGTGTGTGTGTTTAATAGCTGACACACGATATTAGCAATTCAACAAGTCTATACATTATGCTAGTCTCCCCACGAGTGTAGCTACCATCTGTCACCATGTAACACTTTTACAATACCATCGCTATATTCCCTGTGCTGTGCCCTTCATTCCCGTGACTTGTTCACCCCGTACCTGCAAGCCTGTATCTCCCACTCCCCTTCACCCACTTTGCCCATGTCCCCATTCCCTCCCCTCTGGCATTGCCAGTTTGTTCTCTCTATTTATGGGTCTATTTCTGCTTTTTGTTGGTTTGTTCATTTGTTATGTTTTTCAGATTCCACATATAAGTGAAATCCTGTGGTATTTGTCTTTCTTTGTCTGACTTCCACTTAGCCTTATACCCTCTTAGGTCCATTCATGTTGTTGCAAATGGCAAGATCTCATTCTTTTTTTCCTCAACACTTAGCACAATTACCATGTGCAAATGGAGGAAGAAAAAGATGGTAGAATTTTACTAGGGAAGGACTTTACACGTGTACAAATTAACTGAAATGGTTACATTTTTTTCAAACAAGCTTACAAAACAAGTTGGGTTTTCTTTATGCCTAAATATAACAACTACTTCCTTTTAGATTTATTTATTGTTACTTTCTATTAAAATTCAATTGTTTAGAAATGTCTTGGTATTGTACAAGAAATTCTCTTTTGGGTAGGTCTTTAATCCATCTACTAACTCTTCCTACTAAAATCGTAAAAACTTTGACATGATGTTCGGGAAAAAATTCAATGCTGAAAAAAGGGCAAATTGTGGCTTGGGCTAGTGTTTGATATATGTTTCAAACACCAGAATATGGGAGAAAAGTCACTGCTTACTTTTAAGAGTGCCAACATGACAAAAATTTTTCCATACTTTTCCAAAGGAGTATTAAATATTTCACCCTAAACAACCACAAGTTTAAATAATTATTTCAAAACATCTTTCCTATCTGGCTATTTTTTTCCCTTCCATCTTTCTCTGTCAAACAATAATGATTTGTCTGAGAATATTTTTCCTGGACACATTTGCATAACTGGCTTGAGGTGCTAACAGATCAAAATAATTTCCAGGGTGTGTAAAACAAATTCAAATCACACATCAAACTCTATGTGCATCATAAAACAGTTTTTTATGTGTCTTTTTTATCATTATCTAATCTGCATCTTAAATAATAGTAAACAATGGCAGAAGATAACTCCTTGTTTTCTGAATGGCAGGAGTGGTAGATCATGCACACAGTCCAGTTGTTAAAGTAATTTACCAAGACCTAAAATTAGAATAATGAGTCTAGTGCTTTTCCCAAGCTCTAGTAGCACATGAGTCATTATAGAGCCATTCACGCCCTCCCCCAGCTTCCTTCATTCAGTGACTTCTGTCTGACAGACAATGCCATTTTGACATACCCACCAGTGCCTACTACCAGGAACAGTCTACTTCTAACATTCATTGGTCATGAAGTGTGATGATCTGTTATTATGAGCACAGGGCAGATACTGCAGGAGTAGACAGTAACCGAATTGTCTCTGCTTCCTACACCACGCCCATGTGGAGGAAATCTTTCTTTTCTTTCTTTCCTTTCTTTCTCTCCTTCCTTCCTTCCTGCTTTCCTCCCTCCCTCCCTCCCTTCCTTCCTTCTTTCTTTCTCTTTCTTTTTTAGTAATTGAGTTCCCATATTACCTTTGACAATTACAAAGTAGGCATAAGCTCTATGCAAATCAGAGCCACGCTATGACATTTCTAACTCCAAATTCTGCATTTTAACAAAGGCAGATGTATCTTTGCTTGGCTCCTGGTTTGAAGCTTTTTGTGATTTTTAGTGCCAAAGCAGAATCTCTGACAACCTACTGTGAACCAGAACCAGGCTTTCATTAGACTCTGGGAAGCTTCCTGAAGCTTAAAGATATTCATAGTGGATGGATACCAATAGGAAGTAGCCATGAGTTCCAATAGGACATGAAACACAACCATCCGTTTTTAAGTTCAAAAAATTTCTAGGCTTTTTGAAAAAGAACTTTACATATGAAGTTTCAATGGTGGCCCAAGTAATAGAAATTCTGACCTAGTTCTGTGATCTCTGTTAGTGAAGTGTAAACATACGACCAAGGATTCCACGTCACCCGTAGAAGAATTCAGCTAAAATAGGATCTAGTACCTTGTGATAGCACACTGAAAATAAACCAAGCTGCTATCATTTTATTAGGAATCTTTAAGTTATGCCATACTCACTGGATTGTAATAACAGCAGCAATGGCTGTGAAGCTCATGGCAGACACAAAGGCAGCTATGGCGGCTAAAGTGATTTTTGATAAATCACCGTCGACTGTGCTGTGGGTCTTCATGGACTTTTCCCCACACCGCTCACCGAAGTAATCCTGATGGCATCTGGAAACAACCCACATTCAGAAATTAATAATAATAACTGAAAGCATTCTATATATTTTAGCACTTAATTATAACACTCAAAAAAAAAAAAAAAGGCATGCCATCGATTCGATTTGTATTTCAATGAGAATGCATTCAGGCCAAAGATCTATTAGCATAAGAACAAGTTGAGATTAGTTTGGGTGTGATATTCCAGGAAGACACACCTTCTCATTCTTTGTGCCCCTTTTATGACCAACTGATGAGTTCAGTGACTTGTTATGCAGAGAATACATTCCACTATCATTTAATGTGCTAGTGGCTTTTGAGGGCAGGGAGGACAGAACATATGTGAGGAGTATCTTTAGGTACTAAAAGGTTTTTTAAACTTTTTATATATTTTTATTTATTTTGCTTTGTATATTATAAAACCAGGGGTCAGCAAACTGTAGCCAATAGGTCAAATGTGGCCATTTGCCAGGCTTTTATTTTACAGTGTGTAAAAAAAAAAAAGCCAAGGATGGTTACCAGGTTTAAAATGATTACATTTTTTAAATGGTTACATTTTAATTGTAAGTACATACATAATCTGGACCAGAGAAGCTTAAATTATTTGCCAGCTGGTCCTTTAAGAAAAACTTACAGACCCTTGACACTGGGTTTTCTGCATCTAGGTGGTTCAGACCTAGCGTTATAAACATAGATTTCTTTTTAAGTTTAGAAAACTTACTTGCATGTTACTGCTCCCAGGTGTTCTATATATTTGCATTCGCCATGAATACAGAAATTTTGAAATTCTGCATCACACGGGTTTTTCTTCTTTCTGTTTTTTCTGTTTTTTCCATTTTTGCCTCCTTTCTTTCTTTTGGGTTTATCTGAAGTTTTTTCACTTTCTGTTTTGTTTTTCATGGGCTTAACTACCTGTTCAACTAAAAAAAAATAAATATGATTTATTGACAGCAGTCTCTCTTCATCCTGCATATCATTTTGGAGACATGAAAGAAGTCCTAGCAGTGAGAGCTCATGGAGATGATAATCATTTTTCTCATTATTTAACCCAAATTCATACATAATAATTGGTTAAAGAGAATATCTGAGTGGTGTGGCACTTAAAAATCTGAACCTCCTCATTATTTTATTAGTTCAGAAACATATTTTGAATTTATTTGTACCAGTATTATTAATAGTATTTACCTGTCTCTAAAAAAATCTAGGAAATACCTTGCACACTTCTTGAATTTCTTATACAAACCAAGTTCTTGGTAATGAGCATTAATTTGATTAAACTCAGATCACAGTTGAATGCATTGTTATCCAGGTGATATAGATTAGGAAACTGAAGCTGAATGAGGACGAGTTATGTGCCTTGGGACATGCAGCTAGAGAATGACATTGCTGAGGTATCAAAACCTGGCATTCCCCCATCCTATGTTTTCTATTGGATAGGTCAAAACTACTGATTAACCTCAGGCTTTAGTATGATTTTATTTATGCATCTCAGTCTTGTGCCCATTATCATAGTGGAGAATTACTGCGTGTTACTTGAGGGTGGAAAAAACAGAATTATATTAGAATTAATCAATTTTCTCCAACTCCCAGATTATGACGGATTCTAATTATTAATTATATGGGGCTCATCTCTGTGGTCAATCTATTTGAAAAAAATAGGAATCCAGAAATATTTGTACTTGATATGCTTCAGAGATTCATTCATCTTAACTCTTTTGATCTACAGCAACATTCATTCAGTGTTATTGCCATGCAGGGCATAGTTTACCCACATACTAAATATGGGAAGGAGGAGCGTTCATGTTGGAGATGCGTGTTTTGTTGTATCAGTACCTGCACAGGCTTATCTAAGCAAGTATTTAGCAAACATAACCTAGTGAAAGGAGGAAAAATGCCATAATGTCATAATACCATTAGTCATACTGGTCCTGCATAATGTCCCATTAAACAGAAAACATTAGAAATATAGGGAAGGGTATCAGAGATAGAACCCTGTGATTAAGGAAGCAACAAACAAATATTATGAGGATTTTAGCAGGTTATTATGACACAATAATAGTCAAATTAGGAGCGAAGTTTAACCGCTTATGCAATTTTTATATTGAACCTTTGATGATAAATACGCACAAGTTAGAATAAGTCCTCTAACAGAAAACACTTTAAATGAATATTACAGCACATTATCAGATATGGTGCACATTATCAGATATGTTGCAAATTGTAGACAGAGACGATGCTGAAGTGCTGCAACAGACATCAACCCCAGGGGTTCAACAGCCTTTCAAAGGAGCTCAACCATCAGTTTCCCTGTATTTCACAAGGCACTAGTCAGTTTCACTGCTAACAGTTTATTTGGCCTTTTGAAATGTCAATGGCTTGAAACATCTTTAAGAGAACAGTTTCTAATCTTACCCCTCCAAAAAGAAGTATAAAGGGAAACTCTTCCCCACCTCACATAAAAGCACAAGTTATTGAGCAAGGGGTCAAGTGGAGTGTTTCCTAAAGCTTTTCCCACTTGTCGCTTAAACCCAGGCACTGTCCCTGTGGTATCACCTGCTGTCCCTTCACCGGGTCTGGGAGGCAGACAGAGGGGGAGAAGTCAGGGAAACTAGGGTCAGGAGAGAAGGGGCATTATGTCCTGCCTCCATAGCGGGATGTTTCTAGGATATTTAGATTTACTGATGACGTCATCTGCCCTGAAACTCCAAAGTAATAGCAGGGTAATGAACAATACTTAACCTCTTACTTTGGTACTCTCATTTTAAGCAAATGTTCTTTTTTAAAGATCAGATAATAGCAAAAGAGAACAAAACTGTGGGTCATTATTATTTAACTAACACATGGAATCTGGGGTTAAATCATGACTTTAGCAATTTGAAATCCATGCATATTTGCTCTTTAATATTTCCAGAAGGTTATATTATTATTGTTGTTGTGTTTTAGAATCACCAGTTACTTAGAGTCACCAGGACTTAAAGTCACCAGGACTTAAAGACTAATGTCCAATTGCTCCTTCCCCACTACTTTGTTCTGTTCCCTTATTTGTGTTAAAATGCAGGTATTTAGGGAAGCCTAGCGGAGGGGAGTAGCCACAGAAGTTGGCAGCTGGTTGATTTCCATGCCTGCCACTCAGCATGGAGGCTGTGTGGCCGGTGGGAAAGAGCATAGGGTGTCCTCAAACAGTGGCATTCTCATTCTCGCTCAACTGCTAGCTTGCTATGGAACCTTGGACAAAACCACCTTCTCCAGTCAACATCTTTGTAAAATGCTAACAATTCCTACTTGTAAAGCAGACTAAACAGACATTAACCACTTTTAGAGCTCCAGACATATCAGATGTACCCACACACAGCTCCTTCCATCTCAGGTGGAAGCTTCCCCAAGGGATATGCAACACACATACACACAAGAAAAACACTCCAAGATCCAGGGAATGGCTTTTCTTTTATGAGCTTTGCTCATACATACACACACATCTTCTAGGCTATGTTTTTGCCTTATCCTCCACTCACCTCTGACTGAATCATCTATGATATAACCAGATATTTGTGGTTCGTTATCATACTCTTCTGCATAATCATAGTCGATCCCCGAGGACAGTTCCTTACTAGAAGTCACTTCACTCACAGGGGAAATCTCCCTTCCTGAGGACACTCCATTCCTCGGGGTGACCTCAAATCCATCAGCACTGTGGTCCCCAGAAAATGGTTCCCCTTTGCCTGAGGTGGTGTCGTTGACATCCAAACCGGCAGCATAATGGGCTGTGGGAGAAAGAACAAGGAGAGAAAAGAAAAGGTAAAGCAGAGTGAGTGCCTTTCTCACCAGTCAGCTGCGTTCAGGAGAAATGTTTATCTTCTGATATCAAAGCTGTTATTGCACATGTGCTATTGTTTGGGATTGAGTCACTTATGAAAGCATCTTCACATTTTGCCAACAAGCAAACTCAGCTGCTCCAATTTACAGAGCCTCTTTCATCGAGGTTTTCTTTTCCACAGATAGTCTCCATTGCCTTCCACACCAAATAATGCTGCCAAATGGACAAGTTCATCTAATTACGGAACAGGTAATGCATAGAGTCCCATCGCTTCACATGCCCAACGCCTTAGTGTTTGCCAGAATGACCCATTTGCATGGATGGGTTCTAGATATGAGTATCAAACTGTCTTAACACGTCGTCTCATTTTTAAAAAGGTCACACATGTAAACGTAACACAACATCAACGCTCTTTGATAGTAATGACTCGTACTGTCATTGTTTCATTATTCTTGTCCCTACCTAGGGAAGAAACTGGGGGGACAAGGTTAGATTCAGGGCCTCAAGTGTCAGGCCCCTGCTGTACCTTTCAGGTCTCACCGAAACAGCAACAGGGTGGTGCTTCTGCTTCTACCTGGGACGTTGTGAGGCCCTCTGGGAAGGTGAAGGTACAGTCACTCGACAGAGGAGACGGAGAATGTAGACAGGAGGCAGCGCTCTGGGTCCAGGATTTAACTACTCTAAGGTCTGCGGAAATCACCTCGCCTTTTTGGACTCGGTTTCTTTATCTGTAAAAGGTAGGACTTGGACCACAGGATCCCTGAAGTCTCCTCCAGGTGGACTAAAGCAAAAATTCAGGGACTCTCTGGCACCCTCTTCCTGACCTGGGACGTCAGAGGCACCTGCCCGCTTTTCTCCTCCTCCTCCTCGGCAATAACCTTAGGGAGGGAGCTGCCGCGGACGCCTCCCGCCGTGGGAGAAGCGCAGGCCGGCAGTTCGGAGCCGGGATGCCCTCACCTGAGCCCAGGATCAGGAGCGACAGCACCACGGGCGCCGGCGGCAGCAGCGCGGCTCTCATTGGTCCCTCGGCGCGGCGGCGGCGTCGCGGTCTCTGGGGCAACTCGGCGGGGAGACGCGGCTGGAACGGGAGGTGGCGGGAGAGAGAGGGGACGGGAGGGAGTGCGCGGCTGTGCTCGCCGCGCGGCCGGGCTCGGGCGCTGGGAGAGCGCCTAGAGCTCGCGCCGGGATCCCTGGGCTCCGACACGGGCGCGCGGGCCAAAGGTGTGCGAACGTTCCGGAGGCGCGGCGCGCACCTGCCGCTTTATAGGCCAGGCCGTGACGTCACGGCCGCGGCTGTGGGTGGAGGCGGGCGGCCGCACCAGAAGAGGCTACTACCCCAAAACCACACGCGGATGGCAGGCGCCCCACCTCCCTGGAGCGTGGAGAGCCACGGGGAGGAAATGGAAATTAAACCCTAGCTGCGAGCTGGGAACACGCCCGCTCCACATTCGAGAGTAGGAGTCGGAGAGCTAATACCTGACCGTCGGAAGTCCCACTTTTTCCAACCTCCTGAAAAACCTCCGTATAGACTTTGGTTGATCCTAATACTACAAATGGCAGGGATTGATTAGAAAGGCTCCATATTAAGATGTAAAAGTACTTTAAGGCTAAGAGTGACTTAACAAGGAGAGCCCGATGCCTTTTAACAGGGATTATGAAGTTCATTAAATGGCTAGAGAGAGCGCCCCCTAATGAGGAGCGGCTTTGTTTTTGACGGGCCCTTTTCTCAACCGAGAGCCCTTTCTTACCCACTGCTGGAAAGCGGCCAGAATTTCAAATCATCTCCCCTCCCATTTGTCTGTGTCCCAAGGGCCTTGTCAAAATGAGGATTTATTGACCATCTATTATTGCCGAACTACACGCTTCAAGGATTACCTGCACCATCTCGGTCAGTACCCTGGCTGGTTAAGAAGCATTTTCCCCTATTTTACAAGGAGGATGGAACACATCTGGTTATGGCAGAAGCCAGATGGATTTAAGTTCCTCTGACTCTAAAACCTCTCTCCACTCTGATAAAGGCATTTAGAGTAAACCGATCTTTGTAAAGAGAGCTTCTGAGAAGAACAATACTTGGTCCTAAGGAATAACCTCTGCTGGGAGAGTATTGGCATTTAAATGAAGAAGGTACCCAAGCCTGTGTACCGCAAATCCCAGGATAAAACCACCAGCTTTGAGGACCCAGCTAGGATCTGGGAGGGCAGTTAATCCCCATAAGAAGAAAAAATGAAGAGGGTCAATTCGACTAACTTTGATGTAGACACAGCTCCAGAACTGGATTTTCCTGGACTTGGAAAAAAAAAAATAGAAGCATTGTTCTCTCTCTCTAACTGGTTCCCTGTCCTGAAGATATGTCTCTCTTCCTTGATTCTTCCAGTAAAACAGCCCTTTTCAGAGTGTGGATCACAGTGCATCTATCCTAATTTTGGGAGACTTTTTGAAAGCTACTCACGTTTTAATGGCATGTGGAGGTAGTAGGCTAAATAATACCATACATTTAGTAGGATGAAATAGACAATCATGACTCATGCCTTCTCCCCTAGTCAACATTTGTTGAGAGTATATTTTGTGTCATCCACTTGTTTTATTTTTTTATGTGGGGGGCGGGGGCAGTAAAGAGAGCGATTAACTGATCACCCCTCCCTGCTCTCCAGAAGCTCAGGGTGGTGTGGGCCAGAAAAGTAATTCTATTAGATCAGATGCTAAGAAGGATTCGGAGTGCCATGGGAGACAAGGATGTGGTTTAGTTTTGCTCCTACCCCCTCCACAATGTCCTTCCCAGCAGAAAGTTTAAATAGAAAGAATATCTGTTGGCAAAGTATGCCCAAGAATGGAAAATAAGACTAGGAAGCTGACACTGCCCATCCCAGGGTGAAGCAGGGACCTGCACGGTCATCTTTGTCACTGGATGCAAAGATTCTGATTCAGACAGATTCAGAGCCTTGCCCACCGATTTCAAAAGATGGCAGTGATTTTGTTTAGAGTTCAGGCTGTGGCGCTGCTCTTCTCTCAGGCTTCGATTTTGTTCTTGTCCCATCGTTCTCTTTCCCTTACTCTTTCTTCTTAAGGGGGACAAAGGCGAGTTGTGCACATGTGTCCTCAGAAACGGTTCACTTAGAAGTGAAGGTGAGCTCTTTACACTGCAAGTTGGTTAGTCTTTTTCCAGCTGGAAACGTGGAGAGGGTGACGATTTCCGTTGGAATGGGATGTAACATAGAATTATAGGGGCAGATAGCTAGTGATTAGTATGAGCTTTAAATTCACACCAGTCGGGGATTCATATACACATTCCACCACATACTAAACCATCAAATATTTGAATGACTCCGGTTCCTCATCTGAAAATAAAAACAAAGCTACCTACCTTCTGTTAAGCAGATCAAATGAGATAAGATACATATGCAAGCAATCCAAGACCTAGCATCTGTGGAGGGATCAACAAATGGCAGCTATTATTATTATTAGCCTTGGCATTATGATAGTTACATTCTATTAATCACATTGAAGAACCAAGTGACTCTTATAAATGGAACTACTCACAGAGCAAGTGAAATAATCTCCTTCAGTATTTTCAAGCCCATGAACTTTGTACCTACTTCACATTAACACTAACCATTTTGAACATTTTATGGTCCATCATAGGGTACCATGGGGCGTCATAATGATTGCATCACAATGTAGCACCCCTGGTGACTCACAGCATGCTGGAATTGACTCACGAGAAGGAAACCTACCCTGCGTAGTGTCGGATCCTCTACATTCTGCACGCTAAGCAGAGACAAGGAGGAACAATTTCAAGAAATTCAAGTAGAATTCAAGTAGCTACTCTTCATTATACTGAACAGTTGATGGTTTCCACGCTTACTTTGAGACTATGGGCAGCTCTATGGGCCAAGGCTCCCAGCCAGCCACTCACTTTGAAGCCTAGTATCCAGATCCTGATAATATTTTATATGCAGAGAAGAAACAAACTCACTTTGAGTCTGCTAAAAGGTGTGCTATAGAACCAAAGAATAATTATGTGTTTGTTCGTGTAATTGATCTTGAGTTTCAGGCTGAGTAAGTATTATATCATGGTCATTTCACTGAGTCAACCCATGAAACCCTCAACTAAAATTAAGAAATTCTCTAATGTATAAGTAACATTTACTGTATTATTAACAAATGCATTAGCTCCATTTAGATGTCTATAATCTTCTACTTTTCACCTTGGAATTTATCCATGCTAAAGAATATATAATTCCTAGTTTCTTCAAAGCAGGCCTTACATGAATTTGATTGCTGGGTACCTTGACATACTAGTAAAATAAAAGTACTTGCCCTTTAAAACCTTAACACGATGGCTTTTGCAGAGCAATAATTAGCAGATGGGACTGAAAGCAGCAGACATTTTGATACAGTAGGAACTAGGTAAATGTAACATACAATTAACTGCATTTAAACACACGAGAAACGAACACTCTAGGTAGTTCATTTACTCATCAAATACATTTTGAGAACTAGATCCTCTTCCAGGCACTGGGGATAAAACTTTGGATAAGTCATAATGTTCTTGTTTTTAAGGACTTTGCATTCTATTAAGGAGAAACATATAATAAACAAGGAAAATATACATAAAATAATTTTAGGTAGTGATGAAAGGAAATAAAATATGTGATCTAGAGGACTTGGGATAGTAGAAGCAGATGATAAAAGGAAATTCAAGGTAGCCCCTACAGTTAAGTAGTTCACAGTTTCTCTCTAGAAAAAACAGGGCAGGATAAAATGGAGAGGAGTAGCTTACGGGATAATAACAACTGTGGAAAGCAGAGATAGGCAAGAACAAGAAAGAGAGATAGAGATAAGCATAGACAAGAAGAATGAGGGATGGTGAACAGATGGATGCCTTGAATAGAGGAGCCTCAAAAGTATGGAGGATTTGGGGACATTGCACAAGAATTCATTACAGGGGCGTCTGGGTGGCTCAGTCCATTGAATGTCCTACTTCAGCTCAGGTCATGATCTCACAGTTTGTGAGTTCGAGCCCCATGTAAGGCGCTATGCTGACAGCTAGCTCAGAGCCTGGAGCCTGCTTCAGATTCTGTGTCTCCCTCTCCCTCTGCACCTCCCCTGCACTCTGTCTCTCAACAATAAATAAATATTATTTTTTAAAAAAAAGGATTCATTCCACCTGTCACTTCTCAAACACTCTCTCAGCACTGCTGATCAGAGGTCTCCAGCTCTTAACCAAAAGTCAAATAAACAGAATCACCCAAGAGCCTTTTCTAAATATACACTCCATTCTCCTCTCTTGATTGGGTAGGTTTGGTGTGGGGTACAGGCCTGCATGGTATTTTTTTTGTTTTTAGAGAACCTTCAAGAAAATTCTGATGTGCACTTAGAATTAAGAACTACTCCAGTAGGGGACACATAAGTAAAAAAAAAAAGTCAAGTTACATTCAGAGAGAGTGTAAACTAGTGGGACAGCACAATCATGTACGTGGAAATTTTGCCAGAAATGTAAAGGATGGAAAAATGAACTTCAACAGGAAGCATGTAAGTGTAATGAAGACATTTATCTCTGAGGAACTCGTGTTACAAACTGATTCAAATACAATTCCTTTAAATATGAAACTACTCTAGTGGAATAAAAATGCATCTGAATCTATGAAAAAGAAAGCATTCACTTTGCATATAGCTTTCAGAAACCAATTTGTCACATAAATGGAATCATATCTATACCAAGTTACTGCAGATTCTCACTAACTCCGGTCTGAATGTAATAAGATCAGAAAACAGAATGTCTGTAACTATCATACACTGAATTAGGAAACATGTTAAATTTGAATATTCTATCAATGCTTTATGAATTTAGGATTTCAGATTAATATTTGGCATTTTATTATTTCAGCAATTAATATATTGAAGTCAGATGGTTGAAGTATGAAAGATTTTTATGGACTAACAATTATAGTCATTAAAAAATGATATTCTTGATTTTATTAGTTATTTCAGAAAATGTTTTCTTTGTATTTAATCTTTCCTTAGTGTGTTTCTACTTACTAAAAATTTTTTTGTATTTTATTTTACAATTCATCCCTCCAGGTACCACACATTCAAAATTATGTGATGACCACTTTTTCCTAGTTTCTGAGTGCTCTTATTTCCCTTATAATTACTTAAAAATTGTCAATAATAAGGGCACCTGGGTGGCTCAGTCGGTTAAGTGTCTGACTTCAGCTCAGGTCATGATCTTGCGGTTCATGGGTTTAAGCTATGCATCGAGCTCTAAGCTGACAGCTCAGAGCCTGGAGCCTGCTTCAGATTCCCTCTCTGCCCCTCCCCCTCCTCACTCTCTGTCTGTCTCTCTCTCTATCAAAAATATATAAACATTTAAAAATTTTTTTTAATTGACTACATTTTCATACCTCTAAAAATTATGTGATCCTATTATCATTAACCTATAGTTGATGTAATCTTGTTATGAATTTAGATAGTCTTTTTAAATGTCCATACAGTTTTAGCAAAGCTAGTCTATCTTATGTATAGATTTTTGTTGTATTTCCCCATGAACACAATAAGCTTTTGTTTCAAGTTCAATGAGAATAGGTGTTTTTAAATTTCATAAGTGAATAAATGACTTTATTTATTTATTGTTGAATAAACCATTTCTGTACAGTCTGTCCTATGCAAGGATAGGTTAGGCCACAAAGAAACTAGCTTTTGGATGCCATGCTTCCAGAACTTTCTGAGTGTGTGCGCTGAAATTTCATGACCATAATTTAAAAAAAAATCGTAAGTTCATATAGAAAAATATGGACAAATGTAGACTCATAGAAAAAGAGGAATTCACAATAGAGTTATAAATCTTGTAAACATCAAGTGTGTCCCTTAGTAGTCTTCCTGGAATCAATATTGTTGCCTTAAACCTGGATTTATGTACTCCCAAATTATTTTGTCAGGTGTGCAGAAGATGTGATTTCACTCCTAGCTTTCTTTCCTTCCATAGGAATTCCAAAAGTCATTAGTTTTGCTAACATCTCGAGATAACAAATATTCTAAGAACATAGTTTTAATATCAAATTGCTAGATAATTTCGCGATTCTCAAGCACTACCTTGTAGTAGGAAGTACCTACTTAGGTTCCTTAGGTATAAGGAAATACCTGGCCTTAAAAAAAAAAAACTTCTTTTAATGTTTATTTACTTTTGAGAAAGAGAGAGAGAGACAGAGAGAGAGAGAGAGAGAGAGGAGCAGAGAGGGAGACACAGAATCCAAAGCAGGCTCCAGGCTCCAGGCTCAGCTGTCAGCACAGAGTCTGACATGAGGCTTGAACTCAGGAACTACAAGGTCATGACCTGGGCCAAAGTCAGATGCTCCTCCAGTCTCCCTAGAAATACAGTATACAACTGGCCTGAGCTAATCGTGATATAATGATGAGGGTGTGCTCCTTACATGACAGAAAAAAAAAATTAAAGGACTTTTTTAAAGAAATATGAATTTGGTCAAACAGTCCTATCTCAAAAATGGTATTTACTAAAATTCTTACATGTATTTAAATAGAAAAAAAAAGAAACTTTGAAGGTATGTCTTGTGTAAAATATGTCTTTGGAAAAAGTCATGCAGCTTACACTTTTAAAAGTTATTGCAACCGTCAGATAGCTAAGGATATAAGAACTTTTACAAATTCTATGTTAAATATTGTGTTTCTACATTTGCTCAATTTGGATACTTGAGGATACATCTATACTAATTTACGAAATATGCTTCATTTTTATTTTCCTTCCCAATATTTCAATCTGCACAAAATGATTACTTTACTGGTATTTTCCTAGAAAAACCTAAAAGTCTAACTTTATGTCCACATTCATAGATTTTGAAGTGTCTCACACACACACACACACACACACACAAGGGAAGAGAACAGTCTACATTTTTAAAGAATCCATTATTTTTAAGAATAAAGGACAGAAAGGAAAGTTTTTTTTTTAAATGTTTATTTTTTTATTTTTTTTTATTTCTAGGAGAGAGAGAGACAGAGTGAACAGGGGAGGGTCAGAGAGAGAGGGAGTCACAGACTGAAACAGGCTCCAGGCTCCGAGCTGGCAGTCAGCACAGAGCCCGACGCAGGGCTCGAACCCACGAACCACGAGATCATGACCTAAGTGAAACTCGGACGCTCAACCGACTAAGCCACCCAGGTGCCCCAGAAAGGAAAGTTTTATAGACATATGTTATTAACATTTAAAAGTATGTGAGGGGTGCCTGGGTGGCTCAGTCAGTTAGGTGTCTGACTTGGGCTCAGGTCATGATCTCATGGTTCTTGGTTTTGAACCCTGTGTCGAGCTTTGTGCTGACAGCTCAGAACCTAGAGCCTGCTTCAGATTCTGTGTCTCCCTCTCTCTCTCTGCCCCTCCCCCAATTGCTCTCTGTCTCTCTCAAAAATAATAAACATTTAAAAATTTAAATAAATAAATAAATACGTGATACCTATTATGTAAAACATTAACAAAACAAAACAGTGTGTACAGTGTGAAACTCATAAAAATGTAATTACAGATATTTATGTATATATTTAAAATGTATATGCAGATAAACATGCATAGAAACATTCTGAGAGTATATGAAGTACTAAGAATGTTTATCTTTGGTTGAAAAAATAGTTGTTTACCTGGAGTTCTAATAAGTGTACAAAGACCAGGGTATTTCTTCTATTTTTTAACTTTTTAAATGTTTTTTATTATATTTTTGAGAAAGAGAGACAGAGCATGAGCAGGGGCAGGGCAGAGAGAGAGGGAGACACAGAATCCAAAGCAGGCTGCAGGTTCTGAGCTGTCAGCACAGAACCTTATGTGGGGCTCAAACTCACGAGCCACAAGATCATGACCTGAACCTAAGTCAGCACTCAACCCACTGAGCCACCCAAGACGCCCTGAATTCAAAAATTTTAGACCAATGAAGCAACAGGAATGAACTCTGTTATTTTAAAGTCTTGTTTCAAATAGCTTACACTGCAGATTCCAGGAATATGACATTTCCAGGGCATTTCTTGTTTTTAAACATCTAAAGTCTATGTGGAATGATTCTTTCCTTGCTTTTCTTTTCTTTCTTTCTTTCTTTTTTTTTTTAGCTGTTTGACAATTTCCTACCCTGCAATATCATCAGACCACAACTTCCTATAGAATCAGGCCATTTCTGCTGTAAATACATTGCTTGGAAGTGAAATTTCTTTTTCACCATAAACTAACCCAACTGGCACCGAAGTAAAAGAATGAGTTATTTTTTTTAATCCAAATTACTATGTCAATCATTTTGTCATAAACCCTACTCATTATTGGTTCTCATCTTCTCCCTTTGTAAAACCCTGGTACTCAGACTGGCATTGTGTCTAGCCAACACATAACATTTCCCACGTTTCCTTGAAGATAATGCTGGCCACGTGACCGAGTTCTGTCAATGCGGTCTGATGAGCTTTGAGCAGGAGTGATGTGTAGAATTTCCTAGAAGGCTTCTCGAAGGGAGCTGATGAAAGTGTGGGCCACTCCTCTCCTCCCTCTGTCTTTACTCCTTTCCAGTTGCCTAAACTATGGACACTTGGCTGCATCTCCAGGAGTCGTACTGGTGGACCAACCATGAACCGACCCTGAATCTGGAAGGTGTGTGCTAGAATGATGGAAGAGAAAGAAAGAAAGAGTCTAAATCCTTGATGTGGAGCTACCACATCAGCCCTGTACTCTTCACCTTTGGACTTCTTTTATAAGCTGTTTATTTTAGGCTTTCTGATCTATGCAGTTGAGCCCAATATTAAATGATTTCTTAATCATTACGCTTTTGTATTTATTATGATATGCCTTTTTGTGTCAATGGCCTCCAGCCAAAGACCACCAGGGCCACGGTGGAACAAGTTACAGTGAAGAAGAATGTGCAGCATGGGGAGCTGTGTATTTTTCAGTAAGAGATAGTGTAGAGTAAGTGTTAGAAAGAGCATACAGGACTGGGCTTGTGTTAGGTAATTTGGAGGAAAGTTGAAGGAATGACATTTTGCTCCGGATTGGCTACTGTGAGAAAGTGAACATAATTTCATGATTAGGTGTCTTAATAGATTTCTGATAGAAGTAGAGAGACTAAAGCTTTAATTGTTAAAGAATCAGCCATCACCCATAGGAGTCAAGAGAGGAGGGTGTTTAGGGAGTGTTGTGGCTTAGGCCATGTTTATGTTTTGTCTGTGCTCAAACATAATGACGGAATGGTCTTGCTTTCACCATAATCCATCATGGCCTCAGAGTGGCCTTGTTTGATGTTGATGTTCTATGAAATTGTTTATGTTCAACAAGAGAACGTCAAGGCCAAGGTGATAGTCCTAGCTCCTGGATGTCAGGGGATGCTTTTTTCTTTCTCACCTGTAACTGGGCTTGGTGTAAGTTAGGGGCTCCATTAGTATTAGGAAAATGAAATGAATGAAAGTGCTTAGTAAACAACTCAAGAAAATCCAGTTTCACAGTTGCCAAGATAACATTTGAATGAACTTAACATCATTCTGAATGATTTGTTTTTCACATAAGAGAACTGTGTAGTCATTAGTTTGATTGCCAAAGTTAAGTGAAACAAAATACTTGAAAATCTACCTAGAATGAGAACCAACTATATCCAACATGGATACTGTGCAAGAATAAGAGAAGGGGTGTGTTCTCTTTCTGTTCTTCACCATTCGTTCCTAACACAATTTTATAGATGCTGGATGTTCTCAGTAAATAATATTATTTATTATTGTACACAGTACCTGAGATAAGAACAGAAATCCATGAAGTGCTTCCTACACTTAAAACAACCCTCATAATTTATTATTAATTCTGCAACTATTAATTACGGTTTGCCTTTCCTTTATAGTAAGAGGTGACTCTGACTGGAAAGAGTACCTTTAAGTTGTAAATATCATCCTATAATTTAGATAACATTTATTGAGAGTTTGTGCTCTAACCACTTCAGAGATTATACTTTACCTGACTTTCATAAAACCCTTTACATAAATGTTATCACCTCCATGTAACAGATGAGGAAATCGAGGGTTCAAATAACTTGCTGAGGGTCACGTGTTTATTTCATAGAGGTGAAATCCAAACTCTTTGACCCACAGCCCATGCATTTAATCACCATTGTATATAATGTCTAGCATAAGATTAGGCATATATTAGGTGCTTATCAGACATTTTTTAAAATGGAAACTGATTGCTTGATAAACTCAAATGCTGATGATACCATAGTGTAGAAGAACCCGGAAATAAATTGACCTCTGAGTTTATAATAACCAATAGAGCAGATATATGATGTGAATAGAGAAGATGTAAAATAAGTATATATGTGAAATAAGTCGAAAAGATCAAAATGGCTCCTAGACCTACAAGACATTGACTGATTTAATAAAATCAAGGGACAAATGTGCCAATCAAAAAGGAGATTCAAGACGGCTAAGGTTGGCTCTGTCCATCCAAACACATTTTCTGGAGTGATCTTCTTAGGCTCAAGGAATGCCTTTCTTTTATTCTGGTAGTGGATACATCATTATGGAGAAAGTATATATATCCAACTCACTCATTTCATCTCACCGTCATGCTTTTGCAACTTCCTGATTAGAATGTGTCCTCTTTTCTAGACTTTTCTAGTCCAAAGTCTCTGTAGGCTGGAAAAATTTTGCAACCAGCCACAACAGTAGCCATAATTCTTACTGTAAATTACTAAATTGTCATCTGGATTTCTTTCTCACTGTGCAAGTTTGGTCAGACCACCTCTGAAAGTCAGATTTAGCCTTCAGCAATGCCCACAATGGTGTCCCGAACCTATAAGTTATTCATGCACCCATTCAACGCCTCTTACCTATTAAGTGTTACTATGTATTACATATTATTATATGGTGCTTATTCTATCCCAGGCACTGTGAGAAGCCTAGGGATTCAAAAATGAACAGGACAATTCCTTTCTACAGCTTACAGTACAGAGGAGATATGGATGAGAAGCAGATAATTAGAATGCACCGTGATAGGTGGCATGAGGAAGTGACTAAGAAAGTGACATGGTACCTTGAGACCTACATAGTGTGGGAATGTAGCTTAGACTTGGGAGATTCAACAAGACTTAGTGGGAGAAATGACATCTGGGAAGGATGAGTTGGACTGGTTAGGTGACAAGTAGGCGATTGTGTATGTGAGTTTATTGTGGGAGTGGGGGTGAGGGTGAGGAGAATGGTAGTGTTCCAGGCAAGGAAACAGCATTTTACAAAGGCCTGTATCTAATGAGGAGCTGGGGACAAGCTGCTGACAGAGCCCCGTCTACGAGCTGACCAGGCCACTGTCAACAGTCTTAAAGTTATAATGAAATAGATCTAACTCTTAAGACATATGATGGCTCATTTTTTGAATGTTTATTTATTCATTTTTGAGTGAGAGAGAGCATGCGCGAGGAAGAAGCAGAGGAAGACAGAATCCTAAGCAGGCTCCGCACTGTCAGCACAGAGCTGGATGCAGGGCTCGAACTCACGAACTGTGAGATCATGACCTGAGCCGAAACCAAGAGTCAGACGCTCAACTGACTGAGCCACTCAGGCACCCCTATGATGGTTCATTCTTACAGCAACAAATACTCTTCTTCTGTGACCTCTTTTCTTTGTTACAAGCCACATCAACAGACAGGAAACCAAAGCCCAGGCATTCAGTAGTGCACTTCTGGACTTGATCCTTGATGACATCATCTTGCTTTGTTTCCTCCTGTTGTGAGAAAGACTGCTACCTACCAAGAGCTGTTGCTGCGGCAGTTCTATTACACATGAGTCATTCCAGAGACCTTAACACAAGTAGCACCCTTCATGCATTTAAGAGTTCTCAATACGTGCACTGTTTGCAAATGACACACAGCTCAGGGATGCGGCACCCGCGGTTGGAAGGCTCTAATATTATTCTGTAAAATTTTGTAGGAGGAATCAAAGAATGACTTTGACAGTGTAAGCTGAAGAGAACATTCTTAAGGATCTCATCTTGAAAAGGACAAATTTTAGAATAGGATGATATTGGGAATAGTACAGAATAATAAAGAATGTTGACATATCCTGCATTTGAAGGCTTAGGTGCGCACCGTCCTGGGTTGGTCTGCCTTCTGCCAGATTCAGGAATGCTGGAGTAGGGTAGAACACTGAGGGTGGCAGCCCCTAAATCATTAATGTGCTTCAAGCTGCCATATAATAACCAGGTATTTGTTTTAAGGACATTTTTTCCCCTTGGACGTCTTATACACTCAAGATATCCAAAGCATGTCTTGGAAAAAAACAAATTGAAAATGCTTGGCTTATGAAAGAAAAAAGTTTTTTTTTTTTTTTAAGTTTATTTATGTATTTTGAGAGAGACAGAGACAGTGTGAGTCGGGGAGGGGCACAGAGACGGAGAGAGAGAATCCAAAGCAGGCTCTTTGCTGCCAGTACAGAGCTCAACCCACAAAGCTGCGAGATCATAACCTGAGCCAAAACCAAGGGTTGGACACCCAACCAACTGAACCACCCAGGTGCCCCGAAAGAAAAAATCTTTTAATAAATATAAAACCCAGAACTCATGGAACTGAGCCTCCTTAAGTTCTTTTTTGGAATGTCAGGAAATAAAAATCACTGACTAAACCGCAGAATTTTTTTACAAAATTTAAAAAAAATTTTTTTAATGGTTTTTTCTTTTTTGAGAGAGGGAGAGAGAGAAAGTGTGCAAGTGGGGGAGGGACAGAGAGAGGAGGAGGCACAGAATCCTAAGCAGCCTCCAGGATCTAGTTTCTGAGCTGTCAGCACAAAACCTGATGTGGGACTCGAACCCATGAACCATGAAATCATGACCTGAACTGAAGCTGGATGCCTAACTGACTGAGTTACCCTGGGGTCCTTAGACCACAGAAATTTTAACAAGTTGTTCATTCGTAAATTTACAGATGAATCATTAGACATGATTAATCAATCATGGGTAAAAATGTACACAAAATAACTGATAAAGACCTTCTGCCTCCACTACCACTTCCCACCCTGCCATTGCTCAGATGCAATCCCTGGTATCCATTTGCTTTTGGTTCTTCTGATGGTTATTATAACTTTATATAATACAGTGGTAGCTCTATTCTTGACTTAATCTGTTTTACACATTATTGAGTTTTACCAGAGAAGGAAGAGAAATGTAATAACCGACCCTACTTTTCAGTTTCATTTGGTTCCTATATTTTATGTTATAATTGTATTTTTTTATTTGGTTGCCTTTATGACTTTAAACAAGTCATATTTAAATATGACTGGATTTATTGACTTCACATAGAAAATACTGACTCCTAAGTAAAACAGAAATAAGTGTACTTTACTCTTTTTACTTTTTAAAAGTTTTTATTTAGAGAGAGAAAGAGGCCTGACTGACGTGGGGCTTGAACTCATGAACCATGAGATCATGACCTGAGGGAAAATCGAGAATCAGGTGCTTCAGTGACTGAGCCACTCCTGCCCCTATTCTTTTTCTTCTTTACTTTTCACTTCCTAATCTCCTTCCAATGGTTATTTTATTACCTTAATCTTACTCTATTTTGTAACTCCAGCCTCCTATTCTACTACTATAATTACTGTCATTTTGCTTTTTATACAGATGATTTAAAAATTGAAAATTAATACGTAGTATTTACAACATTATAGAATCAAGCAAGAGATTGCATCTGTGGAGAAAAAGGTCACTTAAATTCTACTGCTCAAAGAAGAATCTTCCAGGCATCTCTGTCTTTCAGTCTAATCTCAGTGTCTTTCTGTTTAATTTCCTTTGCTTCTTGTGGGTCATATTCTCTGCCTTTCTTCCTTCTACCACACGTCATTCTCTTCCATGTTCTTTCTTTTCTTTTTTTTCTTTCCCTGGAGTATGTCCTCAAATAAACTTTTTGATATAGGGTATGTGAGCTGTTAGCTGTCCAGGTTCTTACACATCTTAATATGTATTTTCTTTTATATTTGTGTGATAGCTGACTGTGTATCAAATGTTACTTTCAGATTATTCTGCTCAGAACATTATCATCACTGCCTCATTGCCTTCTAACACTCAGCTTTGCTGCTGAGAAATCCAACATCATCAGTATGATTCTCCTTCTAGCCACCTTTCATTTATCTCTGTGAATCGCTGAAGATTTTTTTTTCATACGGTATGGTGTTATGAATTTTAGATATTATTAAATCAAATGAAAGATCAACATTCTATTTTCATATGAATTGTTAACACTTTCAAGTGTAAGCAAATTAAGCTTGCCAGCTGTAAATAATTTTAAGTGACATTTTAGTGCAATAAATAAGAAAGTTTAATAATGCAGATGATGGAATGCAGATGTGTAGAAATAAAATTTCTTGATGTATCTTTAAGTGGAAATGTGTTAGGATCCATTTTTCCATTTTTATTACCAAATATTCTGTGCAAACAAAAGCATATTTATAACATGTATGTAATTATTTAAAGGACTTGTTAAAACAGAAAGAACACTTGGGTATCCATTCGCTAACTTTAGTATAACTGATGGTCAGCTGTATGATGTTAGTAAATGACTTTAGATTCCTGATTAGACATAATGATTTTTCCCCCAAATAATTGTCATTTAAACCACTTACCGGCACATTTATTGTTTTCTTCTACACGTTTCTTAATGCATTTCCATCACAGAGCTTTAATTGACTTCAAAAGGAATTCCGCATAAGGAGGAACCACGTGGGATACAAAGAAAGAGCCAGACTTGGCTTTCTATAAACATACCATGTACTGGGTCTGAGTCATAGCCATTTGTTGACTGTTTACTTTCTCTGTTGTCAGCACTATAGAGCTAACACCAAAGACTTGGAAGTGAGCTACAGGCTATTCTTAGTTTATTACAACCAGCTCTTGATAACTTGGGGACTCATTATGTGCTCTGTGAACTAGTTTCTCTTCCTACCGTAGCCTGGAATATGGCCTTGTGATGGAGCATTAGATCCTTTAAAACCAAAACTTTTATCGCAGTTTCAAAGTGTGAATAAGGGGAATGAAAAAAACAAAATTCAGGCTGCCCGTATGATAGTAACTTAAACTCAGGTTAAAAGATTTGACCAATCCTCAGTGGGTGCAGAATTGTCTGATCTCTGTAGGACTTTCTAACTTAAAATTCGTTAATACTATTAGAGAGGAAGCTTTTGGCTAAAGTGTTGATGGAGAAAATTTTAAAGATACCTTGATTCTTAATGGACCTAATAATCTTAGAAAGGCTTATATTCTTTATTCTTCTTTAATATATACATTTATTTAAATAATGCAGGATATCACTAATCATCAAGGAAATACAATCAAAGCCTCAATGGGATATCATCTTATACTTATTAGAGTGGCAATTATCAAAAACACAGGAGATAACTACTGTTGGCAAGGATATGGAGAAAAAGGAGCCCTTGTGCACTGGTATTGGGAATGTAAACTGGTGTAGCCACTATGGAAAACAGTGTGAAGGCTTTTCAAAAATTAAAAATAGACCTACCATATGACCCAACAACCCCACTCTTAAATATATATCCAAAAGAAATGATGTCACCATCCTGAAAGATATCTGCACCCCCTACATTTACTGCAGCATAATAGCCAAGACATAAAAACAACCTAGGTGTCCACTGATAGATAAATGGATAAAGAAAATGTGAAATATATATAGGTATATTAAATATACACTCAATGGAATATTACTCAGCCATAGAAAAGAAGAAAACCTGCCATAGAAAAGAAGAAAAATGGCAACATGGATTGACCTTGAAGGCATTATACCAAGTAGAATAATTCAGACAGAAAAAGACAAATCCTGTATGATTTCACTTATATGTGGAATCTAAAAAAAATGAATTCAGATACAGAGTAGAAGGGTAGTTACTAAAAGTTGGGGAGGTGGGGAAATGAGACGATATAGGTCAAAGGTTACAAACTTTCAGTTATAAGATGAATAAGTTCTGGAGATCTAAGGCCCAGCATGGTTAAAAAATAAAAATGAAATACAATAATACAAAATAACGGAATACGGATCAAATAAGGCAAACATTACTGAGTGTCGATTAAAAGCCTGGCTTTTGGAGTGGCAGTTTGTTTTGGAATGTTGGTATTTTTACTTACTACATCTATAATGTGGAAAGTTATTTAGTCTTTGATTGTCTCAATTTATTTGTCTGCAAAATGGTTATTGTTACTGTTCCTCAACTGATCATTGTGAAAGTTAACTAAAATGACCCATGTAAGGCATAGGCTAATTGTAAGCACTCAAACATTATTTTTCCTTAGATGTTTTCTTCTTCTTTTGCAAAGAGTATTTTCTCACTCTTTGACTATAAATCCTTTTCAGCCTTGACTTAGACACTAATTCCTCTAAGGAAACCTTCCATGACTTTGCTCCCCAACTCTAGATTACATGCCCTTTGTACATATATCTAAGGCACCCTGTATTTCACCTACCATGTACCATATTGCAGTTTTCTGTGATTGTCATTTGTTCCTAATTGCACTGAGATCTTAATGAGAACAGAGGTAATAGCATCCTGATTGGAACTGAAAGACAGGACTCCTTATTTTCCCAGGGCTTAGAGCACTGCCTAGGAAATAAAAGTGCTAAAATTTTTTCATATCATTTACCAAGAATTTTTTTCATGCACGCTTATACAGCCAATTGATTTTTCCACCAACGTGCCAAATCAATCCAAGGGGGAAAGGAAAGTCTGTTTTGAGAAGTCTTGCTGCAATGAGTAGATATCCATATGGAAATAAAAATGAACTATTTTTCTCTCTTACTTCACTCATGAAGGTAGGTCTATATTCATTACAGACCTAAATATAAAATGCAGAACCTTAAACCTTCTTAAATTGCTCTATCTAGTATAGTAGTTACTAACATATATATATATATATTTACATTTTTAAAATTTGAAAAATCAGTTCCTCAGTCATACTAGGCACATTTTTCGTTCCTCTCCCTCCTTTTAAATTGAAGTATAGTTGGCACACAATGTTCTTTAATTTCAAGTGCACAACATAGTGATTTGACAAGTCTACATGCCATGCTCTGCTCACCGCCAGCTACCATCTGTCACCAAACAATGCTATTATGATGCCATTGACTATATTTCATATGAGGTATCTTTTATTCTCATGACTTATTCATTCCACAACGGAAGCCTGTATCTCCCACTTCCCTTCTTCCATTTTGCCCACACCTCTTCCCCTTCCCCTAGTAAATATCTAGGTACACTTAAAGTCCTTACTAGCTAGATAGGCCTAAAGGCTACTGTATTGAATAGTGCAGCTATGGAAGAAAGTTCAGTTAAGGAAGTTATTTAAATTGTGCTACTCTAAAAGAAAGCATGTCAAAATATCTTTAAGACCTTGGCATAGGCAAAGATATTCTAGATAAGACACAAAAACAGTAAGCCATAAAAGAAAAAAAATAATAGTTTAGACCTGTTCAAAATTTCTGAGTCTCAAAAGTCACCATTAAGAAAATGAATAGAGAAGCCATGGACTAGAAAAATATATTTATGATACCTATATCTGACAAAGAATTTGTATCTAGACTACATAAAAAAATTCGATCGGGGCTCCTGGGTAGCTTAGTGGGTTAAGCGTCCGACTTTCGCTTAGGTCATGATCTCGCGGTTCGTGGGTTCGAGCCCCGCATCGGGCTCTCTGATGAGTGCCAGCTCAGAGCCTGGAGCCTGTTTCAGTCTGTGACTCCCTCTCTCTCTGACCCTCCCCTGCTCACGCTCTCTCTCTCTCTCCTAAAATAAATAAAACATTAAAAAAAAAATTCGATCAAACTGACAATACAAAAATGAACAACTCAACGAAATAATGAATACTGGAAATGCATTGCACAGAGAATGAATGAGGAATATGTGAATGAAAAGCACTCAATATCATTAGTTGTCAAAGAAATGAAAATTAAAACCAAAATGAGACTATTTCATACCCCTGAGATAGGCTAAAGTTGAAAAGACTGACAACACAAAGTTTTGGCGATGATGGGGACCAACATGATCTCTCCTACATTGTTGTGGGGGGCGAGCTATAAAATGGAACAGCTACTATGGAGAACTGTTTGCCAGTTTCTAATAAAGGTAAACACACATCTAACTTAGGACACAGCAATTCTACTGCTATGTATTTTCTGAAGAGAATGCGCATGACTCTTCATAGCAGCCATCTTTATGATTGACCTACACTAGGAAGAGCCTAAGGTTCATCAACAGAAGAAAAGATAAACAGTTAAAGAATTTGTGGTATATTTGTATGGTGGAAGGAGACATACAATACCGTGGCTGAACCTCCAAAGCATTTTAAGTGAGAGCAGCCAGACATAAAGATTTCAAATTAATGAGGTCCAAGAATACGCAAATATATGAGTTTCAAATGTATGAGGTCCAAGAACAGGTGAAATTAACCTTACAGGGTCATAATTCAGAAAGTGAACGCTTTAGGAGCAAAGGAAGGATGAGCTGATTGGAAAGCGGACTAAGGCATTTTCTAGGGTGATGAAAATATTTTACATCTGGTTTTGGGTGGTGGTTACATGAATATATTGTCCACATCAAAACTCATCGAACTGAGGTCAGGAGTGCAAAGTAAGACTCTAGAAGGATATGTAGGAAGGCCACAGATTCAAGGTCTCAGTAGGATGAAGCAGATAGAGGTCTAACTGCCAGAACTATATACGCACATGGTCAACCTAACCAGGGAAAGCTAGAGGAGGCACCAGTCAGAGAAGAACCAGGCCCAAACACGGCTCCATGTTAAACCACCATATGGGTGGCTGAGGACGCTCTAAATCCTCTCCACCTCACTACAGACACGACTGGTTCTAGTATATGGTACAGGGATGGTGGTGTTATAAGCGTGACCGGAAGAACAAAGTGCTGACCAGTTACAATGGGACTCTAAGCTGAGATCCCACACTAAAATGGCCAGTTTTGCTGGATGCCCCTACCCAGTTTAGGTAATAGTCCTCCTGCCCCACCTCTTCGTTTCTTGAGGGCTGAGTTAGGAGTGGTGGTGGGCTTACTCTTCTTCTTTCCAAAGCTTTTCTTCTTTTGTTTTTTTAAATTTTGTAGTGCTTTTTAAGAAATTATTTCTGAGAGAGAGAGAGAGAGTGAGTGAGCATGGGAGGGTCAGAGAGAGGGGGGACACAGAATCTGAGAGAGAGAGAGAGAGAGAGCGTGAGCAGGGGAGGGTCAGAGAGAGGGGGGACACAGAATCTGAGGCAGGCTCCAGGCTCTGAGCTAGCTGTCAGCATAGAGCCCGACGTGGGGCTCGAACCCATGAACCGTAAGATCATGACCTGAGCTGAAGTCAGTCACTTAGCCGACTGAGCCACCCAGGTGTCCCCAAAGTTTTTCATTTAAAACTGAGCTTCCGCACCTTTTCCTCTCGTATCTCAGCCTTTCCACATCCATAACCCAGCTTCTCCCTAACCTTATTCAAAGATAGGATATTTCCTTAAAAAGTTACAGAGACAGCAAAAACATATCACTGTTAAAGGTTGTTCAACAAAGACCATGAAAACCAAATTGGAGGCTAAACATTGCATGAAAGGAGAGTGATATCTGTGGTAAGAGAAAAACACAAAATCTAGATCTATGTTGAGCCAGATATTTTGGTGCAAGATGTACATGGAGGAAAGGCACTTCTGTTTGGTCTCATTTTCTACAATGGTAGATATAGATGTCTATGTACAGCAGGCCAACAAGACTTTTTTAAAAATGACAGAATCCTGGTGCCCAGAGGCTTACTATATATTTTTTTTCCTTTCTGTCCCTTCCTTTCTCCCTCTCCTCCTCCTTTTCCTTCTTCCTTTCCTTCTCCCTTCCCACTTCCTTTGCAATAATAAATTAAGTCAAAGGCACAGGGGAAATGAGAGCTTAGGGAGAGAGGAACCTTCATGAAGAGGCAGAAAGAGTAAATGATCAACGTTTTCCTCCACATTTTGAGGAACTGTATTACCACAAGCCATCATATTTAGATGCTGTATATAATGTGACGTAAGGAGTGGACAATGGTAACAGAGTTGGCTTCCCTTTTAACATCATTGCCCTCCTTAGAGCATCATGGTATAGCAGAAAACATTAGCTTTGGATGGGGGTGGGGGGGAAACTAACTTTAGTTATAAGTTATGCGATTTGAACAGGATTTTCAAAACTCGTTTAATCTCAGTTTCTCTTCTGACGAATGGAGATGACAAGGAGTATCTCATAGGATTGTTTTGAGAGCTGTAATTGCAACTGACCCATGGTAGACATCCAGTGAAGGTCAGTTAGCTTCCATGTACTGCACCTTCAGATAATTTACGTCTTTCAGTTCTCCCCCACGTAACCATTGTCTTCCTCATCGTCAACAATGAAGCAGGGCAAACGTAAGATGACTCTTGGTAAATAAAAAACATTTATGTTTATAAAGTACGTCACAGTGCACAAGTGTTTCCACATGCTTAAATTAAGAGGATCTGGGGAAAGGAAATGAGTAAGCACAAGAAAGAGAATCTTCAGACTGTTTCACCTTCTGGGTAATCTGTGTGCTATACTCTCCCAGGATTTCCTAATTTTGTTTGCTTCCGCTTTCAAGGGACTAGTCAGAGAGTGTAAAACATTTAAGCTTTTTTACTGCTTTCAGTGAAATTATTTCATCAGTATAATATATCATATATTGTTTCGTTCATTCATTATTTAATAAATATCTATTTAAAAGTGTGTGTCAGGTGTAGACATTGAGATGAGCAGTGAACTAGAGAGATGAGGTCTCTGCTCTTATTATAATGTTGGGACACAGACAATAAACTGGTATAAGTAAAGACAATACTTGCAAATGTTGGTAAAACTTTGAGGAAAAATGAAATGTTTTAGAGAGGGCTGCAGTGACCATGGCTGCTATATGTTGAAAGGGTTTGGGAAGTTCTGTTTAGGATACATTTGAGCCTGGATGAATGATGAAGAAATAACTATGCAAAGATTTAGGAGGACCCTTGTTCAAGGTAGAGGAAATAGCCAGCATGAAGTCTTCTGGGCTAGGATTGTGTTAGGGAATAACATATCCCCTTAGGAGCCCTAAAGGACAATCATATCGTGGGACTAATAATTGCATGGAATTGTGTCATTCGTGACAAAGGTAGAGTTACAAACATACCCAGCCACCCAGATTCAAATGGACTACAATCCTTTCAGGACCCGAGTTCATCTATGATCACATCACATCCACAAGGAGAACCAGATTCATGTGTTCCCAGAAGAGACTTGGTGAATTACTTAATATAGGAGTTGTATTAAATTTTATTCTTTGACTTTTCCTACCATTTGAGGAAGTGTCCAGAAGAAGGTAGGGATGGGAGAATTTTGTTCACATTCCCTCCTCTGCTTTCACCCTCCCCCCTCCTTTCTTCCTATCTACAGAGGCAGCTGTGACATCGTGCATGGACAAGGAAATGATGTGTACCTTCTACCACCCACTTAGAAATACTTTGGAGCCATTGGTCATGATTGTTATTCTCTCATCCCCACCCCCACTGCTAGCCCTGCCTACCCACATGAGAGCATGAAAACTCACTTTGAAAATGTGATTTAAGTGGTCCCCAAAGCTAACCCTGCTTATCCTTGGGTGGTTCCATTGTCTTCTGTGCTCAATTGCTTTTGGCAACAAATATAGAAAGATATAGTTTTTTAGAATTTTTTAAAAATATATTGTCTCAAAAAATATCTTATAGAACTACTTAATATCAGAAAATGGCCTTTATTTTTTCCAGTGACTACATTAGTCTCCAGTTGTTATATGCTGAAGGCGGGGGGGCGGGGATTTATTATCTGAGATGGCTGAGTAGCCTTGTTTTACACAAATGTACCCCATTTGGGCAAACAGGATCAGTGAACATCTTTATCCGTGAAAGAGATAAATGGTGGTGGGTGGACAGGAATACCTGCTTTATTTGCTTTATTTTAAGCATTCTTTGGAGAACTATTATCAGCAGCAAAGATGTCATCATGCGTTTAAAATAAATTTGGTTCAGTAACAAATGTTAAGGACATCTCTAGCACAAAGGGAATTAAACTTGCTGGGTGTAGCATGAGCTGGGGATAAGAGAAACAGTTGGGAAAAGGATGTGATATCACTCATCTCTTTAGGAAAGCATTTCTGTGCTTTAGAGCTGCAGGCGGAGGAAATGGGAAGGCGGGAGAACATGGATGGCTTCCAGAGGAGATGATGGGTCATGGAGCGTGAATGAGTCAACTGGCATCAGAGGGCGTGCAGTGAGGGGTTGGGGAAGAGGGAAGAAAGGATGCAGTGGGGCCTTTGGATGCCCTCACTCCCACACCCATGTGTGGCTCCTGGGGTACATGAACAGTCCTCGGTGTCCTGAGAGAGTGACTGGGTTCCCCCAGCAACCAAATCACTGCCAGAACCTCGCTGGGCTCTGGGGGAGGGTCTGACACACCGCAGTTGTGGGGAGGTGGTGAAGATACAAGAATGGCTGTCATAGAAGAGCATTGTGTATTGCCAGCATGATAGCCTTCTATTCAGAAAGGTTGGGAAGGAGATGAGAGATCATTGTTTTTTTTGTTTTTCTTTTTCTTTCTAGACAGTGCAAAGATTTTGAAAGAGTGGACGGTATAGCTGGGGAGTCAAGGGCTCAGAGACACAGCTATTTACCAAGTAGTTCAAAAGCACTGGGGCGCCTGGGTGGCTTAGTCGGTTAAGGGTCCGACTTTCGCTTAGGTCATGGTCTCGCGGTTTGTCAGAGCCTGGAGCCTGTTTCAGTCTGTGACTCCCTCTCTCTCTGTCCCTCCCCTGCTCACGCTGTCTCTCTCTCTCTCCTAGAAATAAATAAAACATTTAAAAACAAAAGTCAAAAGCACTGAATACTTGAATGACTAATATGACGGTATAAATACTTGCCAGGTGAATGTAAATTTTGATGAAATGATGAAATTCTGGTGAATGTAAATTCTAGGAGTTCCCAGATGCTCCCTCCCTCTTGAAAACACAAATCAATGGTTTTGGCATATTTTTCCATGTTTTAGTTCAATCAACAAATCTGGGCTTGCTTCCTTGATCAGTCATCACATTAATTTTGATAATAGAAAAGACTTTTCTATATTCTATATTTTATCTATATTCAAAATCGAATTGTTATCAGACTGCTTTTAGAGGCCCAAATCTAGATTCCATTCATGTATGGAAACGATGTTTCAATATATATATGCATTCGGAATAACCCAAGGCCATTATACATAAAATTTGGGAAGAACTAATTTAGCACAGGCTTTTCAAGCTTTTTTAAAAAGCTTTCCAAGTTTTTTGAAAGGTAATCAGAATAGCAAATAAACCGTGAAGATCATAAATTGTAAAAAAAAAGTACTACTGGGCAAGATTGATTTTTTTCTTCATTGATGAAAACAGGAGAAGAAACTAAATGGATACAGTTCAACTCTGCCAGCGTGTCTAGACGGAGTGGCAATCCTAACTGTCCGAAATAGAGCAAGCACATTAATTTGCTCTCCAGCACTGAGGTGGAGATGACTTCTACCCTCCTACAAGCCCCTTGGTGATTAAGGGCAATATTTCCTAGAGCCCATGAGAACTTGTCCAAGACTGATTCTGTCCAGTTGGGTGGCTTAGAATTTCCTCGGCTATGGAAGGAACAGAAAAAAATAAAATAAAATAAAATAAAATAAAATAAAAAGTAAATACAAGAGAACTGGGAGAATTTTCTCTCTTGGGGAATTATGGGCAGAATTCAGGCTTCTCTTCACATGGTTTCCTCCCACACCCCCCCCCCAAAAAAGTGATTACAAAAATCTATTGCCGTATTGTATTAACAAACAAACAAACAAAAATCGGAGCCTTGGGTGGCTCAGTCAGTTGAGTGTCAGACTTTGGCTCAGGTCATGATCTCACAGTTTATGAGCTGGAGCTCTGAACTGGGCTTGCTGCTGTCAGCTAACAGCCCACTTTGGATCCTTTGCCCCCACCCTGCTCACTCTCTCTCAGATAAATAGATAAAAACATTTTACAAAATCTATTGCCAGATAAATAGACAGTTTTTTAAGAAATCGGTCTTGGGTCACCAGTGAATGGTATGACTGAAACTGTATTCTTGCTTCTATTTCAGCCATCTCATTAATTCTTCCTTTTCTTCTTCCTCCTTCCTTCTTCTGTATTCCAATCTCCTCCCTCCATCTCTCCCTTCCCTTCCCCTCTTCCTCTTCCTTTTTTTCTCCTCCCTTTCTTTCTCTCCATATCTCACCCTCTGCTCCCTTTCCCACTCCCTCCCTCCCTTCCCTCTCTGTCCCTTTCTGGTCTACCTCCAGCCACACAACCTTCCTTAATCTTTTCCATTCCCTTTCATTGCTTCAGCGCGTATAACCAAGCAAGCGGTGGAAATTTGTCTGAGGAAGTTTTGTAGAGATAGGAGATAAGGGTGTATAAGAAAGATTTTATGATGTGGGTATTGTAAAAGGTTCAAAGTGGTGAAATATTTTCTACAGTTAAGGTCATTAGAACAAAGCACATAAAGTCACTTGAGATATATAAATCACTTTTGTATGTAAAAGCAATAAAATAAAGTACATTAAAACCACTTCTTGAAGAGAAGAAATGCAAAGAAAGCTGGTGGCATTTAGTTAGCTGTTTTATAGTACCCCAGAGATCTCTCTGTATCATCTGTGTGAGGTATTTTAATTTTCTAGCAGACACATATGGGGAAAGGAACATCATTTCTGTGAATATCTACTTCTGTACCTCAGGCTGGTAGCATACGCACCTGATATTTTCCCCAAGTTCTTTTTTTTTTTTAATCATATCTTGTTCATCTTATTTACTTTTCCATCAATAAAAATTCTTTGAATATGGGGGTACCTAGGTGGCTCTGTTGGTTAAATATTCGACTCCAGGTTTCAGCTCAGGTTATGATCTCAGGGTTCATGAGTTCAAGTCCTGCATTAGGCACTATGCTGGCAGTATAGAGCAGGGAGATTCTCTCTCTCTCTCTGTCCCTCCCTCATGTGTTCTCTGTCTCTCCCTCTCTCTCAAAATAAATAAATAAACTTGAAAATAATTCTTTGAATTTATGTACCGCTTGACAGTACAAGAATCTTAAAGTTCTTTATGGGAATTTCTTAGCATTTATGCACTTTTAATTAAGCAAATGGAAACTGCTTAACTCATATGCCATTTATAGTAATTAAATCTTATGTAACCACATGAAATAAATGAGTGGGCAAAATTAAAATGTGATCTTAGCCTCTTTACCATTAATGTTCTATCTTTTTAACACTGCTTCTTGTGACGTAGTTTAGAAAGAAACTAAAAATGTTTGGAAAGAAACTAAAAAGACTGATTTCACGGTCATACCCCTAGAGCTACCAGAGTGATCTATGAAGTCATAAATGGGAGTATGTTATCCCTGTGGCCAGGAGTTCTTTCCATAGGAGGAAAAATCAAAACACAAATTCCCAACAACTTCACAGCCAAAAGTTGCTGTGTGATTGGCCTCGGCCTGCCTGTCTACACTGGGGTGGTCACCATACACCCTTGTCTATCCCTAATTGTCTTAAAGTAATTATTGAATGCAGTTTTTTACTCTCAGAAAGATTATTTGATAATAAATTAGGTAGGTGGTCACTCAGCTCTGACCCATTTCTTTGCCCCTTCTCTTTCACTGTATTTTAGTTAACACTGGCCATCTAAAGATAAGCATAAAAATAAAGTTTCAGGAGGAAGCTAAACTCTTTCGCATCTTAGGATCACCATCCAAATCATCCCTCCTTCTGCCTGAAACACATTTCTCCTCCTCTTCGTCTGGTCAACACTTAGGCCTCTTTCAAATCTGCTTCTGCACATCCCAGCCTAAACCTGTTAGTTTTTTTTTTCATTACACCTTTCATTGCAAATGCCAGGATTCATAATGATATATATGCCTGTGTATTTATCTCTTTAATATTTGTCATCCCCACAGGACTCTGAAGCAGAGCGGGACTCAGTTGGTTCTCACGACCATGGCCTGTAAGAGTTGCTATGGGTCTGGTGTTCTCACCAGGCCTACCCAGGGGCTACCGCCGCATCTGGAACATAGTAGGCACTCAACATATTTGTACAATAAATAAAAGAATGGCAAAGTTATAGCATGGCCTTCTGAAATCAATCTGCATGAATTCAATTGAAATCGGCCTACATTGAATTCTTACTCGGTGTAAGGCATGGACAGTGTAGCTCAGGAGCCAACAGCATTGGCATCAGCTAGTGTTCGAGAGAAAGGCTGAATCTTAGGTCCCAGCCTCCTAAATCACAAACTGTTACATAACAAGATACCCAGGCAATTCCCAATGTACATTAAAGCCTACATGCACTCACTTAGTCCACATTTATGTAATAAGCCTGGAAAAATAAGAGGCCACATGACTACTTATATTCTTTTCACTTTCCAGCAACATTCATGACTTACCAAATGGTCTAATTCCTATTTTAAGTATGAGTGAAATCTTTGCTAATTAGTCTAATTTCTTAAATGCTACTTCTCATCTTTCTTGTGAGTCACATAACAAAATAGGTAATTCTGTTAGAGAGTTTCTGATTTCTTGTCTTGTCATGTTGTTTTAATCTAAGCAAGAATAATCAGATTTGGGATCTAATCTGAGATAAACATAAAGGTACACAGAGTATTGAAATTTTAGAATGGCTTTAGTAGAAGTACAATTGTCTCACATAAAAAAATTAGTGATTAAAGGTAAAATCGTAGTGGTGCATAATAAACTCATTCACATTGGTGACTCACGCATCAATTATGTCTTCAAAGGCCCAGTGGACTCTGACACAAAAAGAATTTTTGCCTTTTACTTATTTCAACAGAGTCCATTGATTTCCTGTTAATCAAGGTTTTAAAACATCAGCTGAGGTTTACTTTAGAATAAACAAGGACAATTTAAGAGGAGCCGGGCTGATATCCAGAATGCCAGGGGTGATCAAATGAACTTTGATTTAAAGCAAATAATGTTATAAATTCCATAGCTGATCTGGCATTCTCATTGAATGGGAGTCTTCTTTATCAGCATGAATGTCATAAAGAGGTCAGAGAGAGCAACCTCATTCGTACATGCCACTGCATGTCTAAGCTCAGCATTTAACATGTCAGGGAGCTGCCAATACGAATCTTGCACTGTAGGCAAATCGTAACAGATAGAGTTAATATATATAGTTGTGCTCCTTAAAATTTTTTGACTCATAATAGTGAAAACATAAAGTGCAAATTTGTCTTTTAAGGCCCCAAATCCAGAACCTAAAAACACAAGGGCCGTACATGAATTACTAAGGTGAGTATTTGATTGCAGTAGACACGGATCGAGTAGGATGTCTTAGCTCGCTTCCATTAGATTCTGTGGCTACTTACACGGTCAGAGAACTAGTTTTCAGTGAATGTGAATTCAGGGCACTCCACAGGAATACAAGTGTCCAAGGCTCCGGAAAGGAACAAGGGATCTACTGAGGTAGCATCATCTGGAGGTTAAAGCACAGGCTATGGTGTCAATAGGACGGGACTCAAATCCTGGTGCCCATCATTTGCACTGAGCCTCCTCTCTGAGTGAACAATACCAATGACCTCAGAAGGGTTTTAAAAGATTAAATAAAATCCAGGTAATGTGTGAGAGTTACTGTTAACAATAAAAAGTAGACACTAGAATTGAAACTATTTTTTAAAAGCATTACACTTTTCGGGAACTTCAAAGCCCTCACAATGGTGTGAAATGGCAGTAGTTTAACAGAACCCTTACCAGAAGGTAGTCCTGGATGGCCCGTTCAGTCAGTCAACGTATATTGATTGAGAGCCCACGCTGCATTGTGCCAGTTACTAGGGACACAGAGAACACAAGGATCTTGTGAAATGGAATGTAGAGTTTAGTGGAGAAAAGTGGGTTTTTAAAAACAACAATCATACCACCAATAACTATATGAACTGTGATCAATATTATGGAAATATATCATGGAATGCTTATCAGAAAATGCATCAGGAAGAACTAACTTAGATCACAAGGTTAAAAAAAGGCTTCAGAGAAAAAATGACATTTCATCTAAGACCTGACGGAAAAGCAGGAGCTGGCCAAGGCCAGGAGGAAGGGGCAGTCCCTGCAGAGAGGTCAGTAACGATATGGCTTTGAGTTTGGCAAAGTTTGCACTATGGGATGAGCTGATCTGACAGGTATGAATCCAGATGGGGCTGGACCATGCAAAGCCCTAGGGGTATTTTATCCTGGACACAATGGGTTGCCATTGAAGGGTTTTAAACAGATAATGATGTTATTTGATCGCCTTGGTTTCAGTGTGGAAGATGAATTAGACGTGACAACAGTGAAAAGGGAAGTGTCTTGAAACATTGAAACATAAATTTACCTTTAGCCCATTTTGTGTGTGTGTGTGTGTGTGTGTGTGTGTGAGTGAGTGTGTGTAGGCAGCTTTGCCAGAGCATGAAAAACATGAGGCTAATTGGGGTTTTACAAGTTCACATTCTAGTTCCCTTTTAGACCATTTGAAAACATGTGTTGGCGGAGGGAGTAAGAACTGTGTACGTTGGCTCATTCACTTCCAACAAATATTTATTAAGATATCTCGTGCTAGTTACCGTCCTAGGTACTGGGAGTAGAGCAGTGAACAAAACACGTGAAGACACTGCTCTCATCAATCTTACATTCTAGTGGAAGAAGAACTTAAAAAACAAGTAAACAAAGAAATATTAATATATAACATGATAATACCTATGAAGAAAAATAAATCCACGTGAGAGGTTAGAGTAAGGGAGGTGGTGACATTTCAGGATGGCCAAGGAAGATCTGTCAGACAAAGTGATTCTTGAGCACAAATAAAAATTTGACTATTTAGGGGCACCTGGGTGGCTTAGTCGGTTAAGCGTCCGACTTTCGCTTAGGTCATGATCTCGCGGTTCGTGGGTTCGAGCCCCGCGTCGGGCTCTGTGCTGACTGCCAGCTCAGAGCCTGGAGCCTGTTTCAGTCTGTGACTCCCTCTCTCTCTGACCCTCCCCTGCTCACGCTGTCTCTCTCTCTCTCCTAGAAATAAATAAAACATTAAAAAAAATTTGGCTACTTAAAATCTAGAGAATGATCATTTCAGGATGGGGAACATAAATAAGTACAAAGGCCCTGAGATGAGCATTGCACTTTGTATTTTCAAGAAACAGCCTGGAATTTTGGCTAAAATTAATTTGACTGCATCATCCCTGATGAGGGGGCAGAAGGCTAGCTGACAGGCCACAAACACTCCCCCTCACCCCCCAGGTGAGATACGTGTCATATTTGTCAGACTCTCCTGGCTGGCCAAGAACAAAGAAAAGGGGAAAAACAAGTGGTTAACTGATAGAGATCATAGTCCCGTAGGACCTAAGTCTCCATCCCCCCTCCATAGTAATGTGGGGAACAAAGGCAAAAGGAAATGGCAGATGGAAATACATTTCCTTATAACCTACAGGCCTTTGACAAATACTTGAGGCTG
The DNA here is from genome assembly GCF_008692635.1 of Crocuta crocuta. Lineage (NCBI taxonomy): Eukaryota > Metazoa > Chordata > Mammalia > Carnivora > Hyaenidae > Crocuta > Crocuta crocuta. The sequence continues at coordinate 6,090,811 of NW_027527930.1, read as the reverse complement.
ACTAGGTAAAATGTGTCTCCAGGAACTCCCTACTGTCTTAATATTAATGCTTTGCTAGAGGGAAAAACAACCTTAGCATGACTGATAGCTAGGCCTCCAGTAGCCCGTGAATCTTTAGCATACAAAAATCTCACTGGAAACTTCCCTTGGACTTTACTTCCCCCAACCCCATAGTACATATAACCAGTCTCTCCTCCTGGTTCCAGGGCAACTCTTCCTGCTTGGAACAGGACCCGTCTTCCTGGGACAGGACCCGTGCTTCAATGAAATCACTTTTTTATACTAAAGACATCTTCAAGAATTCTTTCTTGGTCATCAGCTCCGGACCCTGCAAACCCTACTGTCACCCCCAAAAAACCTCCTCAATCGCCACCACCATCACCATCCTCCTCCATATCACCATTACCATCATCATCACTACCATCGTCACCACCACCACCAATACCACCATCATCATCATTACCACCACTACCCTCACCACCACTACCATCATCACCACCCCCACCACCACCATCATCATCACCAGCACCACCACCACAGCCTTCGTTATCATCACCATTGCCAATACCATCACTACTGCCACTATCATCATCATCATACTGTAACTTTGGAAGAACTTCCTCAAGGCTACATAGTGAGCACAAAAGACCAAATAATTAGACAGGAAAGATGGGTTTCCTCATGTCAAAGAAAAAAACTAAAATTTTAATCAGGCTGAGTCATTATGAGGAACCAAAGCAGCCAGTACAGCCTAAGATGACAAGCTGGCACAAAATTCAGCACAATTTGCAAAAAGACACCTACAACATAGCTATCATGCCCCCGAAGAGCTCACCTCCTGAAACTGCTCCCACAAATAGTGAACTGTATCCTCTGTGCCACTCCACTCTTGAAACTTGCAGGTCGGGACTTGAGTCTGACCAAATTACTCAAAGGACAGAAAACCAGCGACTTTTGGCTATTTAACCCAGAGCCCAACCCTTCCCCCTTCAGAACACATTTTTGGTTTGTAGGCAAAGGCTGCGTCTTCTCAGTTTGCAATCTGCATGGCAATAAAGCTTTCCCTTGCCCTTGACCAAATCCTTGCATTCCAGGATGGGTTTTGTTGACAATGGGACATGCTATTGATATCACTTGGTGAGAGATAGTCTGACATTAGCCAAGAGCTTAAGGATCACCGTAAGTCTAAATCTTTAATTATTCCTAGAATTTACACCATTTTGGCTTTAAAGTAGGAAAAGCAGTCATTTTTTTTCCCAGATACCTTCAGTCTTCATCATGAATAAAAATCAACTGAGGCATTTAATTAAAATGCCCATTCCTATGTCAAGATTTTGATTTATCAGATTTAAAGTGGGGCCCAGGAAATCATGTGTGCCCCAAACATCTCAGATAGTTTCTCGGTGCGAGTTGTCCAAGGACTGTGCTTTGCAAAATGCTATTTTAATGCTTTTTAGTGATTGGGATTTCATAATTCTTACAGCTTGTAATCACTTCCATCATTGCAGATCTGTGCTCCAAGTCAATAATGTGGTCCTAAACCATAACTCTCCAAATGACAAAAGTGACAGACGAGTCAAGAAGAACCAACCTTAATCAGAAACCATCTAATACTGGAAATTGATGGAGAAGTGAAATCGATGACTTCAAATTCATTGTCGCTTGAAGTATGAGGCTAATGATTCATTCATTAATCATTTTTCTTCAGTTTAACTCACTTTTCTAATTGGCCTCAATGATGGGTCTTTTTCTACCGTTATAAATTAAGGGAGAATCCTATAAATAGATGTTATTTACAAGAAATCTGGTGTCTGGCATCCCTAGGAAATAATGTTATGGTTAATTAAGATACACCAAACTTGATTTACATAAGCATTGTTTATTTTCAAGTATTAGAGTATACAAGTATGCTGGGCCTTTAAATAGCTCTTCAGAATGTCTCAACATCCCAGTGTTGTAATAATGAATAATTACTATCTGTGTACCTAAAAATTTTCAGAGGTGCAAATTAATAGACGATTCTGGTTTTAAAATATGGTAGGTAATAGAAAACTGATATAACTGTATTTCTTCTTTCAAATATTAATATTTACAACACGGAAATGTTATGCTTTCAGTAAAATTTCTTTGCCTTTAGATACCAATTGATATTTTTATCTTGCTGAATTACTTGGTAGTAACCACATCTTTTTTACGCAATGCCAAGATGATTACATCCTGTTAGTCAGTTTCCAATCTTTGAAAGTAGTTACTGGATCTTCATCCTGTTTTCCCTTAGAAAAGAAAAGTGATACCTAGTATAGGCCAGCTGTTTGGATATGTAGTGCTTTTTTTCCTTCTCTAGTTAATTATTAGCTCTTTTAAATACCTCATTTTGAAAAAATAGTAAGGGCTGGGAGACATCTACTGTCTTTGAAAACATACACATAAACTTGAGATTGGCATTTGTAGAGACATAACAAGGGGTATTAACAAAGAAAACCGTAATTTTAGACCAGACTCTGAGATTCTGACCTTCAGATGATTTCCACTTTCTTTGTGCATTTTTTCAAGGTGCTTTTTAGAAACATTATGGTTTATGGTTATGATGGTAAATAATTTTAATTGGAAGTTGAACTTGAAAGTACACTAATATTTTTTCCATCTGTGTATATCACTTTTATATTTGGTCTCAAACTCAAAATAACTCTTCTCCCCACCCCATCTACACACCTCACATCCCAGTATAATGGTAATTCTTTAATTGGTTGTTTGCATTGAATTGTATCTTGGCTCCAATGTAAGTAAGCACACAGGGTTTTTGAACAGAAACCCAGCCATTGCCCCATTGAGCTTGCCAGTACTCTTAAAAGACATTTGATCATAAAATCCAATGAGCTCAAATTCTAAAATTGAAAGCAAAATTTTCATAGGTGCAGGCAAATTTATTTGGGGCCAAGCCTCACCCAGCCTACCCTGCAGTCAAGGTGCCAGTGAATCAAGATGTAACTCTTGAGTAAAGTAAGGGCATTTATGGTTTTTCTTCATTTCTCCTCCTCCTTGCCCAGGGCAGTTTTGAAATGAGAAGGCCCAGTGAGTCTGATTTGCAAATCTCCTGTCTTCAGATAATGTGATAGACCCCAATGTGTCTCTGATGATGACTAATCATTTTCCTTGAAGAGGAATACAGGACTTAATCTTTGCTTAAAAGGATGATAAACTAGCATCTAACACTGAAGCCATTTGGGAGAGGGGAATTTGTATTAACAGCAAGCATTTTGAGGCTCTCCCTAATCACTCCTTCAATTTCACCCAAGGAAAAGCCACCCTTATTCTCCTTGGAATCGTCCAGGGAAGACTGTTACACGTGTACACATTTAATTTTATTTTAATTGTATGTTAAATGTTCTCGCATTTGAAACATTGCAGGTGTAAATCATCAGTTCAAATAGAAGCTTTAGGTAAAGTCCTTCCAATGGGGAAATTAACACATAGATTACCTGGCAAACTGAGGCATTTGTATCATCTGTTAAAATTTCAAGTTTCTGTTCTAAGCATTGTTAATGCATTCTTTTGGTTGTGCATTTTAGGTCCACTGTGTGAAGAAGATCAAAGTAATAGAAAGTTGTTCATTTAAAGTAATAGAAGGATTGCAATGATCCAAGACAGTCTAATTCTTGATTTCCTGTTACCAAAGGAAAAGGCACGTGTCTTCTGAGATTTTTTTGGCCTGTCCCAGTCTAGAGCTCTGCTGTGGCATGTCAGTAGTGACATAAGACATTGGAGTAGTCTCAGAAGTTGAAATCTTAGTATTTTATTTATCCCCGGAATGCAAGTTCCATGAAAACAGGAGCTGTGGGCATAAGGTTCATAGATCTAGAAAGCCCAGAGAGAAGCAAACGCAGAAGTACTCAGTAGCATTAATCAAAACCAATGGGATTATCAAGTCACTCATTCAAGAGAAATTTATTGAACACTTCCCAAGTAAAAACACTTATTGAACACTTGTGTAGAATACAAAGATAAATAAGATACAGAAGTTACCCTTAAGGAATTTCTAGTTTATTAAAGGTTAAAATAAATGATGATACAATGCAGAAAATGATAGGCAATACTTAGAGGTATTGATTTTGTATTTTTTAATTATTTTCAAAATATGTCCACACCTATTTAATATGATCAAAAGCTCTGGGAAACATTCTTTATGCTGGGAAAATGTACTGCATGCTAAATAAATGCGAAGAGTTATTACAGTTATCAAAGGCTTTGCTGTCTCTGAAGAGATCCAATGTTGGAGCCACTGCTTCAAGAGACTTCTTCCTCCTAGATTTCTTCTCTAAAGAGAAGATGCAGACAATTTACAAAATCACCATCTTGACCTGGCTGCACATTAGAACCACCCTCGAAGTTCTTAAAACTCCCAGTGTTCAGGCTGCACCCTAGGCCAATTAAGACTAAATCCCTGGGGGTAGGATCCAAGCAGCCCTACTTTATGAAACTCATCAAGTGATCCCATTGGTTGAGACCATTGTTTCTCATCCTGTCTGTACGTAAGCATCCCAAGGAGCTTCCTAAAACCAAATCTTATCCCAAGAAGTGTTAATTAACTTGTTTGGAGTAGAACCCAGGCATAGACCTATTTTTTTAATCTTCTTTTTTAGTTTTTATTTAAATTCCAGTTAACACACAATATAATATTAGTATCGGGTGTACAATATCGTGATTCAACCCTTCCACACATCACCCGGTGCTCACCACAAGTTCACTTCTTAATGGCCATCACCTATTTAACCCACCCCCCCACCCACCTCTGCTTTGGTAACCAGCAGTTTGTTCTCTACAGTTAAGACTATTTCTTGGTTTTCTTCTCTCCCCCCTCTCAATTTCCTCATTTGTTTTGTTTCTTAAATTCTGCATATGAGTGAAATCATATGGTAATTGTCTTTCTCTGACTGACTTATTTCACTTAGCATAATATTCTCTAACTCCATCCATGTCATTGCAAATGGCAAGATTTCATTCTTTTTTATGGCCAAGTAATATTCCATTATATGCATATGTGTACACACACGCACACACACACACACACACTCCATATCTTCTTTATCCATTCATCAGTCAATGAATATACTTGGGCTGTTTCCATAATTGGCTATTGTAGATTAAGCTGCTATAAACACTGGGGTGCATATATCCCTTCGAATTAACATTTTTATATTCTTTCGGAAAATACCTAGTAGTGCTATTGTGGGATCATAGGGCAATTCTATTTTTAACTTTTTGAGAAAACTCCATACTCTTTTCTAGAGTGGCTGCACCAGTTTGCATTCCCACCAAGAGAGCAAGAGGATTCCCATTTCTCCACATCCTCAGCAGCATCTGTTCTTTCTTGTGTTGATGATTTTAGCCATTCTGACAGATGTGAGGTGATATCTCATTGTAGTTTTGATTCATATTTCCCTGATGACCAGTGATTTTGAGCATCTTTTCATGTGTCTGTTAGTCATCTGGATGTCTTCTTTGAAAAAAAAAGTCTATTCACATCTTCTGCCCATTTTTAATTAGATTATTTGTTTTGGGGGTGTTGAATTTTATAAGTTCTTTACAGATTTTGGATACCAACTCTTTATCAGATATGTCATTTGTAAATATCTTCTCCCATTCCATCAGTTGCCTTTTAGTTTTATTGATTGTTTCTTTCATGGTGCAGAAGTTTTTATTTTGATGAAGTCCTAATAGTTTATTTTTGCTTTTATTTCCCTTGTCTCAGGAAGCATATCTAGTAAGAAGGTGGTATGGCTGATGTCAAAGAAGTTACTGCTTCTGTTCTCCTCTGGAATTTTTATGGTTTCATGTATTAAATTCAATAGTAATGTGTACTCAGGGTTGATTTGCACAGTTAGGAAATAACAAAAAATTATGTCTAATTGTGGAGAAAATATGGTTTTTGTCACTGGCTATTGTCACTGGTCATCTGTAAGAACTAAGTAATATCCGGTTTAGGAGACTTCTCTGTTTAACTAATTTTTCCCAGTTTTAAGTGAAGATGAGGATGATCAGAGAGGATTTCTATCCCTGAACATTTGCCAGGTTGGGCCTGGGCAGGTAAGAAGACTATCCTGGAATTCTTGGCACTATGAGCTGGCATGGTCAGTCTTAGTCATCCCTCTTTGACGGAAAATGTCCGGGCATGAATAGCGTGCAAGCGTGTGTGATCATTTCAACACAGATGTCGCCACCTATATAAATCACCATCTGGGAAGGAAGTTTATTTACCCCTTGAACATCCTACATGGATAGGACAAAACACTGTGTATTTCAACTATCATTTGTTTGTAAATACTCCTATTGTGTAATTCATGATACAGTTTGGAAATTTCTTGGATTATCAGTTTCTCAGAACTATTCATATAAGTGGGTCCTTCTGATGCGTTATATGAACTGTTTATAAAAAGAAAGTATTGCAAAATCGAATGCTCATTGAAAAACTCAGATACCTTCCATCAAAGGCAAAATTACCAGCTTTAGGGGTGATTGCGTGGCTTAGTCGATTAAGCATCTGACTCTTGGTTTCGGCTCAGGTCATGATCTTATGGTTTGTGAGATGAAGCAGGACCCTATGCTGACAGCACGGTGCCTGCTTGGGATTATCTCTCTTCCTCTCTGTCTGCCCCTCTTTTGCTCATTCTCTCTCTCTCTCTCTTTCTCCCTCTCAAAATAGCTAGCTAGCTAGCTAGCTAGCTAGCTAGATATTTTAAAGATTACCAACTTTAATTTTAAAATTTAAATAATAGTATGCTTGCTTAAGAATCCAGAGACTCTGTGTGCTTTCAGTGTAGAACAAAGGACTAGATGCAAGGTGAAGGAAAAGGTGGAATAATTATGGGAAGATAATTCTAAATGACATCAGCAGAAATTCTAGTGCTTTTGGAGAAAAGAAGTGACTCATCTCTTGGCATTTAACTCATTTAATTTGGATCACTTAATATACGATTTTTCTTATGCCTTCAAATAATTTCACATATCTGTTCAAATGAGTCACATGAGTGATAGCCTTGGGCAGTTTATTTTGTTAGAATTTTTTTATTATTTTTATTTTTTTAGTTCAGCTCCACTTGGACAAAATCTGACAATTTATTGTGGATTATGACTACCAAGATCTTCTTTGGAGAGCACAATTTTGATGAGAAATGGAATCCAAGCTAGCACTGCATTCATTGGGCTTTGTTCAATTTTCTTAAATGTCCTCTGAGGATAACCAACTGCATTGTTGCTCTGACAGTGACACATTCCGAATCGGATGGAGAAAAATGAAAGATGGAGGTAATGGGTCAGCCCCTCCTGTTCAACTCTGGCTTCCCCTGAGAACAGTCTTTCTTTAGGTAGAAGAGAAGGTCACACACATGTACTGAGTATCCTTGGGACATGTGATCCATGTAATTCTCACCACAACTCCAGAAGTTAGGAGAGATAATTATACTGATTTTAAAGAGTAGAGAATGAAAATTATTTGAAATGACTAATATTTATGTTTCTTAAATTTTTTATCACATTAATTTTATAGATGTGAATACGTAATTTGAAAGCAATCTACATGTATATTTTAGACTATTCATTGGCCTCAGACCCTTAGATGATCCCATACCAATCAAACTACTTGTCAGCTAAGTGAATTATGGACATAAAAAAAAAAAGTATAGGCATAGGAAAAAAGGAAATCTGCAATACTGGACTCAAATACAAGTCTAAAATGTAAAATCAAACCCACTTGGATAAAGGGATTAAAAATCACGTGTCATATATTCTACTACCTGAAACTTTGAAAAGCTACCTTGCCCATTGATACCCCAGTTTCTTTCTTCTTGTGTTGTGGAAATCTGATCTGGATCACTGGTGGAAGAACGAAGTGGCACTCGGAGATCTTGGAGGGGAGGAGGTTTATTTTACACCGGTGGGCTCAGAGGAGATCATTCTCCAGAGGTCTGAGCCCAGAGCATCGGCAGAGGGAGTAATTTATAGCTTGTTACTTCCGCATTCCTTATTAATGCATGAAACAAGCAGTGTGGAAAGAAGAGCCTTTGATCAGGGACAGCTATTTCCTTATCAGTCCTGCTGGCCATCTTATAACAGATATTTCCCTATTACTTGACTGAATTTTCTTTTCCAGAGCTGGGCACAAATTCGGGTCTTGCTAGTTGTCCAAGCTGACAATCTAAATCCCTTCATCTGGAAAATGTCTGGGAGCCAGAGGCAAGAATAAAGAGATTAATTGTTGAGGTCCTTAATGTAGCTGTTGAGCAGTGGCTCCTATAAACCGTGCTGATGGGGGACGGCACTGTTGGTGGAGTCTAATTACCTTCAGGACAGTACAGAATCTTTCGTCTGGCCTTAAGGTTCTACCTCACCTGCCCACTACACCAGTCTAATGCTCCACCATCCACCTGCCTCCTGTCTAGACGCTGATCACACAGCCGACCTTTTCAATGTGAGTTTGTAGGCAAGTATGAGATTATAAAGATTATAAGGTGTTCTTTCACTCAGTGAGAGAGGTGGAGAAAAAAACCAGGACTTGTCATTTGACTGTAATAAATGTTGATTTAATCCTTTTTGAAAATAGTGCTGAAAGTTTTCATGAGTTCACAGGGAAACACTTCATGAAAACCAGGAGTTTTCTGTAATTCATGGAGGAACTATATATTGCTCTTAGACTAGCAAAGTAGCTGGAAGTGTTGGCGGCACAGCGATATTTTATATCTTTCACACTAATTTCCCTGTGTGTTCATGTAAGTTCTTTCTTGAATCAATTTTCTTAGTGTGATCTAATATATGCTTATTGTAGAAATCTGTAAAGTATGTAAATGATTTTTTACAAAATTCATATTCCCACACTCCAGAGATAATCAATGGCAACCTGATTTTTACTTATTTCCCTCCTCTCTCTCTCTTTCCCTTCCCCTTCTGCCATTCTCTTTTCTTGTCTTTCTCAAAGTGGCATGGCCCCAAATAGTTTCTACAGTAGTGAGGAAATAAGCAATCTGATCTCCCTTCAAGAAAGAGCGTACTGATTAGCTGGAGAGCATGCAGCCAACAGACAGAAACCTCTTTGACGTCTGCCAGGGGGCTGGACAGAGACACTCTCCACAGGCAGCTCTGGCCAAGGCTAAGCACAGCAATGGGTACTAAGGCCTGCACTTTTGTCTCCATATGGGACTCCTCTACAAGCAGTCTCGGAACCAGAGCCCTTTGTTGGCCTGGTTGAGACTCTCTCAGCGTTGAACCACAGGCTCAGAATCTCCTCTTACCTAGTCTTCAGGAGAGATGCCAGACCCACACTGCCATCCGAAGTCTCTCCACAGTTCCCCTCGTCCCTCTTCTTTGTCCTGCACAGACATTACCCTGCCCCCAAATCTTTTCTGCCCAGAAAACCCAACCACACAGTGTTGTACTGTCATTCTCTTGCTTAACATGAAATTGCGAGCCCTTCCCAATGGCATTAGAATCTTTGCAGAGACATCATTTTCATTTTATGGATTTGTTATATGGATTATATATCCATATATAAATGTTCCTAACTTTTTGCAATCCTAAATACGATGATAAGTATCCTTGTTCAGATTCTTTACATGAATTTAAGAATATTTCTTCAGAATGGACTCCTCAAAGTGTAATTACCAGCTCAAGCTTGCCAAATTGTGCAAAACAGATTTTCAAAAGGACAGTATGACCATGTGTTCTAACCAGTGTATTCTCCATTAATTAAAACTTGGCGTGATACCTAAGCTTGTGCTATTAAAATAGCATTTCAATTAATAACTTTATCAATAACTGTTCACATTCCTGATTTTTAATCCCTCCGGCTCCTGTTTTCTTGGGGTTTCTTATAACCTTGCATGAAGCACTGCACTTCCTCTTCCCTATTCCTGACCTCCAGCCTCCAAAGTGAAAGAACAAGCCGCCTGAGGAGACACTGAGTCTTTTCTATTCCTACTTGTTGATGGGTCGCCACAGAAACAGGTCAATATCATGTTCTGCAAACGCAGGGATTCCAAGGAGACCCAATGCCTCACTAAAAGGAAATGCTTTATCTACCAGGTTCCCGCGATGCCACCTTCCACCCGTGATCTGGGAAAGCTGTACATTTCTCTGCTTTCTCCTGCCCAGGAGTACTTCTAACAAAAGATTAAGGAAGCAGTGCTTGGTGCCGAGGCGGCTCAGTTGGTTGAGTGTCTGGCTTTTGATTTAGGCTCAGGTTATGATCTTATAGTCGTGGGATCGAGCCCTGCATCCAGCTCCATGCTGAGCATGGAGACTGCTTGAGATTTTCTCTTTCCCTGTGTCCCTCTTTGTCCCTCCCCACTTCCAAAAGAAGAAGAAGAAGGAGAAGGAGAAGGAGAAGGAGGAGAAGGAGAAGGAGAAGGAGAAGAAGGAGAAGAGAAAAGAAAGAAGGATAGCAATGCTGAAAATGTACCAAAATCCCAAAGTACAGAAGCACAGCTAACTTAATTATATGGGTGAGAAAAAACAATTCCCCCCAGATGTACAATTAATCCTTATAATCCTTTTGAGGTGGGTTATATAAAGATGAAGAAATGGAGGCAGAGAGGTTTGGTGACATGGCCAAGCTCACTGGTTAAGTAAGATGCCCAAGGTACCAGAACGTTGTTGGATCCCAGGTAGTTTGGATCTCAGCATGCTCCCTTAATTCCATTTCTGAAATGACACGAGAGGACTCTTCTGTTTAATTTATAAAATGGTGATAGAACAAGGACTCATAAGCTCATACTGATTAAAAACAGATAAACAAAGCTTTAGGAAAAGCTCTTCCTTACTATAAAATGCCACATTACAAATGCAGAAGAAATGATGGATTAGAAAAATCAGCAGTGGATGCTAAAACTAGTGGGTGAGACGTTGCTGAGAAATAGTATATTGACATAGTCCAAAAATATCTCACACAAACTAGTTATTAATTAGAAAAGGAAAAATTGTGACTACAGTGAAGAAATCTAATGGATAAATGGTCACTTAACTAAGTGATCAAAGTTAATATCACGAACATTGAGATAAGTTAATGTCCTGTGGTTCCTAATATAATGTACTACAGGAAGCACACTACTACTTCCAGCATATTCTTTCTGAAGATACATTACCTAGATTTAATCATGAACCAACACCAGAGAAATCTAAAATGAAGGACATTTTAGAAAATAGCTATGCTGTAATCTTTACAAAAGCAAGGTCAAAAAGCTGAGGAACTGTTCCAGATTAAAGGACATTAAAGAGACTTGAAAATAAAGTGCGGGGCGCCTGGGTGGCTTAGTCGGTTAAGCGTCCGACTTTCGCTTAGGTCATGATCTCGCGGTTCGTGGGTTCGAGCCCCGCGTCGGGCTCTGTGCTGACTGCCAGCTCAGAGCCTGGAGCCTGTTTCAGTCTGTGACTCCCTCTCTCTCTGACCCTCCCCTGCGCACGCTGTCTCTCTCTCTCTCTCTCTCTCCTAGAAATAAATAAAAAACATTAAAAAAAAAAGAAAAGAAAAGAAAAGAAAGTGCAATGTGTGATCCTGGATTAAATTCTGGATGAAAAAAAATTTTTTAAAAAGAAAGAGTGAACAGTTGATGAAATTTGAATATGAAAGGAATATCAGATATAGTATATCGATATTAAATTTCTTTATTTTGATAACTTGACTGTGGTTATGTAAGAGAATATCTTTATTCTTAGGAAATAAATACTGAAATATTTCAAGGTGGAGGTGCAAGATATCTAGGACTTTTCTCATGTTGTTCAGAGAGAAGAAATGATGGCAGAAGTGGGATGAAAAGCTCGTAGGTGAACTCACGACTGAACCACTGGCCAGAGTCTTCTATTGGCATTAAGAAATTTCTTTAATCATCTGGAAAGAAAAAATAACTGCTGAGGGTTGTATTGAAGGAAAATTTTATAAGTCCTTAACTTTATTCCAGTTATTTCACTTTTAGGCATTTATTCTAAGAAATAACCGTGGAGGGGCACAACGGCTTTGTCACAGAGATAGCCGTCAGAATTTGTATACAATATTGGAAAATTGTAAATATCTTACACATCTCATAATAGCTTTGTTTAAAAATTATACAGTCATTAAAACATTATTGAATAATATTTAATGACTTGTAAAAATGTCATTATTAAGTTGTGAAAAGAAGATGCAAAATGGTACACACAGAATGACTCCATTTCTGTGTATAGATATACATACAAATATATGCACAATCCCAGTCCCATAGAAGATTGAAAAACTAAATTAAAATGCTACTGTGATAATGTTAAGGTGTAGGGGAAAAAGGTAACTTTTAAGCTTATTTTTACTTGTATGTTATAGTATGATGAAAATTTGCTAAAAAATATGTTATTTTGTAATTAAAAATAATAAATATAAAAACAAAGAAAGAGCACATCTTTTAAAAAGAGGTAACCATAAATTTTAATAAAACCCCTGTTCTTTTTACACACCACCCCTACTATGTGCTCTAACTTCTTTCCAACGACATGAGCCGCTGCTGCTGAATTTGGTGAGTGACATTTAGAACATGACTCCTAAACTCCTCCTTTAGTGGAACATGAAAGGAGGTCATCGAGAGGAAGTGAACACTGGTTGACCCATTAGCTGAACCCAGACAATCGTAGGTTCCTCACCCCCTTCCCTGCCCTTGGAATGTATACTCTGCCCACAGTTTACAAGGATGAAGCCTTGAGAGAACAAGATGTTGTTGAAACCATCTGGACTGAATATGCAACTAAACCCAGTTAAGACATCTGTATACACTTTTAAGATTCTGGCACATGAGGGGCACTTGGGTGGTGGGTGAGCATCTGACTCTTGATTTGGGTTCAGGTCATGATCCCAGTGTGGTAAGATCAAGCCCTATGTCGGGCTCCATACTCAGTGTGGAGCCTGTTTAAGATTTCTCTCTCGGGGCGCCTGGGTGGCTCAGTTGGTTAAGCATCCGACTTCGGCTCAGGTCATGATCTCACGGTTTGTGGGTTAGAGCCCCGCATCAGGCTCTGTGCTGACAGCGAGCTCAGAGCCTGAAGCCTGTCCTCAGATTCTGTGACTCCCTCTCTCTCTGACCCTCCCCTGCCCACGCTGTCTCTCTCTCTCTCTCAAAAACAAATGAAACATTTAAAAATTAAAAAAAAAGATTTCTCTCTCTCCCTCCCTCTACCTGTCTCCCCCATTGTGTTCGCGCGTTCTCTCTCTCTCTCTTTCTCTAAAAGAAGAAAAAGAGACAAAAAAGATTCGGGCAGGTGAGGGTGGAGGTCTGCTCAATACAGGACTGCCCAAGACAGCCTCATATGTAAGTTCCCTTGTTTATTAAACCTGCCACCTAAGAGTCTGGAATGGTCTGCTGCTCTTCCTTCTGTCTATCCTTGCCCTTTGTGTAGAGGGGCCAGTTTTCAAACCAACACAGGGAAATTCTTTTACCATTGTTGTAAACTGGTGTGTAGGGAAGTTATAAAGGGGCATGGCCTATTGAATTTGTTTCCTGATGAAAAACCCAAGCCTGAGACCAAATGTTTCACATTCAGACAGGGAAATGCATGATGGTTCATGATGATCTGTGAAAAAGGCACATACCTATTGTACGCTACATTTGCATTTTCTCAATGTCAAGGACTTTAAAAGTAATTCAATTGTTTCTCTTGTGATTTGATTTTCAGAGTTAAGTTTCTTTCATGTTTTTGAGGACCTAAATTTCAGATAGAGTGGGCCTGGGCTCAGAAAATATTTCTGTGATATTTAAGCTTTTGTTTCTTTCGTCATTCAACTCTGGATGTCTTTATTTGTAATTTTATCTGCATATGGCCATAAAACCATCCATATTTTCTGTATGCGCACGCATGTGTGTGTGCACCTAAAAAGGCAGACACTGTCTGTTACAGTCTTGGTTTGGGGCTGTTTTACAATCTAAGTTGGTCCTAAGAAGGAATCACTCCTTACATTATTACATTAGTGACACATGTTGAGCCCTTCTACTAAGTAGCACAGAATGACAAGTGGCCAAGAAACAAATATACATTAAACATAGGAACTACTAGAGATTGGGTCCCAATCTATGGAATACNTCCTTACATTATTACATTAGTGACACATGTTGAGCCCTTCTACTAAGTAGCACAGAATGACAAGGCCAAGAAACAAATATACATTAAACATAGGAACTCCTAGAGATTGGGTCCCAATCTATGGAATAGTACAATAGAGACGATGGTCGGTCAGAGAGCCTGAGGAACTGCTGAGGCAGGCAGAAACCATGCTCTAACATGGCATTTTATTTCAACTACAAATCCTTGCCTGGTGTCCCAGTCTTGTGATATCAAGGAGAGCACATTGTTACCTCTGAGAATTCATCTATGATGTGTAGCCATGAATCAAAAACCTTCTACTTGTGATTTTTCAATTATATGATCCTACCGACAGGTCAGGAGCTACCGTGTGCACTGGGGAAGGAATAAACTCTCAACAGAGATCCTGTGCATGCTCTCCAGTTCGACCTTCTGTTCCATAGCCCAACGCACGTTTCTGAAAGAGGCCCTACCCAGTGATTAGGGGCCCATTTCTATTCCCACAGCCAGACTGTCCTCCTGTAATCTAGGCTTCATCTTACGTAAGCACATGACTCACGTGCATCGGTCCGTTTCCTGGAATTTGGGGTGAGAGCCCACTCTCAGTTGTCTGTGGTATGAGTGCCAGAGATGACTGGAAGCACTGAAATCCATCAGTGATTCCCGACTGCCATTTTAACCAGTAATGTTAACCTCCTCTAGGATCCCCATGTTCTTTTACTACTGATTTCAATGAACACAGAAAAGGCCAGAGAGAAGAGCATAGGGCCTGCTAAATCAAAAGACCATATGATCATTGAACAGTTCAGTGCTTGTCATTTTCATTCTGTTTCACAGCCCAGATTCTAGATAAGCATTTTTTACCAGTGGCTGCCACCAACTCCTTTCATCTAGTGCAATCTGGCCTCCATCTTCATCATCTGCTGAAAACACTCTTTCAGTCTTGATGGCCTTCAGAAGTCAAAAACAGTGGCATCTTCCCTCTTCCTCAGTTTTTCTAGATTCTTCTGTACTGGATGGTGTTGACTATTGCTGAAAATCTTGGCTTTTTTTCCTTCTACTTTTCATGTCATTGTGTCTCTTGGTTTTGCTTTTTTGGTTATAACCATCAGCAAGTCCTGTTGATGTGAAATACATTCCAAACACAGCCCAAGTTCAACCACTTCTCATCACCTCCACTACTACCATCTTTATTCAGGCCACGTTGTAATTTAAGTGGGTGACAAAAATTACCCTCTAACTTATCTTCCAGGTTTGCCTTGCCTCTCTTTAGTCTGTTTTCCACAGAGCAGACTGGCTGGTCTTTTAGAAACACAAATTATATCACCACCCCATTCCTTACCCTTTAATGACTTACTGAATTTTTAACAGAATGCAAACACCTTACCATAGCCTCTACCCTCTAAATGTTCTACCCTTGCCTATATTTTGACTTCTCTGCCACTGTCCACAAAGCATGCTCCAGCCACACTGATCTTGAAGTGTTTTCTGAGCATTAGAGTCCTTATTCTTCTTTTCCAGGTCAAGCATACTTTGGCTCCACATGTTTGTGTGTCTATAATTGTTTGCCTCATCTCTCTACATCTCTGCTCATATATGACCACAGAGATGCCTCCCTGACCTCCCGAGCTGCAGCAGCCCCGAACCCAGAGTACACTGTGCAGTCCCCCCTATTCTTTGCCACTACCCATGGGACTTTGTGCAAGTTCCTCTGTGCCTCAGTCTCATGACAGAAGTGAGTCTTACAAAACTAGTTATATACCTCATGTTGTTATCAGGATTTAAATGGTATTACGTTTTAGAACCTTAACAGCAAATAGTAAGCCCTATATGTGTTTGCTACTATTACTGTTACCAGTACTTATTTATTTTCTTTCTTTTCCCACTAGAAATACAAATTCTAGGCATTATCCATCTGCTCATCACTTCTGTTCAGGATATAGGACAGTAAATCACATACTAAGCCTTCAATAAGTAATTGTTGAGTAAATGAATGAATAAAAATATTTAACCATGTCTTCTGTCCTCACTGGCTCCTTTTCTGTTACCAGTTTCTCTGGTGAAGACATTTCCTTGGAGTCAATCATTGGTTTCTTTGGCAGTTTTCCTCTACCCTTGCTCCTTTGAAGTGTTTAGCTTGAAATGTTTGTCTGGCTTCAGCTCTAGTTTCTGTGATGGGAGTTCCCACCATCACATCTTTAGCTCCGGCCCTACAGCCAAGCTCTACACTGGGGAGGCAGCTCCGAGTGGCTGGAAATTTGGCCTGGGACTCAGGAGACCTGGCATAGGGTGGAAGTCTATGATTCTATTCACCTTGTGACTCAGACCAAGCCACAACATATCCGGAGACCAAATTCTCCTGTAGGTAATAATGATTCATCTCTATCTTCCATCTCAGATAGTGCATTAAAACAAAGAGTTAATAAAAGTGAAAGTGTTTTGTAAGTTCTAAAACACTACATATAATTTGAAGTGCTGTCAAATACCTCAAATATGCTATATATATACCCTGCTGCTATCTTAGATTCAGCATAAAGTAGATGAATTTCCTATTTCCCAAACTTAACACTGACTTTGCTTCCTCTCATTTGACGCATTTATCACTAAGCACTTTTTGTTCTCCTTCTGTGATGTGTCTAAAATTTGCCTCCTGCTCTCTCTTCTCCCAGACATAATCACACTCTAAGATTTCTTCAGTGTACATCTAAGTAGGTCATTAGAATACCATCATTTGGTCTCTCTCCTTCCAGCCTTTCTTGCAATCAGTTTTCTCAAATAATCTCATTTCAATCTTCCCAAAATTGGATTGGATTTCTATTACTGCTTCCACAAATTACCATGAATTTAGCTTAAACAATGAAATTTGTGGTCTTACGGATATGTAGCTCAGAAGTCCAACATGCGCCTCACCCATTGCTAGACAAGTGTGTCAGCACCAGGTAAATATCAAGGTGTCATCAGTGCTACATTCTTCTCTGGGGGTTCTGGGAGAGCATCTACATCCTTGTCTTTTCAAACTCCTATGGGCCACCTCCATTTCTTGGCTTGCAGTTCCCTTCCTTTGTTTTCAAAGCCAGCAACTGTGGGTCAAGTCCTTCTGAGATCACAGCTCTCTAACCGCAGATGGGAAGATTTCCCAGCTTGTAAGAACTCAGGTGATTAGATTCGGCCCATGGAGCTTATCCAATGTCATCTCCCCTTCAGGGTCTATAACCTTAATCACATTGCACTGTTTCTTTGGCCATGTAAAATAATATATTCACAGGTTCTGAGGATTAGGACATGGACATCTTTGGGGAATAAGGGGTCTTATTCTGTTTACCACACCAATTTAATGGTGTCACTCCCCTAACCAATCTTTATCTTCTCACTATGGCTTTGAAGATTCTTCACATTAAATTCTTCGCTATTCTAAAATAGAGGTCCTGAGGCGCCTGGGTGGCTCAGTCGGTTAAGCATCCGACTTCAGTTCAGGTCATGATCTCGCGGTTCGTGGGTTCGAGCCCTGCATCAGGCTCTGTGCTGACAGCTCAGAGCCTGGAGCCTGCTTCCGATTCCGTGGCTCTCTCTCTCTTTGACCCTCCCCTGCTCATGCTGCCCCTCTCTCTCTCTCTCAGAAATAAATAAAACATTAAAAACATTTTTTAATAAAATAAAGATCCTATACTACTGTTGGGATAGTCTCCCTGACATATCTTAAACATGCTATGAGTTTCCTAGTGTTTTTGGTGATTATTCTTCCATTTGACAATCCATTCTTCCTACAATCCTTCCTTTGCTATCAAAGTCCTGCCAATTTTCTAAGCCAGATAAAGTCGCATCTCCTCAATAAAAGCTTCCCCACTAATGCCATCTTTCACTAATAGTTTGATACGATACTGTTTAGTTTATGTGGTGGACGTCTGGGTTTCTTCAGAATTCATTCAATCTTCCTCTGATAACAGCACACTGGTTTTTCTTTAGGAGAAAATGTTCCCCTGTTAGATTAAAAACCTGGTGGTTTCTCAAATAAAATGAACTGCCCTCCTGATCAAGGGGTGAGTTAATGATCCAAGCTAGGCAATCTGATGTATCTCTCTAGGCCATAGGCAGCCAAAAAGTAAAAATGTTTGCAGTTCACACTTTCTAGAAGCAGCACATTGCTTACAAAATCATTAGAGATTCCTTGGCACTTTGGCTTTTACTTTTATTCTACCAAATTCCCCACATTATTCCTACAAATTTTTCTCTGGGTAAGCCAGAATCATTTTCTGTTTCATAAAAATCAAAGAACCATAACTGCTAAAGCCTTGCACTGTTCTTTAAATGTAATCATAACTTCAAATTCTTGTTTTTATAAAACTACAGTATATTTTACATGTCTCTCAAACACTCCCCAATCCCTTGTATATTACTATATACAAAAATGCTTTTCAATAAATATTGGTTGACTGTTTCATAAAGTACTGATTTTTTTTTCAAACTCTGAATTGCTCCTGATAGCAAGCTGAGAACAAGGAACGTGACATGTCTTCCCTTGATATGAATCCTGAGAATCATTTCTCCTCCCTGATGGATTGATTGAAAGAGTCACCACTCTACTGACTGTATTTTTTATGTATATTTTCTATATCCCCAATGTATTCTATAATGTGGTCACATGACCTACATCTATTTACACTGTAATGATCCATTCACAGTACCTCCACTAACGGAGCCTAAGCTGTGCTTGTTTTCTTAATAGATACACTGCACTTCAGGCTCATATAAGTGTTTGGAAGTTTTCCCACATATTTCTCGGAGATTCAGATAAATTGAATGGACTATCTGTGTTTGGTTTCATATGATGAGTGGTTACCATTAGTTGGTGACCAGATAGGGCATGGGGATCCAGACAGGACCATAAAACATGGGGATTTCAGTTTACAAGAATTTTTGCTTCTCTCAAGAAAATTCGAAACTACATCTGAGACTTAATTCACATGACGGCTCTGGTGTCTCTGCCACGGCCAGAGCTGCAGTGGAATGGGAAGTCAGTAGACCTTATTTCTCATGCCAGCTCCACTTTTTCCTACCACTGTGACTCTGAACAAATTACCCCCTCCCCAAAACGGTCATAGCTATGCCTCCCTATCCTATCCATAGGCTAATGAAATAATCCAAGGAGCTAATAAATGGATAGGGTATTCTGTGGACTGTTGAAGTATGCACAAGGACACCATCACTCTGACCAAGACTCAGACGGACCAATATTTCTTTCTCTGAAGACCCAGGGAAACCAATGTCTTGGTTGGCAGATGGTAAAGAAATCATGAAACACATTCTGATACATGTGTCCTTTCATACATTACTTCTCAGTAGGATATCTATTCTTTTTAGAAATACCCTTTTTTAAATAGTCTTTAAATATGTTCTTAAACAAAATAATAACAACTGGGTTGCCTTGGGTGTCTCAGTTGGTTGAACATCTGACTTCGGCACAGGTCACGATCTCACTGTTCGTGAGTTCAAGCCCCTGCAGAGCCCGCTTCAGATCCTCTGTCCCCCTCCCTCTCCGCTCCTCCCCTTGTGCACGCTCTCTCTCAAAAATAAATAAACATTAAAAAAAATAATACAACTAAAATTTTATAATTGATGCAGCTCCTTTTATTTGAAAACATTCTTCATTGTGGTAGGCCATAAGCGCAATAAATTTATAAGCTGCTTTCCCAAACGAAGATATTTATCTTTCCATCTTTAGAAGTCTTTGTATCTAAACACACTGTAGTTCTATCACTGCTTTTAGGCCCTCCAGTTTATTTTGGAAAAAAGAAAAAAAAGAGAGACAATATTTATCAGTGAAACTCCTTTGTGCTTGAACTTAATGCATTTTTATTTTTCAGTTGTCTTTTTTTCCATTTCCCAGCAAAAATAAATAAACATTAACATTACATAAACATAAACATTAACATTAAGGTACACAATTATCAAAGCTGATATTGAACACAAACAAATTGATACAATTCAGTACTCTGATAAAATCCATTGTCAAATAAGTTAAACTGCATGCAATACAATGTTATGGTCCATAGCATCTTCAATATAAACTGTATACCAAAATGGCTCTCCAGACTTAAAAAGTGCAAATTACAGAGTGCAAAAACAGCAAAGAGAAAAATACACTATCTTACATTTACCATCATTCAGTCTGAATAACAGGTATGTTTTAGATCAAATTATTCTTTTGCTAAAACAGTAAAAAAGTACACTGCTTATGAAAGTTGTTACTCCCCTTCTCCCATATGCATAAGAGTAGGAAAAAAAAATCAGAAAATATTGAGCAGCAAGTTAAACACGTTTTTTTTCCCTCTAAAGTCTACAGAGTGGATATAGGAGCAAAAATGACCACATGGATCAGACGTGAGTTTTCAAAAATCAGATTATTGAGCTCAACAGAAATTAGAAACTGCTACATGTATCTCCAGTGTAAAACCTGATTTGTTGCTTGACAGCATGTGTTCTTGGTACTTTGGAGATAATATAGAAATATGTATAGTAAGGGGTGCATGGGTGGCTCAGTTGGTTAAGTGTCCGACTTCGGCCCAGGTCATGATCTCGAGGCTTGTGAGTTCGAGCCCGGTGTTAGGCTCTCTGCTGTCAGCACAGAGCCTTGCTTCAGATCCTCTCTCTCTGCCCCTTCCCCACTCATGTGCTTTCTCTCTCTCTCTCTCAATAATTAATTAATTAATTAATTAAAAAAGAAAAATACGTATAGTGAGAAATCTGTATAATAAGAAAGACAGACTAAACATGAGCCCAAATCTTTCCATTGTTGGAAATTTGAGCTGATGACAATCATCTATATTTGCTCAGCACTGCCCTCATTAAAACAANTTGTTGCTTGACAGCATGTGTTCTTGGTACTTTGGAGATAATATAGAAATATGTATAGTAATATCCTTTTATTATTTAATATATACTCATAAATAAAGATTTAACTTTTATAGGGGTTAGTTTTTTAAGCATTCGTAAGTAAAGATTAAAAACATCCCAAACTACTTATAATTAGTCATGAAGTAAGGATTGAGACATTTAAGATAAAACAACAGAACCTCTTTTGTAAGTAAAACAAGTGAATTGCTATTGATGTCTTGGCATCAACATTTTCTTTGACACAAGATCTTTCTAAGTAGACTTCACGTACATCTAGTAGGTGTAGGAATGTGTAGGACTTAAAATGTGTTCTTACACAGCACATTTGATTTCAGCTATGTTAAAAAGGAAACAGAAATACCCTTTAAGACCTCACTGAATTTTATTTCTCTTTTTTTAATGTTCTTTTATTTATTTTGAGAGAAAGAGAGAGAGTATGGTAAGGGTGGAGAGAGAGAGGGAGAGAACCCCAAGTCAACTCCAGAGTAAGGCTCAAACTCACGAACCATAAGATCACGACCGAAGTGGAAATCAAGTCCAACTAACCAACAGGGCCACCCAGGTGCCCCTTATGTTATTTCTCTTTATCTTGTTTGTAAGTTTTATGTTTTGTTGAAAGAGCAAAAAATGACTATAATTCTATGAATGAGCACATGTGTACATGTGTATTTACATATGAATGTGTTTATTATATAAATATGTATGCTTATATATGCATATTTTACACACACACACACACACACACACACACACACACGTTTTTCCTCTAATAGTGAGGCACCGGATCCAGCACTTTAGGGAAGAGGCACATGAGAGCACCAGGGTACAAATAAAGAGATACATATGCAGGCACGTCCTGGCCTCTAGCACTTCAGAAGTCAGCCGTGTTTATTTTCTCTTTGTTGCCCTCGTACCTGGCAGGAAAAAAGGTGGACAAAGAATAGGACCCCCCCCCGCCCCAACAAGGTGTGTGATCCCGAGAGACTCCGCCCAAGATCTAGTGTTCCAAGAGGCGACCGCCTGAACTCACTGGGACCATGGGCTCAGGCACAGGAGGAATCTTCATCTCTTCCAAAGAAGTAAGCAAAAGACAGAAAGCCGGGCCCTGGTTTCATCTCAGTCTCCAAAAGAAGGCACAGTTAAGTCTCTGAATTTTCAAATGAATTTGCTCATTTGGGAAAATATACTCTGGTCTCTGTTTCTCATTGTTTTCTACTTCCTATATCAGGGTATTATTTTAAACATTTACTTTTACATTCTAGAAGGAGCTACTTACGGCACCGTTTTAAGTTAAAATCTCTTTTACAGAAGATGAAACGACCGTATTTCCATCTTTAGACAATATATGGAATTATTGTCTCATACTTTAAAATAATGATTAGTCCATCAAATTTTGGACTACGATTTAATCTTAGAATTCTTAGTCAAAGTCTCTATGAAAATAAATACTCACTAAAAGAAGCCCAAATTTTGGCTTCAAGTGTGGATTTAAAAAAAAAAAATTTCTCATGAACATATGTTTCTCAAGAAACATCGTGACGCTATAAAACACCTACTATTTACATAAAAGATGCCATAAAACAAAGTTGTCAATTCATTGAGTGCAAGAAGAATCGGCCGCTGGGTGACTTGTATCCACAGGAGCTGTGAGCTGGAAGAGGGAACTGGGCACTTACCCCCCCAACCAGTCACCATGGTATCGGAGCTGAGGATGTGAATAGAGGGAGACAGCCCGCCATGTGTAATGTTCAGCACATGATCTACAATTGCTTCTCCCCAGTTCCCATTGCATTAGTGTTCTAATTCATGACGCAGCCATCTAGCAAACTATGAATCAGTCAAATCCATGATCGCCAAGTTGAGGAGTAGGAAAGTATTAAGTTGATTTGACCGTATATTTAGGCTTAACAGGACTCTGTCATTTGCTGACCCTTCCTGAGTGACGAATGGGACGTCGCTCACTCCTAAGCATTGTGTAACTGGCAAATGAGCTTTGAAGCTAAAGCATTTGGCCCAGGTAATTATTTCTTACAAAAATAGGACTTTTTTCTATATTATATATTTTGTATACATTATACATTAGCAAATAGTCTGTCAAAAATAAAACAAAAATAAAAAACTTTTGCAAGTATATTAAAAATGCACCATGTTGACTTAACATGTGATCCAACATAAATATTATTAATAAAATAGGAATATTAACATAACCAGGCGCGCTGCACATCCCTGCCCATAGCTGGACGGCACCATTCAGACTTGGGGCAAAGCTGGATCCCCTGATGTCACCCTTTCGTATTCCTTCTTTGGTTCTTTACTTTTTTGATTTCTGTACCTAGAAATATTCAGAAATGGAAACTGTTAGCACTGTGGTTAACAGTAAGGAGAACAAAGTATCCTAACAAAATGAACCAACATATGGACTCAAGGGGAACATCAGCATAGTGTTTCCAAAATGACTAAGGTCAACAGGTTTAGGCTGGGCAAGAGAATAAAAAAGAGGGAGAAAGGGGTAGTAGTCCGTGGTCAAACAATTTGGGGAGGAAATGGGGAAACATAGTGAAAGGACTCTCCAGAGGCTTTAACATGTCCTGAAAATTACCAAATTCCAGGAGAGCATGTGACCATATTTAAGCCTGGGTGTTTTATTCTCTGTCTCTCTGTATGTCTGTCTCTCTCTCAGTTCTCTCTTTCCCTTCTCTTCTCTCTCTCAATCTCTCCCTCTGTCTCTTCCTCCCTTCCTTCCTTCCTTCCTTCCTTCCTTCCTTCCTTCCTTCCTTCCCTTCCTTCCTTCATCCAACTTCAACTCAGGTCACGATCTCACAGTTTGTGAATTTGAGCCCCACGTCGGGCTCTGTGCTGACAGCTCGAAGCCTGGAGCCTGCTTCAGATTCTGGGTCTCCCTCTCTCTCTCTACCCTTCCCCTGCTTATGCTCTGTCTCTCCCTCTCCTTCTCTGTCTCTCTCTCAGAAATAAACATTAAAACATTTTTTAAAAAAATATGTCATCAGTGCAGAGTCTATCTTATTCCTCTAAATAATGCTTTGTCCATAGTCTTACCCAGTTTGCAAGCCTGCATTATATAAACATAATGTGTAGACACAGAGTGTGGAAACCACTGGCTTACCATCTGCAGAAGTAGTATATGGAACCGGCGACAATGATGAGAAACAAGATAATGAGAATCACAGTCAAAGCGACATATTCTTTGCTTAAGGGCTGTTGGACAGTTAAAAAGAAGTGCTCGCATCGGACCCCAGTGTAACCCACTTCACACCTACAGGAAAATAGGAGAAAAGATCAGTTACTTAAAAAAGAAATTGTGATTATAGATTAGTTTTGTAAGAACTAACCTCACGTTGTGATGCAGGAAATCCATAAGGTTTGACAAAAGTTGTCAGAAGGAATTCAAAGACTGGCCTCAGAGCAGGGCCAACATTGAGAGGAGAGCTCTACACAGCTCTCGGCTTACCTGTGCTGCTAAGTTACAGGCTGGCCCAGCCACCTGGTGGCTGACAACCTGCAAGGGGGGTTGGTAAGTTTTGTAGAGTTGAGGTGCATTTTGTCTAAATCAGTGCAATCAATTCTTTTTTTTTTTATGTCTTTATTTTTTGAGAGAGAGAGACAGAGTGTGAGCGGGGTGAGACAGAGTGTGAACGGGAGAGGGCCAGAGAGAGGGAGACACAGAATCCGAAGCAGGCTCCAGGCTCTGAGCTATAAGCACAGAGCCGGACGTGGGACTCAAACCCACAGACTGTGAGATCATGACCTGAACCGAAGTCGGCCACTTAACCGACTGAGCCACCCAGGCGCCCCTAAATCAGTGCAATCAATTCTTAAAACAGGGGCTGAAATAGCGGTTCAGTGACGGAGCCAATATCGTGGCAATATGAGAAGGAGGCATCGAAGCTCACCCCCCTCTGCACCCCTGAAGTATCGATACAATTTGAGAGCTACTGTTTGTTCCAGAATTTTTTAAAAACTTGCTTTATAAAGTTACTAATAGCACATATAACTGCATGCTAACAGTATGTATAAACTACAGCCCCTGGAAATACATATCAACGTCAAAAGATTTTTTAAAAAAGACAGAGAGAGAGAGAGACTATTTGTTCAAAAAAAAAAAAACTTTTTTTTTTTTGGCATATTTCCTGCAGGAGTTTTCACTCATGTCCACCAGGTAGATGCACTGTCCGTGCAAACAGTAGCCATTCATGTCAGAGCCACACTTTGTTATTGACACTTGAGCCACACGTGGATTGTCCTCTGTCTGAACTGTGAAAGAAATGGAAAGTTGGATATATTCTGCTGCCTTCTTTGAAGCATGAATCACCCTTTCACATTAGGCATTGCTGAGCTACTATAGCAAAGTACGGCAGGTGCCGATCAGTTGAGGAGAATTCTCANTTTTTTTCCCTCTAAAGTCTACAGAGTGGATATAGGAGCAAAAATGACCACATGGATCAGACGTGAGTTTTCAAAAATCAGATTATTGAGCTCAACAGAAATTAGAAACTGCTACATGTATCTCCAGTGTAAAACCTGATTTGTTGCTTGACAGCATGTGTTCTTGGTACTTTGGAGATAANAGCCACCCGGGTGCCCCTAGTTATCACATTTCTTAGGCCAATAAACATTTGACCCCTAAGGAAAAGGCCCAACAGACTACACAAACAAAATAAGACCTGGAGATTTAATTTGCTAAAGATAATCTTGAAAAAAAAAAGGCAAACTTAGGACACAAAAATCATTATCCTCCTCAGTTACTCACTTAGCCCAAGCGTGTCTGATTTTTTTTTCAAACCTCAAAATAATTCTGCGTTTATTATTCCAAAAGCAATTGCAAACTGAAACCATTAATTAATTCAAGAGAGTAAAATTTTATAATGGCTTTCAGCCAGGAAGGTATGTTTTGGTGTACATGCCCAAAGTTTTGAGACTAATGTCTGGAGCTAGCAAATACAACAATGAAAACAGAAGCTCCTGTAGAAGTAGTGTTGCAGGGCGCCTGGGTGGCTTAGTCGGTTAAACATCCGACTTTCACTCAGGTCATGATCTCGCGGTTCGTGGGTTCGAGCCCCGCGTCGGGCTCTGTGCTGACAGCCAGCTCAGAGCCTGGAGCCTGTTTCAGAGTCTGTGACTCCCTCTCTCTCTGACCCTCCCCTGCTCACTCTGTCTCTCTCTTTCTCTCCTAGAAATAAATAAAACATTTAAAAAATTTAAAAAAAAAATAGAAGTAGTGTTGCAACCTATATGTAAGTTCATTTTAGGATGTTTTAGTTACTAAAATGTGAAGGATGCCTATGAAATAATCAAACAATAGCATCATGATTGTAATACTCTACTCCTGTTCAAAGAAATAAACAAGCAAACAATAACAAAAAAGGGGAGAGAAGCAGATCAAGTTTCTAAAAGGCCCAGTGATGAAGGAAGAAAAGAAAACGAAAATACTATTCTGAAGGGATGCATATGTCCCAATGTTTATAGCAGCGTTATCTACAATAGCCGAACTATGGAAACAGCCCAAGTGTCCATTAACTGATGAATGGGTAAAGAAGATGTGAGATATATATATATCTATATATAATGGAATATTACTCAGCCTTGAAAAAGAATGAAACCTTGCCATTTGCAAAACATGGAGCTAGAGTATTATGCTAAGTGAAGTCACTCAGTCAGAGTAAGACAAATACATATGATTTCACTCATGTGAAATTTAAGAAACAAAACAAGTGAGCATCGGGAAAAAAGAGAGAGAGGTAAAGCAAGAAACAGACTCTTAGCTATACAGAACAGACTGATAGGAGGTGGGTGAGAGATGGGTAAAATAGCTGATAGGGATTAAGGAGTGCATTTGTAATGAGCATTAGGTGTTGTATGGAAGTACTGAATCACTATATTGTACACCTGAAACTGATATTACACTGTATGTCAACTAACTGAAATTTAAAAAGAAACTTACAAAAAAAAAAAACCTAAATAGTGGAGGCATAACATAAAGGAGGATAAAAGTGAAGGTGAAATTGTTGTGGGAAATACCCTGGGTCTTCAGTATAACCCTTGACTCAATATCCAGACTGACTCTAAAGTAGAGCTCTCTTGAACCACATCCAGAGTCCTCAGGGGTCCCCAAGGGAAATAGACTGCATCACTTCTCTCTGTGTTCCTATGCCTATGCATAGTGCTTAGCATGTATTAAGTATGCTGTAAGTATTTTCCGAATGAACGTTATAACTGCAAGGACATCATTTATTCCTTTTACAAAAAATAACAACAAAATATATTGATTATCTCCCGTGTACCAAGGTTAAATTCGCCTGCTTTGCCTGGCATCCAATCTCTTGCAATGGTTTCCCAGCAGAGTTCTAGGGAATGGCCAGAGGGCATCTGATTTTCTTTGTTTCCTGTCTCTTTAAGACCCTATCATTCTACAGAAGTAGATGACCAGTCCCTCTCCCATCAGTTATTCTTTTATATCATTTTTCCAGATCACTAGTTCATAAATAAAGTGCTAAAAATATTAGTATTATTATTTAAAAGTGTATTTATTTTTGAGAGAGAGAGGGAGCACATGCACGAGCAAAGGGAGGGCAGAAACAGATGATGAGAGAGAATCCCAAGTAGGCTCCGAGCTGTCAGCACAGAGCCTGACTCAGGGCTGGATCCTAAGAACCAGGAGATCATGACCTGAGCTGAAACCAAGAGTCTATGCTCAAGTGACTGAGCTCCCCAGGAGCCCCCCCTCCAAATTATTTTGTTAACATAGCAGCTGTTCTTCCAAACTTTTCTCCAGACTGTCACATAATCATAGTCTTTGAGTTCATTCTGTTAAAAATGCGTGATCCTCCGGGAAGCACTAGCAAAGCCGGGCTCACCTAAAGCTGTACAGTTATCTTCAGATTCTCCTGGGATGCATGAAGGAATCACCGTAGTGCCGAGAACTGCTTGGAGAAGGTGGCAACCTAATAATGGGGGAAAACCAAATATATAAACAGTGCTTCAAAGAAGGAAACCTGGATCAGATTTTCATGTAACCCCACTGCTTACAAGGTTGTTTTAATGAGTTCAAGAATTTGACCCATGGAAACCATCAGAGAAACTAATTTGTACAAACAGGGAATAATTGACAATCAACGAGCCCCTGGCTCTCTGTCTAGGGGATGAAAATCTTGGCTTCTGGTTTCAGATTTGCCCTGTTCTAAAGGTCAAAGACCTGATTTTGAAATTCGATTTCCTAAGAAGCTTAGCAATTGAAATTGTAGACTTTCCACTATTTTTGCTCCATGATGTTGTCGGAGCAATGCTCCAAGGGAGAACCTATCACACACACAGAAAGGCTTAACTAACAATCCGTTTCTATTTACAGGAACAGCTAAACAGGACTCTCAACCATAGATATGTTCCTTTGTTGATTTAAGTGTCTAGCTTACTCTTTGCATAGTACTATGCACAAAAGTAGATTAGAACTAATAAAATGTAATCTAAGTAAAGTCACAATATACCTTATGTGGGAATGAACAGACACACTAGATGAACCACAGAGCCCTAGAATCCAGTTTCTGTCAGCCCAGTGAAAGTTTAAACAAGGCATTTCGTGTGCCCCAACTTGATACGTGACTATTGGAAAACAGGCTCCTGAATGACTCAAGTAGTTTCTGAATTCCATGGAAAGCGTAAGAAGAATCCTTTCCATTGCACAGGTGTTTACTGACGAGGGTTTCACTGCTTCTGTTTAGCAGTCAGGCATTTGCACTTCACCCCTCTTTCTAGTCTAGATGAGTTAAGTGGACAACACTTAACGTCTCTTGAACATGTTCTAGATGCAGGTGTGGCTCTTGTCTTCTTTATCTGTATTATCTCATTTAATCCACCCGGTGGCTCTTTTAAGAAGATACTACTGTTATCCCCACTAAACAGCTGATAAAACTGAGACATAAGGAGTTTAAGTAACTTTCCCAAGGGTACATAGCAATGTTGTTAACGGGCCAAATTACAGAATGCAGAAAGGGGTAATAATACTGGAGTATGGCCATCACACAGACAAACCAGGTTAAATATAACTGAGGCAGAGTATTTTAATCCTATAAGGAGGCAACAAAGTATGATGGAAAGGCAATCTTGGGGAGAAAGCTCGACTTACGTGATTTGGGACAAATTAGTTAGCTTCTCTGGCTCTCAATTTACCCCATCTTACAGTTTGGGGGTGAATTAAATTAAACGATCTTTTTCCAGAATGCCTAACACACCAGAGACTCCCACAAATGTTCCATGATACTCAGGATCTAGCCTCTAGTTTTAGCTGTATATGTGCATAGTGCCCTCTACTGGTCTATAACAAGATTACAAATCTCTTTGTATTTGATATTTTAAAGTATGGTTGAATCCAAGTAATAAAAGGTTTTATCTTACTTTTTTCTCAGTCAGAGGAGATGTGTATATGTTAAGCATGCTGCATATTATTGGAGTGCTAAAAATTACATTACACATCAGCATCATAATTTCTAATTTCATAACGTTTCAAACTTAACCCTTAGAACAGTCCTATGAAGTAGTCAGTAACCCCCCAAACTTCAACGTCAGTGCAGTTAAATTGAATGTGTTGTCCAAGACCAATTATATAGTGAGCACGGAAAATAAGAGTAAGGAATCTATCTTTGGACAGCAAATCTCATAATCTTTCAATGATTTATTTAACAATACTTTTTTTGAAAAGTTTAGAACTATCTCCTTCTCACCCCATATTTCTCCTACAATATAAATAACTGCCTCAGTTGTTGGTAAAGGGGGAAAAAATCATCTTTCTTAAAAATTTTTTTTTACATTTACTTATTTTTGAGGGACAGAGTGAGACAGAGTGTGAGCAGGGGAGGGGCAGAAAGAGAAGGAGACAGAATCTGAAGCAAGTCACAGGCTCTGAGCTGTCAGCACACAGCCGGATGCCGGGCTCGAACTGGTGAATCATGAGATCATGACTGGAGCTGAAGTAGGACGATTAACCAACTGAGCCACCCAGGCACCCCCATCTTTTTAAAATAACAACAACAACAACAACAACAACAACAGCAGCAACAAAATCCTAAAGTCTGGGTTTCACTGTCATTTGAACAGAAAGAGAACAAAATAACTTGTTTCACATAGCTTTTTTTTAATATTTATTTTTGGGGGAGAGAAAGAATGCACTAGCGGGGGGTGGGGGGCAGGACAGAGGATCCAAAGCGGGCTCTGTGCTGAGGGGCTGGAGCTCAAGAACCCTGAGATCATGACTTGAGCTGAAGTCAGAAGCTTAACCGACTGAACCACCCAGGTGGCTCTGTCTATATAGCTTTTCATGGAGAATGAGCTGTCATCTAGGCCAGCTTGGCTCTACTTGTCAGTATAATTCTGCCATGCATTTTTCCTATCAAAGAATTAAACCCTTTAACTTATACGGTCCGCTCAGCACAAATAGGAGCTCTAGCTGTGTGTTTTTACATTCGTGGTGTCTCTCTTCCTACGTGCTTCTTCATGTGAGGAAGGCTTTGGAGAAAACCTTAACCTATGCTCCTACCAAGAAATTCTCCCGTCAGCACCATCCGCTGTGCACACACACATTTGAAGCTCATTTCTCTAGAGCCTAGCCTTTCCTGTTTGGGTCTGCTTACAACTGCAATCTGCAACTATGACAGAGTGCAGCAAATTGTTTTCGGGGTCTTGCTTCTTAGTATTTTTTTGTTTTTTAAGGTTTTTAGTAGTTGTTAGTTTTTCCACTGCTAGAAATTTTGTTCCACCTGATCAGGCCACAGGTGAAATATTTGTCTTTGTGAATTAAAGAATGTTCAGTGCAGGGCGTTGTCTCCACAAAACTGGACTCTCCTAGCCTGTGACGCTCCCTTGGACATAGTCCATTGCTCGGGATGGTTTCTGTGAAACCAGGTCTAGCTACATGAATTCAACATCCGGGTCTCCTCCAGTTGAACTGATAGCTAATTTTAAATGCTTTTCCCAAATGAAACACTGGAGTTCCGTCATGGATGTACATAGCCAATAAAATAGTAAGACTGGTTCTAAAGCTTGTGTCCCTCTGTACAGCTCTGTTGCTTTAAAAGAATGATTCTCGAGCTTCTGTCAGGTTTGTCTCTGCTCCGGGCCCTGGCAAACTCAAGTAGAGTAGGTGGAGCTGATCAAAATATTGAAAAAGTGAACCGGTGGAGAATTCTGATATCTACCACCTTGTCACCCTTAGGAAACCCTGCTCCTGACTTTAAAGTCAGACAGGTAAGGAGTAGACGTTAAAGTCACAGACATACATTTTCTTAATCTTATAGGATTTTTCCCTGCCTTTAGTGTCATTTGAGCAATGAAGGTCTATGATTCGACTGCAAATATCGTATTTGAGTTTTTGATTCTTGACCCTAGGTTTCTGCTAAGAAAATAATTCACTGGGATATTAGGGATTTTGGATGGTATCACTGTGTTCAGAAAACAGATCTGGCGGCAAGCTGAACATTGATAACTAAAGTATAGAGGAATTGTGTGCAAGGTGGTCTGGGGTAGACGATCTGTAACCTCACAATTGGCTGTTGGCACCCTGTTTCAAGAAACGCAATAAAAGTCAAATTTCCTTTAGAGGCCATTATTTCTGTCAAATTTCCAAATGAGTTTTAGGAATTTGATGCACACCTATTCATCTCTGTACCTTCACCTTTCAGAGGCTGTGTTTCAATGAAATCTCAAATGTGCCAGCAGGAAGTGGCGCAGGTGACTCACAGGATACAAATCACCTAGACTCTGTGAGTCAGGGCCGAGCCTACATCCTTACACAATATTGGGGCACTGTGCGTGGGAGAGGCTTGACGATCATCAGCCGAATGGGGGTAGCACGAAATGCCATGGGCCCTGAGGCGCTAAGAAGTGCTTGCCCAACAGTCAGGACGAACGCCAGATGTAGAAAATGTCCTTCTTATTGCATAGGGTTTCTTTCACCTTGCTTCTTTACGGCTACACTGAGGGGCTCATCTAGAAGGAGGCTGGGATTTGGGGATTTTCTACCAAGCCGATTCTGCAAAGTCAATGGCAATTCTTTAGGATAGAATGGCTTTCCTGAAGAGCAATGGAGCAAAGAAAAATGACCCCAAATAAAATGAGGTAGGTTACAGAATGAAAGAAATCATCTTATTTTCCCAATTTACCTTTCAGAATATTTAGACCAGAACAGTAAACTCATAGTGAATCATAATATTTGCCCATCCCACGCAGGTATCAAAATCCGCTTTGTTCACACTTTTGGTGTGGTCACATGCCTATCCTGTTCAGGGACTGTTAGTTTTCTCTCTTCTTCCATGGCAGTCTGTCTATAATTTTGGGATTTGTCTGTAACATAGTAGGCTTGTTAGGTCTTGTATAATTTCAAGGAGTGAATATGCCTTCACCATTTCCAGATGCCTTCTGGTTTAAAATTAAAGTTCACTATTAGATAAGGTCTTGCTTCACCTTGGTAAAATAACTATATAAACTCTTCATCACATCAGCTCCTGAAGAGAACTCTGTCAGTATTTTTTAGTAATAGTCTCCTTTTCCAAGAACTACATAGAGAGAGAGAGAGAGAAAGAGAGAGAGAGAGAGAGAGAGAGAGAGAATATAAACCTTGCCTTTTCCCAGCAATCATTCTTTTCCTACAGCTTTTCAGTGCTAACCTTAGAACGAAGCTTCATTAAAAAGTAAATGTAAAAACCAACTATAACTGTTCAAATGAAGCAAGATGAAATCAGAAGTTGATATGGTATAATAACAGGTTGCAAATAAGTAATTGTTTTAAGTTTATTTATTTGAGAGAGAATGTGAGCAGAGGAGGGGCAGAGAGAGGGAGATGGAGAGAGAATCCCAAGAAGGCTCCATGCTGTTAGCACAGAGCCCAATGTGGGGCTCAATCTCACGAACTATGAGTTCATGACCTGAGCCAAAACCAAGAGTCAGGAACTTAAGAGACTGAGCCTCCCAAGTGCCCCAAATTAGTATTTCTTTTCATTTTGAGTCTTAAAAGGTAGCCATAGGATCTTCCTTGTCAAATGGCAAGAAAAGATTTATTAGGCCATGCTTTTTAATTCATAGGCATGAAATAATACTCTTCAATTCTAGTAGTAATTCATAAGTCATAATTCAATGTGCTCATAAGTTTTAGTCATTGCACAATACTGTACTTAGAGCTATTCAATTGAGAATCAGTGAGTTAAAATATGAAGGTATAATTTATTTTGCCCTAAAAATGGATCTAAAGATACATATCTTATTCAGAATGGAAGTATTCTCATAATGCAGGAGAATGCATATCAACTCTTGCAGAAAGGGTACAATTTATATTAATCTGGCTGTTTGGAATTTTGTGATGAGAAGCTCTAAATATGGGACTTGCATTCCCTAAAAGCCAAAGTTTCATCTCTAGACTATTTCAAATCTCCTATGGAAAGCATTTTTTTTCTTTAGGTTGTTACGTGGGGAGTATTTTTATAAATCTCTCTACCCTCACTCCCTTCCATCTTACTTCTCACACCTATCCCTACTGATCCAATTCAGGAATTTAAATTACTATCACATTACTGTTTCAAAGGAAAGATCTCCTAAAGGAACAACAGTCTGTACTATAAATGTTTGCCACTCGCCTTCTTTTCATTATGGCCATATTTTGGCCTGAAGCTCTGAATACTTAATGGTATTTTTAGAAGCATATTGACTCTCATATCATTCATTCTTTATAGATGCCTACTGCCAAAAATGGATTTGCAAACAGATAGAGTTTTAATCACTGAGCATCAAAAAAAGAGACAATAAATACATAAAAGGTAATTTTTAAAGCCTCAAATTTAATTACACTTCATTCAGAGAACTTGTGTCATATAACTAGCATGTGGTAGAAGCTGCTAAGAAATTTTATTTTGTGAAAATATTTTTTTGGTTAACTTTGGGGACTTCAACTTCAGTGAGAAGCCCATTTGCATCTGTAGTGCGATAGGAGGGTGGAAAGGGCTTAGTTATACTTGATAAATGGAAATGAAGGGGGTAGCTTAGCCACACTTACTCTTAGTAACCATGTATGTCAAATTATATTCAATAAATATTGAGATTTTTCCATATGCAAGAGATTGAATGAGATGCTGAAAGGAAAATTAATGCAAAAGACATAGTTTCTATCCTCAACAGAGTTAATAGGTTAGAGACCTGGGGGTGGAGCGGAAAAGGGAGAAGTGAGACGTGATGCCGAGTTTCTGAAAATACCAAGGATGGTGATGCCATTAAAAGAATAGAAAACATGGACAGAACGACTGTTTATGGTGACATGAAGGGAAGACAGAGTGAGTAAAGGAATTTGAGATTGTATTTCATATATTATCTGTTTTTATTTATGAGGCATTTGGGAATACAGTTCTTTTTTTAAGTTTATTTCTTTATTTTGAGAGAGAGAGAGTATATGTGAGCAAGAGAGGGACAGAGAGAGAGACAGCGAGATCACGACCTGAGCCGAAATCAAAAGTCAGAGTCCGATGCTCAGCCGACTGAGCCACCCGTGTGCCCTGGGAATATAGTTCTTAAATCAAAGAATAAGAATGGATTTGTGGAGTCTATTTGAAAGTCATATGTGGAAATATGACCTTTAAAGGCATAGGAGTGATTCAGATGCTCCAGGGTAAATAGTTATGGAATGGGAAATAATAGAACTTGGGGAAATGGGTGATGAGAAATGGAGAGAAATGGCCAAGGAAACTGGAGAAAAAAGTCAGTTCAGTGTTGTGGGACCCAAGAGAGCACTGAGTGTTAAAAGGAGGCATGGGCTGGTCAGGGACACAGTGATTGTAGAAAGTCATTAAATTATGACGAATGAATGCCTCCAGCATAATAAGGCTCATCTTTATTCAGGGCAACTCGTGCTAAATCAGCAAAACAAACTGTTCAGTTGATTTTTTATTTAACACTAGCATTGATTTTGTATTTGCACCCCCTATTAATATTAATTTTACTTGTCTTGGCGACTCAAGCACCGGTTCAAACTGTGAATTATGAGTGGCAATGTGTTGGAGCAGTGGACAATACATTAAGCTTGTGGTCACAACCTGGAATAATATTGTCAACTTCGGAACATTTGGCAAAGTCTGGAGACATTTTGGTCACAACTGCGTAAGTGCTACTGACATCTAGTGGACAGACACCAGAGTTGCGGCTAAACACCCTGCAGTGCATAGGAGAGCCCACAACAAAGAATTATCTAATCCAAAATGTAAATAGAGCCAAGGCTGGAAAAAAGCCCTGCACTAGACCTGTTAGGTATGGAGTCCACCTCTGGCTCAGATAATACTTTTATCCCCCTGCAGCTCCTGCAGCTGAGTTTCCTTATCTCTGAAAACAGAGACCTAAGGAGTGGAATGGACTGGGGAGGGGGTGGGGGGAGATGGAATTTATAGATTCCTCTAAGGTTCCTTTCATTTCTAAAACAATACTTCTCTTTCTCTTACTAGCTACCCATCATCCAGTCATATCACTGCTCAGTACCCCCCTCTCGTTCTCTCTCTCTCTCTCTCTCACACACACACACACACACACATACACACACAACACAGTGCAGATATACTTAAATTTTATTAGGTATACCATCAGTGAACACAGACTATATTAAGTGACAGCAATGAGGGAAAAAAAGGGAAGAAAAAAATTTTAAGCTTTATTATTAAGCAAATTGAATTCTCATAAACTATTGCATCATCTCCAAATATTTTGCTGATCTCAGACACATTTTCAAAAGACAGCTTTGAAGTCAACACCTAGTGAGAACTTTGAATAAAGTACCATCCTAATCATCCCTCCAACAAAGCTGTGTTGAGTGTTGAATATGAGTCAGTCACAGAGGAACACGGCACCGGTAAGGGGACTCGGGGCTGACACACTTCCGATGGGGCTTGAAAAGGGCAGGGCCAGGGGTGGGAATGTTACAGAGGAAGTAGAGGCAGGTTGCACGTTATTTTGGAGTGGTGGGAGAAAGGAGGAGGTGGGTAACCGAGAACGTTTGATACTTCTCTTCGGTCTTTTTTTTTTTTTTTTTAAGTTTATTTATTTATTTAGAGAGAGAAAGAGAGAAGATGAGCAAGGGAGGGGCAGAGATGGGGGGGAGAGACAGAAGTCTAAGCAGACCCCGTGCCGCCAAGCATAGACCCGATGTGGTGCACGAACAGTGAGATCGTGACCTGAGCCCAAATCAAGAGTAGCAGGCTTTACGGACCAAGCCACCCAGGTGCCTCACTTCTTTTCAGTCTTAAAGGATGAGTAGAGCTGTCACCAAAAGTGAAATGTGAGCGGGGGACACAGTAGAGGGCACAGCATATTCGTGCATGGGACCTTACATCCTGGGTTACTCACTTCTTTTTAAGTCTGTTTCCTCATGTGAAAAATGGCAATAATAATACATTTCCTGGCCTAAAGGGAGTTATTGTAAGAATGCATTGAGGCTTTTTCTAAGAAAGTACTTGATGGTGATAATAGCTCTAATTTTAAAAGTGCTTTTTATTGTTTTATAATACCATCATATTTATTAAATCTGTATACAATTACCTGACGACATAGCTATCTATGATCTCCATTTTACAGACTCAGAGAGGAATAAATCTTTCTGAAAGTATGAAATAAAGGAACAGGGGTATGGAAATTGTCTTCTACACACAATGTCTCTTGACCCAAAACTATCACATTTGACATGTGTAAACATGTGTGTTTATATGTAAATATGAGAGAGGGGGGCTTTTTCCCTGTCCCTGAGGACATTCAGAAGGAGTTACATTTGGCGCACCTGGGTGGCTCAGTTGGTTAAGGGTCCACCTTCGATTCAGGTCATGATCTCAGGGTTTGTGGGTTTGAGCCCCGCATCAGTCGGGCTCTGTGCTGACAGCAAGCTCAGAACCTGGAGCCTGTTTCAGGTTCTGTATCTCCCTCTCTCTCTCTGACCGTCCCCTGCTCATGCTGTCTCTCTCTCTCTCTCTCTCTCTCAGAAATAAATAAATAAAAACATTAGAAAAAAAGAAGAAGGAGTTACATTTAACTCACTTTCGTGCCTTGAATTTAAAATTCAGGGTTTTGACCTAAGAAATTAAGAGTTAACTTTTTTTTCAGGGCAATTGTAAAATCATCTTGCGTATTATAAATAGTAGCCTAGTTAATGAAATCATGACTTGAACCTAGAATGTCACTGAATCTCTGTTTGCCCTATAAATAGACACCCACTTTCACATACACTGTATCACCAGAGGACACTGGGTTTGCTACATTGTTTTATTTTTTTCAAAGCTTCCAGAATTGCCATACCAAGGTGATGGCTACGAGGATCGTCCTCCCTAAGAATCGCTCCTATTACAGCTCTGGGGAGTCTTCCCATGGTCTTCCAAAGGAATGGTCCGACTGGCAGTCACAGTCATATTCCTTAGACAATTTGCATAGGCCAGTACTTGGTGTGAGGACCGACAGTGTGGAAACCACACCTTAACTTACAGTCTCTTTGAAGAGGATTTCTCACATGTCATTTGCATCTCTTAGCTGATCATTAACTAGGCAATGGAAGATTCTTGGGCAAAAAAGGACAGAAGGCATTCAAGTTCATTTTTTCCAAAACAACTAGGTGAGCACTCTACTTTTTGCTTCCAAGGAAGTGTGTTTATTTTCTCACTGTTAACAGAGATGTGCTATAAATGAGATTCCAACTTAGTTCCTTATTGGTATTATATTAAATTCACAATAATATAAAAAGATACTGGGAATGAAAAAGACATAGGTACCTTTCTCCCTGATTGATTTCCTTAATGTATATCTAGGTAAATGCAGAAATAAGGCCTCAGTTGATTGATGTAATGACTTCTTGGGAATAAAAGTCATTTGCTAGGAATTGCATTAATTAAAAATGCTGAAGTTAGGATAAGTAAAAATTCAACATATTTTAGCACAGCTTGAGAAAATAGTCACATGTTTTCTGTGCTTGATTTTGAGTGATACCATAAAGATACCATTTTTGTACATATGCTTGTCCCCATAACGGGTTCTAAGCCTCAGGGCAGCCTCCAGACTACTCTGAAACATTTTTATTAGAACCTGTGATTTTTATTATGCTCCTGATAATCCTGAGACCCTCTGGCTCCTCACACATTGCTCCCGTAAGATCATGCCATTTACTATCTCTTAGTCCTTGTAAAGTATTTGACTTTACTTAGGGTTAGTATCTTCATTTGTCACAGGGCTAATCACACCTACCTCATACAGTGATTTTGAGGAATAAATGAGATGATTATGTACAAAGCACTTAATATGCAAGGTGGTTAGCTCACAGGTGGCATTTGGTAACTGCCTGCATCTTTCCCAACTCCTGGATTTGGGCCCCGGTGCTGAACTACACACCCCAACTACCCAGATTGTTTATATAGGAAGACGATGAAGGAAGGCAGGTAGTGCCAATGCTCAGGCAGACCATAAACTCTCAGGGTCAACAGGAAAGATCCGAGACAGCCAATGTCTCACTGAGACCTGCGCTTCTCATATTTTCAGGAAAGAATGCGTATCCTGCTCAATCCTCTGTCGTTGTGCAATGAAGTAGGACTAAGCCATCTTGGAGGTGGCATTCAGGAACATGCTCAAAAGCCCATCTGGGTATCAATGAAAATGTTGGATTTTAGATTAAGAGTCTTTCTAACATTAGGGGCAGAACTCAAGGTAAAAATGTCTCCTCTTTGTTCTGGGCCAGTCACAAGATTAGAAATGATATTTCAGCCCTCAAACTGCAGATTACAGATAAATGTGTTCTCTAGTCTGGGGAATCTCAACCATTTACTTAGTATTCCATGAGCTCAAAGTGCTAGCAAATCCAGATGTGACCTTCCTCAGTTCAGCTTTGCTTTTCTACAAAAACTTGGGTCATACTTTCCCAGTATCTAAAGCAAGAACATGATATCAAATATTTATAAAATGTAAAAGTAACCAATTGATTGTGTGAATGTGTAGCAGTTTAAATCTGCATGTGTTGGAGATAAGAGGATGAAACTGAAGGCATCTATATTTTTGCCACAGACGTAGACATACATTCCACAGAAAAGCAGGAAGAAAATATTTGCTGAAGTCTGAACTATACTTTGGAAGAATAGCCTTTTGGGAAAAGTATTTCTAGGTAATCTTTTGTTGGAGGCGGGGAGGCAATGTCAAAAATACCAGGTGGCCTTGTCTTTTTTCTTGCATATGCTTTAGAATAAGACTATTGGACTTGCATGCCTGATTAGAGTATAGAGATATGACAGAGAACTTCAAACAGGAACTTTCCTCGTGGCAGGGAAATATCTAAACAAACTGGGAAAACAGAAACTGACCTAGCTCATTTGGAAATGGGCTTGGTGGCTGATGAAATAGGTGAACTATAATTAAGTAATGCAATAAAGGAGTTAAACACTTTCATGACAACAAAAACACACACAACACACTCTCTAGGTGGGTAGTCACCAGGTTATTCATAGGCTCTTGCTGCCTCAAATTAGAATAGTCAATGAGTGGCCCAGAACAGACACTTGCATTGTTCCCATGCAGCCCTACAGGTGGAAGGGGGAAAAAAAAAAAAAAAAAAGCACTGAAACATTTTGACCTCTAGGTTCATTTGTAACTCTAGGAAGACTGTCACCTTTCCAACTATATTCTTTTCACAGACCCTTCAAAGCAAAGATAGCAAAACCACACCATTTACTGAGAATCTTCTAGCAAGTCACTCTTAGCACAGTTTTGGCAGAAACCACAGATACAGTTTGTACTTCTGTTCCTAAACTTGGACAAGTAAGTTGCAACTATGCATAGTTGGGTGTCATTATGTCTCCCAAGCCCTGAGATAAGGCGTGTCGAAATAATAATTTAACTGTCACATCCTGCATAGGTAGAGTTAATTTGTTAGGGGAATTTGCCCCATTGCAACCCCAGAAGGAATGTGAGACTGGCAACTTTTATTTCCTTATTCAGATTTTCCTATACACCTCCAAATCCCTCTTGAAATTTAAGGAATTAGAGAGAAACAATATATATTTTTTCAAACAAGAGAGCTTACAAGAACTCCTCCTCCTGTCCCCAAGAACTAAATCATCTCAAATAGAAAGACAGGCATTAAAATACAACTCGGCAATTTCGGGCTATGGGGTGCAATAAACAGCAAGAGCTGTTGCCTGAGCGTCTCCGCGCGGGCTCGGGGCCGCGGGGCCTCGG
>NW_027527930.1:6032312-6050267 GCF_008692635.1 Crocuta crocuta | reverse complement strand
GTCCAAGGGCCGGACACAGCGCCAGGACCCGCCCATGTCCCTCCAGCTCCTCCGACGCCAGAACAGCGTTTTCGTTCCGTGGTACCTGGAGTTCCAGCAAAGAGCCACCTGCGCGCCAGCGCGCCAGGAAACTTAACCAGACGCGACTGAGAAAACGGAGGGCAAGACAGGGGGAAAAGCGTTCCTTTCCCAAAGGTCTCTTTGCTGGGGTCTCGTCTGTACTCCCGCCCTTTGCCCCTGTCCCCCCCACACCACTCCACCCCCAACAGGAAAGAAGAAAACCTCAAATGTTAACAGTGCTTCCCGGTCTCTGGATTTCTAGAACTGGCAACGTTTCTAAAGAAAAAGAAAAAGAAAAACAAAAACAAAAACAAAAACAAAAAACACTTTTCTACGTTTTATGTCTCCTGTTACGGAGCTGCATTGATTCATGCATGACATATATGGCAAGAGTTAATTCATCGATGAGAGGCGTTTTTAACACCGATCCCCCCCTCTCGCATCCGACCGCACGCGGTCCCCGGCTTGAGGGCATGACGCGCTCGCGGAACAACAGACACCGCGTTAAACGGGGTACCCTTGGGTGCGGGGGAGTGCCCCCGGNGAGGGGTCACGCCTCGGCCGCGTCCCTCTGCCGCCCGGTCTGTCCAGCAAGTGAGCTCGACCGGCCGGTGCTGCCACCTTTATAGTTGTGGGGAGGGGCCTCCGGCCGGCGGACACACTAGCGGGGTGAGGTACAAAGAGCCCAGAGTTTCATAATAGGCCCCGGGGGAGGAGTGGCCGGAGACTGTCCGGATGTCATCGTGTCATCCTCCCTTTCTGAACACCTGAGAGTGTTTGAGGAATAAAAAAAAAAAAAAAAAGCCCTTCTGGTTAGCTGGGGCGACTCCCCAAACTTTTCCATCTCCGTCTCCATCTCCTGCGGGAGGAGGTGGGAGCATGGACCAGATGGATCGGTTTGCTCTGTGGGGTCACCTGCCCAGGAGTGGGTGGCTTTAGCCTCTCTGGGTGACAGGCCTAACTTGAATCAAAGTCAGTTTTCCAGCCAAGGCTGGCGCTGGTCCAGTGGGCGCTTTTGGAGAGCCCTGCGCGCCAGTGACTTGCGGTCACACTTGAGGTTGTCAGTGGCTCAAGAGCCCGCATTCACCACTGCCCTGCCGGAAGGGCCTTTCGTGTCTACACCCCCTTCCCAGAAGCTCTGCTTCCAGCATGGTACCGGCGTTTATAGCTTCTAAGTCCAGCCGTGAACAGAAACCCTGGATTATTTGTTCTCTGCCCCGTTGGCCGTCCATCAGCCTGCTGCTTTTGATTTTGCTTCACCAAATTTTGCCTCAACTGTCTCACTTCCTTCTACAGAATCTTTGCGTGACGTCACAGGCCTGCCTCCGCGTGGACCAAACCAGTCTTTTCAAACTCAGCTCCCTAGTACACCAGAAAATTGGTATCACCGCTGCTGGGCTGGAAAACTCTCTGTGCCTTTGCTTGCACTAACTTTCCTGCCTTTGCTGACGGGGTCTCAGTTTGGGGCACTGGCTGCCTTTTACTGGAGCAAGTCAAGTGCTTCTCACCTTCCTGTTTCCCCAGAAGGGCCTGGGCTCCTTGAGCCTATGGGGATCTCTTTTCACTCTGATCTTTTATAGCTGATTTCTTTTTCTTCCCCCTAGGCTCATTGAATTCTAGACCTGGTACTTCACATGTGGTGAAACTACTCTGTATGTTTCTTTTTCTTGTTTGTAAGTCTTAGGTTCCGATCTCTATGAATACATAAGTTATTTTACTTTCTCTTGTATTCCCCTGTAGGGCCTAAGAAGTGATTCAATTTAACAACAATGAAAACATATTTGAATAGAAAATGGGATCGGCTGGATGATGATAGTTCGTTACCTTTCTATGTTTTTATTTTTTTTCTTATTATTATTCCTTTCCTCTTTTGGCCTGTTTTTTATTTGTTTGTTTGTTTTGGCCTTTTTCTTTCTCACCCCAAGCGGGGCCTGGTGAGGTCCAGAACTCTCATGTTGGAATCAGCTGTGTCATCCTTCCTTCAGGGGTAAAGCTCATGGATTTTGCATTTAGGCTGTCTGCATGTGAATCCTTGGACAAGGATTTTTAATTTCCCTCAGTTTCCTCATATGTAAAACAAGGATAATAATAGTATCTAACTCATAGGAAGATAATGAAAGTGTTTACCACAGTGCCTAGCACCGAGCTCTCACGTTTTAAAAATACTTATTATTGTACATAAATGCTGATGCAGAGGATGATAGTACTTGGTCAGTATTCATGACTTAAATGAATTAATGAACAGTGGGATAGAGATAGGATTTGGGGTTCCTAA
This sequence comes from Crocuta crocuta, assembly GCF_008692635.1. Lineage (NCBI taxonomy): Eukaryota > Metazoa > Chordata > Mammalia > Carnivora > Hyaenidae > Crocuta > Crocuta crocuta. Next base: position 6,047,932 of record NW_027527930.1, on the reverse strand, counting down.
ATCTAGCTTCTGAATCTACCAAGAAAAGAGCAGTAAGTGACTTCTCACTTCACTGGTCTTTGGTAAAAGAACTAGTGGAACCAAGAAAGATGGTCCTGGCAATAGATTAGCTTATGGAGCATTGAGAGCGATCCCAAGTTTGGTAAATTAGAATTTGGAAAAGGGACCACTGGCTACATAATGGCTTTTGTTTTCCAAATTGTCTCTGGAAAAGGAATAGCTCTCGTGTCTGAAAAATCGGAGCAAAATTCGAAAGAACTGGGTGTCAACTGGAAATGTTTCCTTATTTTGCACAGGGATGCTGTCGGATACTTGCAAGGAGTGACAGGAAGAAGAATTTTATGAGTCCTGATTAATGTCCTGTTTCATCAAATATAGTGTTGCGCTTTGTGCTCAGAAGAAGGAGGGGTAGGAACGCATTGGGGAGAATGGGGTCATGGTGCAACATCAACTCTGTGGCATTGATATGTGGGGAGGAATTTTTTCACTCTATAGCTGATGCCTTGCAAGCATGAGATATCGTCATGAAAAAAACCCTTGTGCTTATCCCAAAATTTTCCATGGCAGATGCTCTTCTAGGTGCTGATTTCACATGGCGTGAAGAAATCTTTTCTTTATTGCTTCTATGTTTACTCAATTTTCTAGCCATTAGTTTTTGACAATGACTCCGTCATGACACATCAGGGAATGTCTGCCTCTGCAAAACAGTTTTCTTTTTTTTTTTAAATAATTGGGAACAATTTTCATTAATCGTTCATTTAAATATATATACATAGTATGAAGTACAATCATGATTCCTCTTAAAGACACAAAACATATTTGAAGATAGAACAGTTTGGTAAGACCATAATCAAGTGATATGGAATTTTTTAACTAGGAGGTGACTTACAGACCTCAGTCAGATCAGCAATCTCAATCTGAGAGTCATTGCGGTGGTTTTTCCCAAGGGTTAGTAAATCTAAATAATATCTATAAACTAAATATATAGTATATCTATCTAAAGCTATTTGGATGTATTGAGGTTCTATTGTGATTATTAAAATACATTCATTTTAAGTTGATCCTGAATTCAAGGTGGTTTGATGGCATGTGTGTTTCAATTGACACATAACAAACACGTAATCCCCATCAGGCAGGGAATATGTTACAGTAATAATGTCTGTACATTAAAAGGGGATCCTTTTAAAGGCAGCGAGGACATCTGGACTGGCATACGCATACAGGCCCCAACTGGTATTAGCAGCACAGACTGGAGCCAGAGCGAGCCCCGGGCCCGAGGAGAGAGCCAGTGTCTAGCCTCAGTCAAGAACTTGGACAGTTCGCAATTCTTTCATCTCTTGCTTGTCCCCTCAAGTTAGTGCTCTCTGGGACTGTAGCTGCACATGTTTATTATGAAATCACTGCTTTTCAGACTGACAACTACGGGTACCTACTCAGGTGAATTCGCTTTTATATAACAGAGAATGTCTAAAGTCATTTATTAGCTAGTCCTTAGCAAGAACCATTGGGATGGAACGGGATTGGATTGCTTTTCTACAGTGAAGGCATTGACTAATACAGGAAAGTATCCGAGATCAGATTGTTAAATTCAATATTTAAAATTTGAGATATCAAACATGAATTCTGTTCTGTCGGATGCCAACTTTTGTAAAAAACTGATTTTATTTGAAGTTTTGTCATCTGGGGCCTCTTTTTTTTTCTTTTTTTTTTTTGGCTGTGCACATAGGATTTTATCTTCTTTTTATTTTTAATATAGTTTATTGTCAAGTTGGTTTCCATACAACACCCAGTGCTCATCCCAGCAAGTGCCCTCCTCCATGCCCATCACCCCCCTTCCCCTCCCCCTCACCCCCATCAGCCCTCACTTTATTCTCAGTATTTAAAAGTCTCTTATGGTTTGCCTCCCTCTCTCCTTAACTGTTTTTCCCCTTCCCCTCCCCCGTGGTCCTCTGTTAATTTTCTCTTGTTCCACATATGAGTGAAATCATATGGTATCTGTCTTTCTCTGCCTGACTTATTTCACTTAACATAGTACCCTCAAGTTCCATCCATGTTGCTACAAATGGCATCTGGGGCATTTTAACAAGTTCTATTTGAATGAAGAATGTATGTCTTTTATGATAATTATTTACATACATACTTAAATTAAATAATATCTTATAAAGTACCGAAAAAGCATAAATTTCCAAGCAAACTTCTGCACTGCATATTTCCCTATAACCTTCATGGGACAGTGACTGCTTTGCTTTTTTCCTTAACCAAAAATCAACAGATTACAGCGCTGTTTAGGGACGTATCTCACTTGTTCATTTGTTGAGCAAACGTTTATTGAATGTCTCTGTAATGCCATCATTACATTGATATAAGTAGATGAAGATATACAGGTATATCCCTGAATCCAAATAACTTTTAATCCACTTAGAGATAAAACAGAGAAAAGGAGGAACATATATTGAATGTAGTGATATTCTCTTTTATTTAAATAGCCTCTATCACAGCCTTAAAATGTGTCTTTTTCTCTGGAGTAATCCATTCTTAATAGAGAAGTAGTATAAGAATTCAAAATGGAAAGTTCCCTTGTTTATATCTCATTGTAAATGAAGAAATGGAAAAAATTAGATATTGGGGCACCAGGGTGGCTCAGTTGGTTAAGCGTCTGACTTTGGCTCAGGTCATGATCTTGCGGTTGGTGAGTTGGAGCCCCGCGTCAGGCTCTGTACTGACAGCTCAGAGCCTGGGGCCTGCTTCTGATTCTGTGTCTCGCTCTGTCTCTGCCCCTCTCCCCCTCATGCTCTCTCTCTCTCTCTCTCAAGAATAAGTAAACATAAAAAAAAATAGATGTTGAGAACATTTTAAAGTCTGCTAAATAGTAAGTTATATTTTCTCATTGATTGACCAAATAATTTGAGTCTTTTCTTAAATTAAAAGTGATTCTGGGGTGCCTGGCTGGCTCCGTTGGTAGAGCATGCGACTGACTCTCTTGATCTTGGGGTTGTGAGTGCAAGCCCCACATTGGGTGAAGAGATTACTTAAAAATAAAATCTAAAAAAAGTGATTCTAACATATTTGAAAATGTACATGCCATTTAAATGTTGAATGGATGGTGTGGATGGCTAATTAACTGATTGGGTGAGTAGAGTCCCTAAACACAGTATCCTCTGTTTGTGGTTTAACTTAGATTCAGAACTATGGGTGGAAAGGAACATAAAGGTAGTTCATATTGTTCTTAAATCTAAATGAGATGTGCCTAATAATATTACTAATAATGGCAACCAGTATTCATATCTAACATTTTTAATTCACGAGGGAGCTTAAACTATAATTGCTTACTTATTCCTCCATATAATACTGTATTTTGTTTCCACTTTATAGATGAGACTAAGGCAAAAAAAATTATTAAGAAATTAGTCCAAGACTCTTCAGCTTATAAACAACAGAGACAGAATTCAAATGAGACAGATTTAAGTGAGACAGCCAGCACTACACTCTTCAAAACACACTACATTGGTTTTACCTGTAACACCGAAAGTGCAGGGTTTGCTCTATGTGCGCTGCTCTCATATATTTTCATTAAAATCTATGCCTTTGGGGATGCCTGTCTGGCTCAGTCGGTTAAGAGTCTGACTTCGGCTCAGGTCATGTTCTTGTGGTTCGTGAATCTGAGACCCACATCAGGTTCTGTGCTATAGCAGAGAGCCTGCTTTGGATCCTCGGTCTCCCTCTCTCTCAGCCCCTTTCCTTCTGCCTCTCTCTCTCTATCGCAAAATAAATAAATAAACTTAAGAAAAGATCCACATTTCTGGGGTTCTCTTGTCTCAGATTACTTGCAAAGAACATTCACATCCCTTTGTGGATAGTTTTGATACCCTTTCCTTAGGAAAAGCATTCTATGTTGCTGTTTTCCTGGTAAGAAGAAAATCACATTTGCTAGTCTTCCAGTTTCCAATCCCAAAGCATTTGTTAATCTTACTTTTTTAGTGTTCATTGTGCTTATGAAAAACATTTTATTCTAAAAATGTCACATTAAAATGTCATCTGTGAATCTCATCAACAGAATCCTCTGAAAAGTCATTCAGTAATTACAGAATGTAAAAAGGTCCAGATACTATTTGATCTTAGGAACCTGCCGATTCTGAGGCTACTGCTTCTTCTCGTTCTTGCCCCGAGTTGTGCTAATAATAGAAGCTCCTCCCCTCCCGTCACTTATGGATGCCCAAAGAGCATTAACGACACACGTAGCGATGATGAATTAGGAATGCTGCTATCCCTATTTAAAGCACTGCTATTTCATGTTTGGCTAACGCCTAGTTGTAGGGAACTATACATTGCCTACATCCAGGCTGCTACTTCCCTTCAGCAACTTTTTACAGTTAAAATGTTAACTTTCATAGTCATTTCAACAATTGTTTTATATTTGGTCATTCAACAAGCATTTAATGTCTTGTACGATCATAAATCAGCCTTTCAAGAACTTTGCATTGTGCTGCTAAATCATTTGTGTGGTTATTGCATGATTACATACAGATTTATGTGGTTTTATAAGTTTCTCATGTTAATGTTCTTCTCAGATGTGGAAAAAAGGACAAAATATACACAAAAAACATTTTAGCTTGAAACTTTTTTGTTGTTCGATCTCCCAAATATACCTGAATTACTTTGTAAATTGAAGTCTCAATAAACATTACCTAGGATCGCCGAATTTATGCAGACCCTGGGGGTAAACATATCTAGGAAGCAAAGTGTAATGCCTCAAAAATCCTGGGAATGTTTTATGATTGATACTTTTTTCTCTGTTTAGCACTACCACTAACAGACAAGTAAAAATTGCTAGTAAAAGCAATAAAACAATAGCTATTAAAGTTTTTATTTTTATTGTATTGTATGCCATTGAGAGTATTTGGCTTAGAAAATATCAATAAAACAGAGTATAAATAAGATTATACTCTATCTTGTAGTGCACCTTTTCTATAAGGAATTATTTATGTAAATTGTTACTATTTCGCTGTTGGCTGGCTAGACACATTGTCACCCGTGGCTGTACCTGAAAATCGCTTGGTCAGCTTCAGAAAAAGTAGGTGCCAAGGCCTTATCTTCTCAGAGATTTTGATCCATTTGGTTTTGGAAGGGCCTCAGATAAGTGTATTTTTACAAACAGGCAGATTGATGCTTTAACTAAAACAAGGAAAGAGAGAAATAATACTAAAGCACCCATTTTAGATCCAAGTTCTAGTCCTGACTGAAAATAAACTGTGAGTGATCTTGCATGGTCATTTAACTATTCTGGGCCAGAATCTTCTCATCCTTAACATGCAGGATGGAACTTCAAGATCTATAATGGAACGGCTTTCTATGACCTCTGAAATACAGTACTAAGATGTAACCACAGTTTTATTATCTCTTGATTGTGTGTGCCTGTTAGCGTTGAGTAATTTTAGGCAAGTGTGCAAAGGCATTGGCTTAAATATCCTAGAGTGATCACAGAGGTAATGTCCTCAGGATATGCAAAAGTAGTTCATCTTATAAACAGGCTTCTCCAGTTTTCTAAAATTGTGGCCCAGTCTCCCCTGGATTGCTGCTTAGGCCTTGTTTTCCTTTCATTAAAAAAAAAAAAATTTCTTCTTCCCTTTGCTCACAACTTAAGAATCATGAGCTCCACCAAAACGAAACAAAATAAATTTAAAAAAGAGTGGGGATTTAGAAACTAGAAAATGTAGACTATATCCATATAATTTCACTCATATGTGGAATTTAAGAAACAAAATAGATGAACATGGGGAAGGCGGGAAAAGGGAGAAGGAAGCAAACTATGAGAGACTCTTAACTATAGAGAACAAACTGAGGGGTGCTGGAGGGGGAGTCAGGGGAGAATGGGGTAAATGGGTGATGTGCCTTAAGGAGGGCACTTGATGGGATGAGCACTGGGTGCTATATGTTATTGATGAATCACTAAATTCTACAACTGAAACCAGTATTACACTATACATTAACTAACTAGAATCAAAATAAAAAATGGAAATAAAAAATTTTGTAAGTAGTTTTCAAAACAATAAAAAATCGAGAGGACTGTATTGTTGTATGACCCAAACCATATTTATAAAGAAAGTTTCACCCTTTCTGATGGAAAAAGATGGGGGCAAATATGTAAAACTTGGAGACAGTTGTTCCTGTCTTTCATTCATCTCAGTGTTTTCATGGGACCCAAATGAGAGAATGTTTAATCAAATTGGGATGTTAATTGCTAATATTGATACATATCAGATGTGTATTTAGTGCCGGGATATATAACAAAGTCAAACAAGCTTTAAGGACGGCCACACCAGAGCTGCATTCCCAAAGCAGAAAGAAGTGGGAGTTACAGGGACAGCACGGATTGCGTAGGCGAGACACTAGGAATGGAGGAAGGGATTGGCAGTAATGAGGTCACTCGTAACCTTCTAGGAGAAAGTTCAATAGAATGGAGAGGACAGAAGTCAATACCAAATATGACTATCAGAAATGTGCTGTCTGTGAGTCTCAACACGGGAATACTTAGAGCCTCTCGTAAGTTGTCAGAACTAAGTGTAAAACCCATGTAATAGAGATGAATCATTCTTCCTTGTGGGCCTCGGTTGATTCCCTATGGTACTCCAAGGAATGAGACAGAGGAGCTGCCGGTGGTGGGTTTCACTCTGACACGCATTTCTTATCTTTTCCTTACTTAATTTGGAGGGAAACATCACAAGTAATTTTTTTCAGTATTACATAGCTCTAAGAAGGTCTCCTTATATATCGTCATAGGCAGATTAAGGACAAAGCGATTTTCTGAGATACTGAATTTCTATACTTACTATCTCACTCACTCCTTTTTTCAATTTAGTGGTCTTGCTTCTTATTTCCTTCTTTCCCACCTACCCCTATTCCACTATCTGTGTGGGTGAGTTGGGGGAGAGATACACAACAGATATTTGATATACAAATATGTTTATACACGTATATCATATTCTGTTGTATCTTCAGTGGGGGTGATAGTTGACTTTAGAGAAACAGACATGAGTCAACATCCTCAGTCCTTACGTGGTGCTATGGAATATAAACTGATTTGGATTTCAGAATGGCGTACGATCAGAAAAATGATGACATGAAAGGAATATCAGTTTTATGACTCTTAGATGATACTTTCAAGGTACTGTGGCTCTTGGCCATAAATCTAGACTCCGTCTCCTTCAGAACTCCTGTCATTTCACCAAGCAACCCCACAAATTTCCGAAACAGGATTAATTTTCCTTCCTCTAAAGACACCTCCTAACACACACCTATTTGTGAAATCCGGTTATCTTTCTACCTTTGTACTAGAGGAAATAGTATTTCAGATCCCTTCTTCTTGGTTTAATGCAACTGCTGTGTGCCTGAGAGTTCATGAAAAATGAAATTAAACAAAACACACAATCTCACCAGAAGAAAACCTGAGTTTTACATGAATCTTGAGCCAGTTTCCTAAGGGCCTACTGCATTCCTCCTGACGACAGAGTGTGTCTTTGGATTTGGAAAGCATATAACCTACATCGCTGTGAGGTTCCAAAAGGAATGGTTGCCAACAGCTCTTCTCTCTGCAGCTACCCTGTGCTGCTAGTCTCACGGTTGACATCATGGCGCCCAAAGATGAAGCCTTCTGGTCTTTGTTACAATATCTGTTGTACCACAAAACTTATCAGTTCTTCATGCATTTGCTTCTTTGCTTCTCCCACTAAAAGATAAATTCTATGAGGAAAGGTTCAACAACTATGCTTATTGAGTAATTCATATGCCGGGCCATGCTCTAAAACACAAAGCTAAAAATTTTAGAAACTTGCCTGGCACATGTTACTCAGTAAGTACTGACTACTGTTACTCTTAGTGGTGATTTAAAAACTGTATTCTTGGGGCACCTGGGTGGCTCAGTAGGTTGAGTGTCCGACTTCGGCTCAGGTCATGATCTCACAGTTTGTGGGTTCAAGCCCCAGGCTGGGCTCTGTGTTGACAGCCCAAAGCCTGGAGCCTGCTTCTAATTCTGTGTCTCCCTCTCTCTCTGACCCTCCCCTGCTCATGCTATCTCTATCTCTCTCTCAAAAATAAATAAAACATTTAAAAAATAAAAATTGTATTCTTTTTTATTTATGTAATTTTTTAATGTTTATTTATTTGGGGGGGTTGGGAGGGGCAGAGAGAGAGGGAGACACCGAATCTGAAGCAGGCCCCAGGCTCCAAGCTGTCAGCACAGAGCCTAATGCAGGGTTCAAACTCATGAACCACGAGATCATAATCTGAGACACAGTCAGACACTTAACCTACTGAGCCACAAGGCCCCCCTTTTCTATTTTATTTTTAAGTAATATATACATGCAATGTGGGGATCAAAGCTACAACCCCGAGATCAAGAGTCTCATGCACTACCATGAACCATCCAGGCACCCCTAAAATTTGTATCTACAATATTAAATTCTAATACTCTTCAAATCAAAATAATGCCTAACTCGTGTTTGGATAACTTGCTGTCTCTAGTTTAGTGTCTTGCATATAGTAGAGACCAAATACATACTTGCTGAATGAATTTGTTGATTACCAAAGCTGAATTCCATATTATAAATTATAGGAAGAGAAGGAAATTATGTTGGGACTCAGTTGTCCTATATTTGGTAGTGATCAAACATTACGATGTTAATAATTATTGCCATTGTAATTCCTATTATATTAATGATGGGCATATTATCTCAACTAGGTCCTTGGACCAGTTTTGTTAGACACCTATGAATCAGATTTAGGGCTAATGGTAAGGAAGACTTGGCCATGAAGCAGGCTTCTTAACAATAGTTCTCTGCATTCATCAGTATCACTCACAAGTCACAACGCCATATGATGGGTTAGATGTGAACAACTAAAAGCCTATGGATCAGAAGAAATATTTTAATCAATCTTCATTTTTTTTTTAAATTTCTGAGAGAGAGAGAGATAGTGTGAGCAGGGGAGGGTCAGAGAGAGAGGGAGATACAGAATCTGAAGCAGGCTCCAGGTTCTGAGCTAGCTGTCAGCACAGAGCCCAACTCGGGGCTTGAACCCACGAACCATGAGATCATGACCTGAGCCAAAGTCAGACACTTAACCAACTGAGACACCCAGGTGTCCCATTTTAAGCAATCTTCAGAACAGGCTGCTTGTTGAAGACTCTATGACATCCTGAATCATACTGAGAACTGGTCAGAAATGAGATGAATGATTTTCAGAAACCACTGCAGCTTAAGGAGTCAAGGGACAGCTTCTATCAGCACCCCACCAATTAGGAGCTCAACCGACACAACACCCTGTGCTCCATGTTAAAAAGACCTGCTGACTGGGTGTCTGGGTGGCTCAGTCAGTTAAGCATCTGACTTCAGCTCAGGTTATGATCTCACGGTTTGTGAGTTCAAGCCCCACATCAGGCTCTGTGCTGACAGCTCAGAGCCTGGAGTCTGCTTCAGATTCTGTGTGTGTCTCTCTCTCTGCCCTTTCCCAACTTGTGCTCTGTCTCTCAAAAATAAATAAATGTAAAAAATTTTTTGAAAAACAAAAAAAGACCTGCTGACACTTGGATGCCCTCTACTATGAAAATTAACACAGGCATGATCCCGAGACCTAAAAGATGAACATATCTTCAATGTTATTAAGAGAAATGGCATCACTAACTCCATGGATTAACCAATTTATTGTGATTGCCACTTTTTCTATTTTTCCCTACTTATAACTAGAAACAATAGAATTACCATGTTTTAAAGATATTGTGGGTGTTCAATAAGCATGTTTAGAATTGTACCGGGCTCACTGTAAGAATTCCATAAAGTTTAGCCACTTGGAATTTAGCAGCTTGGAAACTATAAAGCATAGAAAGTTTTTACGGTTTTTAAAAAGACCAAGATTGGATTAAAGGCTAATGTGATACAGTAAACTCGTGGCATTTGATTGTTCAATAATTTAAGTGTGACTGCTAATGTTCAGTCCCAAAAGTAGTAACTTGGAGTAATTTGTAGTTTTACCTATTCAGGAATGTCAGTTGCTTGGACTGCTGGTTTTGTGTGCGAGATGAATCTTTTCTCTGGGGAATGTGGCCCAAAACATTGCCCTCAGCACCTGACATCCCCTGTCACACAGTCATGACCTCTTTTTCTAATAAGCACTGTAAGGACAAGGATGATGCCAGTCTTATTTCTAAAGCCTAATACAACATTATAAATACCTAAAAATTCTGCTAAATGGCAGCTACTATGCTAAGAGCTTATGTAATTGACATCAGCTAGTATCTCGTTCGATACAACAACTCTTTGAAGTTGGCACTATTATTGTAACAGATGATTGTTCAAAAACATTCACTCCCTTACCCCTACTCTGATGTGTAGAAGGTATCTCCCTCTTGATTGCGGGTGCAGCCATATTACTTGCTGGGATGAATGGGATGGAAGCAGATATGATGCAAGCTGAGGCTCGAGAAGCACGCGCATGGATGCACTTGCTTCCTCGTATCTCTGCCATTATCACGACAAACAATGCCTGGTCTAGCCATGGGTCCCAGGAGAAGGATGACAGGCATGTGGAACAGAGGACTAAGTCCCTAACCAAAACCAATCAAGATCAACCTACCTCCAGACAAATTCCAGATATGAGGGAGCCCATCCAAAACCAAGAGGATGTCCCGGCCCCCCATAGAGGCACTGTAGCCTACCAATTTTAGTTAAGTAGTATTTTTATTTTCACTTAGTTCAAAATCGTTTTAATTTTACCTGAGACTTCTTTGACTTGTGTGTCATTTAGAAGTGTGTTACGGGTACCTGGGTGGCTCAGTTGGTTAAGGGTCCATCTTTGGCTCAGGTCATGATCTCATGGTCTGTGAGTTTGAGCCCTGCATCAGGCTATGTGCTGACAGCTCAGAGCCCGGAGCCCACTTTGGATTCTATGTCTTCCTCTGTCTCTGCCCCTCCTCAGTTCACACTCTGTCTCTCTCTCTCTCTCAAAAATAAACATTAAGAAAAATTTTAAGAAGTGTGTCATATAGGGTTGCCTAGGTGGCTCATTTGATTAATTGTCAGACTTTGGCTCAGGTGACGATCTCACGGTTCCCAAGTTCTAACCCTGCATTGGGCTTTCTGCTGTCAGCATGTTTCAGATCCTCTGTGCCCCCCTCTCTCTGCCCCTCCCCCACTAGTGTTCCCTCTCAAAAATAAAAAAAATTAAGAAAACATTTTTAAAATGTTTATAAAAACGTTGGCTAAGTGTCAGACTCTTGATTTTGCCTCAGGCCATTACCTTATGGTCTTGAGATCGAGCTCTGCATTGGGTCTGCAGTGCTGAGTATGCAGCCTAATTAAGATTCTCTCCCTCTCTCTGCCCCTTCCCTATTCATTTACTGTCTCTCTCTCAAAAAAAAAAAAGTATGTCATTTGATTACAAAATATTGAGGATTTACCAGCTATTTTTCTGTTACTGATTTCAAGCTTAATTTCACTGTGTTCTGAAATCATTCTTGGTATGATTTCTATTCTTTCAAATTTGTTGAGGTATGTTATATGGCCCAGTATATGGTCGATCTTGGTAAATGTTCCACGTGAGCTTCAGAATAATGCATTTTCTGCTTGTGTTGGATGGAGTGTTTTACAAATGTCATTTATGTCATGTGGATTGACAGTGCTCTTCAAGTCAACTATGTCTTTCTGCCCACCTGACCTATTAACTATTGAAAGAGATGTTGAAGTCTCCAACTATAATAGTGGGTTTGTCTGTTTCTCTTGTCTATTTCTTCTATCAATTTTGCCTTGCATTTTTTAATGCTGTTATGAGGAGCATACACATTTAGAACTGGTTTGTCTTCTTGAAGAATTGAGCCCTCTGTCATTATATAATGCCCTCTCCATCCCAGGCAATTTTCCCTATTTGGAAGTCTGCATTTTCTGACACCAATATAGCTCCTCTTGCTGTGTTGCATTAGTGTCAACATGGTATGACTTTCTCTATCTCCATACTTCTAATTTTTCTGAGTCTTTATATTTAAAATGAATTTCTTATAGACACTGTGTGACTGAGTCTCTACCAATGCCTTTTAATTGCTCTATTTAGACAATCCTCCTTTAAATTGATTTTGTATATAGTTGATTTAATATCGACCATGCTCGTAGCTGTTTTCCATTCATTCATTGTGTTTGTTCCTTGTTTCCATTCTTGGGTTCTACTATTTTTCTATCACTTGCTTTGTCTGTGTTTTTTCTTGCCATTTATCATAACTTGTAATTTTTTGTTGAAAGTTAGACATTATGTATCATGTTACAGAAACTGAGGTAAATAAATCTCTAGTGTGAGGTTTTATGTGACTGTGGCTAGGAGTTGGGCTGTATGTAATGTTTGCTGCAGTGGTAGGAGTAAGAGACTTAAAAATTCTTGTAGAGTTTTGTGTGTGTGTGTGTGTGTGTGTGTGTGTGTGTGTTCATTACTTTGGCCGTCCCTAAGTACTCTTCCTCAGAAAGAGTCTGCATATCTTTCAGCTCTTCCAGCTCTAATCTTCTCTTTTATCCCAGAATCCCATTACATTGGTATAAGGTGTGTGAGAAGAGAAGTGTCCTACGATCTTATGATGACATCTGCTTTTTCATGAGTCTTTGCCTCTGGTCTGTGAGCTCAACAAGTGTTCCTTAGCTTATTTTTTTTCCTCCTTTGGAAGAGTTAAAAGGACTAGCAGGAGCCAGAGTAGTATAAATGTCCTTGCTCCAGGTGGGATGAGGCTCTGGTAAAGCATTTCCTACGGAAAATAGGCTTTTGTTTTGGAGAATGCTCTATGCACGTTTTGTAGGGTTATGCTTCTTGTCCTTAGTCAGAGCCAGGAAGGTCTCTTCCTTAGCTCTTCATCAGGGGAAACTTAAGACTTCCTGAAGATAAAACCCACTAAAGTGTGGAGACCCCTCAAGACTACAGCCCCCAGATGTTTCTTGCTCCCCAATATTCCACACTCACCTTCTAACAAGTCATCAAAATTACCGTCTATTAACATTTGACAAATTACCTGTTCAAAATTACCTATTAGTTTATGGCTCCAGGGGCTTGTCCCTCAGATAGAAGCATAAGGTTTCAGCAGTGGTCCTTTAAATTTATATGTCTTTTCATCTGTCTTTTTAGATTTGAGGGTAGCAGTTTGTCTTGCAACCTTAGTTTTCTGATCGGTCAAGAAAATTTATTGATTTTTGGTTTGTTCAGCTTTTTCTTTTTTAAAAACATTTTTTATAGTTTATTTATTTTTGAGACAGAGAGAGACAGAGCATGAGTGGGGGAGGGGCAGGGAAAGAGGGAGACACAGAATCAGAAGCAGGCTCCAGACTCTGAGCTGTCAGCACAGAGCCTGACTCAGGGCTCGAACCCATGAACTGTGTGGTCGTGACCTGAGCTGAAGTCAGACACTTAACCAATTGAACCACCCAAGCATCCTTGTTTGGCTTTTTCTTATTGTCAGGATGGGCATGATACCTCCTAAGCTCTTTACATGTTGCAGCTGGACCCAGATAACCATTAAATCATTTTTCAAGTAGTGAAGATGTTAGTCATCAATTACGTTCTTACTTGAAATAGATTAATCTCATTCTTAACAGCATTCCTCAAATAAACTCTACTCATGTATTTTCCAATTTGTAAATGATCCATTAAAAAATATCTGGGACTCAGCAATTATACCATTGAGTATCAGAAGACTTTGTGTATTCAATTTCTATCTGTGAACTGTTTTTCCCCTTGAGTCCTCTGGCATACCCAAGATAGAACCTGTAAATTTAATTGTGTGATAAAATTGTACAGTAACATCAAAGACCAGATAAAGACAACATCCAGAGAAGTGCCTATGACTCTACTGTTTGTACCTGGAAACAAAGACAATGTTGGACATTCCAAAATACTATGTAAAGGGTGCCTGGGTGACTCAGTGGGTTAAGCATCTGGCTTTGGCTCAGGCCATGACCTCACAGTTCATGAGTTCGAGTCCCACATGGGGTTCTCTGCTATCAGCACAGAGCCCCTGCTTTGAATCATCTGTCTCCCTCTCCCTTTGCTCTACACACTCTTTCTCTCTTTCAAAAATGAAAATTTAAAAAAGGAAACTGTATAATAACTATTACTATTATCATCACATCAGAATGAACAATAATTATGTCATAGATATGGTTATAGAAATACACTGCTAAGAATATAGGTAAAACTCATTGGATTTCTTTCATTGATCTATTTGGGGACATTTTTATGTATTTAAACTCATCCTATTATTCCTGTTCATCTCCTTGTTTAAATAGTCAGTCATACAGATATTTAAGATAGCCTGGGTAAGCCCCAAGAGAACTAGCCCAACTTGGAGCCATTTCCATTTGAAATAAAAGCATGGATTTAGGCTGGCAGTTAGTCTGTTCATGTGAGTATAGATGGACTCCAGGAGTTTGCTGGAACTGTGATTTGGCAGCAGGATCACCCAAGGAAGCCATGATAAAACCTAAAAACACACTCAGATCAGTGTCCGTGCGAGAATTTCTGAACTGAGCAGAAAATCAAGTACAGCCACAGGAATGGAGTGTGTTAAAAGGACAGAGAATGTTTATGTTTTGAGTGGTGGTGAACAGACTTTTTCTCAGCTGATATGAGACAAATTAGGATGTTCTCAAAGGCTAAGATGTTTCCAAGAGGTACTCTGGCCTATAAGTATGGAGACTGGACTAGATCACGAAGGATTGGTGTAGGGTTGTCTTGGAAGACTAAAGCAAGGTGGGTAGGCAGACTGCTCTCTGTAGTTGAAGTGCAATTTTGTCAAAAGACAGCAAAATGGATTAGATAACTTCTGAGGGGATTGACTGCTAATAATGATTGTCACTTTGCTTAAACTTCATTCTTGAACTCCAGCTCCTACAAATTAGCTCAAAGTTGTTTAACGATCTCAAATGAGTTTCATCTGTAGAATGGGGTTAGCAAGTTATAAACACTCAATCGAAACAAGAGTAACATTGTAGGCAATCTGAAAGAATCAGTAATCTGTAAATTCTGTAGGTATCTATAAAACTGCAGGTCAACTAATATTAGCTATAAATACTCGTTACACTATTTATTCACTTAAACCTTAGTCACAGACCACATGATTTTATTGCTGGCCTTAAAATATAACAATTTTTACAGACAATTATTTTATATTTACAGGGTCACTATTTTTTCATACCTTTTCATACCTTCATAACTTTAATCTCTACTGGTTAAACTAATTGTGTTGGCTTTGTCAGTTTGAGTGAGAATAACTTTGCACTATCAAGATAACAAACAATATCATTTGAAACAGAACAGATCATGATTTGTGTCATGGGCTGAATTGTGTCTCTCCAAAAGTCATTGTGTTGACATCCTAACCCTCAGGACCCCAGCATGTGACTGTGTTTGGAAATAAAGTCTTTCAAGAGGTGATTGAGTTAAGATGAGGCCCTTCAGGTGGGTCCCGATCCGGTCTGGCTGGAGTCCTTGCAGGAAGAGGAAATTTGGAAACAGGGAGAGACATCAGATAAAGCCATGGGCACAGAGAACATTTGAGGACATGGCGGGAAGGCAAGCCCAGGACAGAGACCTCAGAAGAAAGCAAA